>NC_137980.1:12442834-12672834 GCF_963924665.1 Micromys minutus
AAAACTCCAAACAAAGAGTGTTTTATGTATATTCTTTGCTTTGTTGTGTTTATTAGCCATGTACATGGCTTAATAAAAAAGTACTAAATTCATACTACATTATATTTATATTAAAGTATTAAATTTATATTAATATAAATTATGTTAATTTATATTAAGTGAAATTATCAGATGTGTTTGCTGATTTATAAATTATAGAGAAGATGGTATTTTCATTATTTCTTCTGTAATAGTAATCTTCCCCCAAATTCCCATGTCTTAATTTCTGAAATTAGTACATTCCTTAAGTACTTAATCGTGGTTGCAAACTTGACTATGTCTGGAATAAACTAAAAAATAAAGCACTTGGGTATTATACTGGCTGGTTTTGTGTCAACTTGACACAAGCTGGAGTTATCACAGAGAAAGGAGCCTCAGTTGAGGAAATGCATTTTTTTCAACTAGTGATCAAGGGGGGAGGGCCCAGCCCATTGTGGGTGGTGCCATCCCTAGGCTGGTAGACCTGGGTTTTATAAGAAAGCAGGCTGAGCAAGCCAGTAAGTAACATCCCTCCATGGCCTCTGCATCAGCTCCTGCTTCCTGACCTGCTTGAGTTCCAGTCCTGACTTCCTTTGGTGATGAACAGCAATGTGTAAGTGTAAACTGAATAAACCCTTTCCTCCCCAACTTGCTTCTTGGTCATGATGTTTGTGCAGGAATAGAAACCCTGACTAAGACAGGTATGTTTTTTGGCTGGATCATTTAAAGTAGAAAGACCTACCCTCAATCTAAGACAAACCTTCTGTCTCACAAATATGCCTAACTGTTTAGCTTTTTAAGTTTATTCCAGATATAGTCACCCATCAGGGACCGGGCCCTCCCCTATCAATCACTAATTAAGAAAATGCCCTACAGGAATACTTACCACCTGATACTATGGAGGCCCTTTCTCAATTGAAGTTACATCCTCTCAGATGACTCTGGATTGTTTCAAATTGACATACTAATTTGGACAATAAATATGCACCCACATACACACACACACACACAATGTTCACCCTGTTATTTCTATTTTTTTAGAGAACCTTGTTTTTTTTTTTTTTTTTTTTTTTTTTTACATATTTGACTAAATTAAGGATCTCCAGATGGGGGAGATTGTCCTGAATTATCTAGGTGAGTAAAATGGAGTTGTAAAGTGTCCCTCTAGAAGAAGTTGTTACCAACAGAGTTACAAAAAGTGATATAGGAAAAAAGGACAAGTAAACTTGGTAATTCTGCTCTGCTGGCACTAAAGATGGGGAGTCCCTGAGACAAAAACTCCCAATAGCCCCTGCAACTCAGAAAGTTAAAGCACTAGACAGTGGGAATGTAGCCCTGTCGAAGTAGGGTTCTGACCATTAGAACTCTGAAATAAGGAAATCGTATGTTTTTCAACGTTTTTACTGGATGTTCTCTGCACTTACATTTCAGATGTTATCCCTTTCCCACAATCCCATTCCCCTTTAAAAACCCATTGCCTCCATGAAGGTGCTTCCTCTCCCAAGTACCCTCTCCCACCTCTGCACCTTGGCATTCCCCTACGACCATCACTGGACCAAAGGCCTCTCCTCCCACTGATGCCAGACACTGCCATCCTCTGCTGCATATGCACCTGGGCCATGGGTCTCTCCATGTGAACTCATTGGTTGGTGTTTTAGTCCCTGGGAGCTGTGGTGGGTTTGGATAGTTGATAATTTTGTTCTTCCCATAGGGTTGCAGACCCTTTCATCTCCTTCAGTCCTTTCTCTAGCTCTTTCATTGGGGTCCTCATGTTCATTCTGGTGGATAACTGAAAGCATCCTCCTCTGTATCAGTATGGCTCTGGCAGAGCCTCTGCGGAGGCATCCATATCAGGTTCTTGCTACTTGGCATCAGTAATAGTGCTTGGGTTTGGTGGCTGCATATGGGGTGGATCCCCAGGTGAGACAGCCTCTGGATGATCTTTTCCCCAATCCCTGCTCCTCTATTTGTCCCTTTATTTCCTCCCATGAGTGTTTTGTTCTTCCTTCTAAGAAGGACTGAGGCATCCACTTTTTGGTCTTCCTTCTCTTTGAGCTTCATAAGTTCTGTGGATGGTTTTCTTGGGCATTCTGAGATTTTTGAGCTAGTATCTGTTTATTAGTGAGTATTATATAACATGAGTGTTCTTTTGTGACTGGGTTACCTCACTCAGAATGATAGCTTCAAGTTCCATTTATTTGCCTAGGAATTTCATGAAGTCATTGTTTTTAATAGCTGAGTAGTACTCCATTGTATAAATGTACCACAATTTCTGTATTCATTCCACTATTGAAGGACATCTGGGTTTTTTTTTTCCAGCTTCTGGCTATAATAAATAAGGCTGCTATGAACACAGCAACAATAAGGAACCTATACATTACTCAACCCCTGACCACTTCACTAGTTGGTTTTCATTTGCTGTATAGAACTTCTATTTTGTTATCCCAAATTCATGTTAAAATCCAGAGAGGCTGTGTATATTATTCCATAACTTGGAACTCAAATTTATCACTCTTCTGTCTTTATCTTTCACATGAAACATATATCATAATAAAATGTGTGGTGGGATGACTTTTTCATCCCATTTCTCAGAATTACAGACCCATGGTAAGACACAAGATGCCAGGTTTTATCTCCAAATAGTTCCTGTAGACCCATGCATTTGGGCAAAGCCAATTAACTATGTTGAGGTATATTTGGTTGGCAGAATTGCATAGGCTAGATGCTTTATGCATTGTACCTGAGTATAGAATCTATAAAGAGTTGAACAAGCTAAGCTTATCTCAGTTTTTATCCAACTCACCAAAACTATAGGTCAAAGGAACAAGCTAGTGTTGTTGTTTTGATTTGGTTTCAGCTGGCTTATGAGAATTTAATGCTATTTAACACAATTAGGGAAGATGAATTTGCTAACTGTGGCTTGAAGTTAGATACCCATGGTTTCCTATTTCTTATGATCTGTTGGACAAAATGTGGGTTTTCCAAAGGAACAACAATGGGCTTTTTTGGATCCTGAGTTTAAAGGTTCTCTCTCTCTCTCTCTCTCTCTCTCTCTCTCTCTCTCTCTCTCTCTCTCTCTCTCTCTCCTCTCTCCCTCTCTCTGTGTGTATGTGTGTGTGTGTGTGTGTGTGTGTGTGTGTGGCTTTGTCAACATTTTGATGAAAACTTTGTTCAAATAAAATAGGCCATTATCTAATCTTCATGGAAACTCTGGGGGTGGTAAGAAGGAGCCTTTTCTTTGCTAGAGAAAAACCTAATTTTGCTTTGATTTCAATAGAATATTTATTTCTATTTTGACTCATAACTTATTCAATGTACACTGCCCACTCTATTTGGGATAATGTTTGGGTTTAGGGTATTGTTAATATGAAATAGCATTAGTTATTCTTTGAATATAGTTTTTATGTTATTCAATAACACAGACATTTAAAAGCATTGTATTCTTTCTTTTTAATGTTTATTTACCAAGAAGTCCAACAATATTTCAAGGGGCCTTCCTCCGATTCCAAACCACAGTAAACAATGTTTCTAATGTTATTTGGGAATGACATAGGCTACTATTAAGTGTGCTAGACCAATCAACTTCTTTCTCTTGTTTCTCTGTCTCCCATTTCTTCCTTTTAATCACCACATCTTTTTCACACTATGGCTCCTGCTGGGTAAATGGAAAAGGTTTGGTGATGGAGGTCCTTAGCTAATTATGCACCCCTCCACTGTCTGGAGGAATCTCAGCAAAGTATATGCTATAATTACAGCTGTGTTGTAGGAAGCTAAGAAGACTCATGTAGCAACTCTTCTACTGGCCATGTGACCATGCATGGATCTTTGTCCCCATGGAGTGGTGACAGTATGAGCATGTGGCTTGCCAACAGCCCAGGCAAATTGGAGGCATTGTTTAGATCAAGAATGGATATAAGTGACCTGACTCTATAATGTGCTACACAAGTGTAAGTTACTACTTGTACTTGAGTCCTTAGCTGCCTTGCAGTAGAGCAACCCGAGTCACTCCATTCTTCAGGCATCGGGGTCTAGTATTTCATGAGGACAAAAAACGCTTCCTCAATCAGAGCCAGTAGAACAAGTCATCGTTAGGAGATTGTGTTTTCCCTTTAAATTACTCATTCACCCCACCTTTTCTAGTTCCTACTCTATGAAGAAGTCATCACCCTTGAGATATGACCACCTGCCTTACCACACAAAGAGCTCTTCTTCCTAAGCCACATCTGAGGACACTGGAGAGCAGTCAATCCTCCCCAGGCTCAACCAATCTTCTCACAGTCCACATGACACACCCAAGGCAAAAACTCCCTTGTCCCAAGACCTCTTAGCAATGTCTCATGCCTTGCAGTTTGCATTGTCAGTGTTCTCTTGACGTAATATGCTCACAGTAACTCCATATGAATTCAAGAAGTTTTATCAACACAGCGATAGCATTGATAACCTAGGTGTCTACTACCCATGTGGGCTCGGCCTATCAAAGTCTTCTACGGAGGAAATATAAGCGAATTCAGAAGAACTATCAGAAGATGATTCAAAGAACAGAGGACATAGCCTTCCAGGAAAAGATAAAGTAACTACAGCTATTTAAACCCAAAGGCAAAGTATAAAAAAAATGTTGCCGAGCTGGGAAACAGGAAATGTGTTTAGATACAGGGAGAGAGATTTCAGTTAGATATAAAGAATATCCTTAAAATATCATTTGTTAAATATTAGAAGAGGTTACAAAGGAAATTGAGGAATTTCCTCCTCTAGTGATCATTCCTTAGTAAGATACATTCTGCTTGGTCTGAACAAAGTACTCACAGCCATTTAAAAATGGTTATACATTCATTTGCCAATTAAACAAATGTACTGGGGCTTGAATAAATCTCTCTGTCTCTCTGTCTCTGTCTCTCTCCCTCTCCCTCTCTCTGTCTTCCCACTCCCCTTTCTCTCTCTCGATTCCCTCAATATCTTTTAAAAATTTGGGGGAGGTTTTCTATTTTGGTTATGGGAGAGGTCTAAGGTTTCCCACTTTTACTGTCTAGTTCATTGAGTGCATTCACAGTGTTTTACAACAAACAACACAATTTGTCTCAATACATTTTGTCTTAAGTTAAAACTCTGGATTTATAAATTAATAATCCACATAAATTTTCTATCCATTCCTACAGGAACCACTCTTCTTATTTCTACTTCTATGAATTTAAGTTCACTGGACATTGTAATGGTGACCCTAGCTGAGTCACCTCTTGTTGCCTGGCATAAATCATAACAGGTGGAATGCTGCAGCTTTTTTCAAATAAAGACATGGGACCATGTTCCATCAGGCACAATACTGAGACTTAAGGCCTGAAGAGAAGTTGGCAAGTGATATCTTCTTAGTTGGGTCACAGTGGCAGAAACTGAGTGGGTAACAATGGTTTTATGACATGGATTAAGGAGTATGACCAAGTATTGGTCTAGGGACAGAGCCCTCATTTTGTCTGAGATTTGTTCAACTTTAAACTTGTTGTTATTTTAATGTTCCTACACGTTACATTTTACAGATGTACAGGTAAAGAATTAGAAACACATTTACATGAGATAGCCCAGAAACCTCACAATAATGGATATAGAAACGCTTCACTGTGTGCATTCTAAAGCATGTTGATTTCATGAGTCCATACTGTGTTGCTTTTCTTATCAAGCTGACAAGTTACCAGACAAAGGCAACTCTAGAGAAAGAAATTGTTTGCTTTCCAATTTCAGAGGCATTCACTCCATCACCATAAGAAAGAGAGATTGTTGAGAGCAATGAATATTATGATATTACTTATAGTGGCTGGTGGTATCATGGCTAAACCAGGAAGTGAAGCACTGGACCAGAACTACAGGTGGGTTTATCTTTTCAAGCCTTATCTTTCTTATTATTTATTTGAGTTAAACCTCATGTCCTAAATTTTCCATGATTTCTCAAAACACTGCCACCAGATAGGAACCAAGTATCCAAGTACGTGAGCCCATGATATTAGGTCACATAAAAGGTACAGCACTCATTTTCATAAACTGGTACTTAAGCTTCTCTTCACAATTTCCACACTTCACATTATAGTTTCTGTTTGTTTTGTGTCCTCAGATAGCCTTTTGGCTTAGGTATGTAATGTTTTCAAAGATCTATTATCACATTCAGCCTTACAGCTCTGTAAAATAGACTGATAACTTTTCATATAACTTTTGGCCTTCATTTGTGCCCTGGAGTTAACCCTGTGGCTCAGCTCTCTGAACACAAATTCTGCCCATAGAGAGCAGGTCTCACAGGACCACTGTCAGTCTTAAGTTCCTAGACTCACAGGCTTACAGGAGGGGCATCTCCAGTCAGAGACAGTAAGACCAACTAACACTGAGATAAACAGATGGCTAAAGGCAAGCACAACAAGGTAAGCAACCAAAACAAAGGCTTCTTGGCATCATGAGAACCCAGTTCTCTCAAAACAGTAAGTCCTAGATACTCCAACACACCAGAAAAGCAAGCTTTGAGTTGAAAATCATATCTCATGATGATGATAGAAGGCTTTAAAAAAACATAAATAAATCCCTTAAAGAAATACAGGAGAACACAGGTAAACAGGAGAAGCCCTTAAAAAGGAAACCCAAAAATCCCTTAGAGAATTATAGGAAAACACAACCAAGCAGGTAAGAAATTGAACAAAACAATCAAGGATCTAAAAAGTTGAAATAGAAACAATAAAGAAATCACAAAGGGAGACAACCCTAGAGATAGAAAGCCTAGGAAAGAGATCAGGAGTCATAGACACAAGCATCACCAGCAGATTACAGGACATAAAAGAGAGAATCTCTTGTGCAGAAGATACCATAAAAAACATTGACACAATAGTCAAAGAAAATGCAAAGTGCAAAAACTCAAAACATCCAGAAAATCCAGAATGCAATAAGATGAGAAGACCAAACCTAAGGATAACAGGTATAGAAGAGAACAAAGATTCCCAACTTAAAGACCCAGTAAATATCTTCAACAAAATTATAAAATAAAACATCCATAACCTAAAGAAAGTAATGACCATGAAAATAAAAGAAGCCTATAGAACTCCAAATAGATTGGACCAGAAAAGAAATTTCTCCCATTGCATAATAATAAAAACATCAAATGCACAAAACAAAGAAAGATTTTTAAAAGCAATAAGGGAAAAGGTTAAGTAACATATCAAGGCAGACCTATCAGAGTTACACCAGATTTCTCACCAGAAATATTTTTATTGGATATTCTTTGTATTTACAATTTGAATGTTATCTATCCCCTTTCCCCCTACTCCCACCTCCCCTCCCTCTCCACTTGTTTCCATGAAGGTGCTCCCTCTCCCAACCACCCTTTCCACTTCAGTGTATTCCCCTACATTAGGAAAATGAGCCTTCAGTGGACAAAAGGCCTCTTCACCCATTGATGCCAAAGAATGCTATCCTCTACTACATATGAAACTAGAGCCATGGGTCTCTCCATGTGTGCTCATTGGTTGGTGATTTAGCCCTGGGGACTCTGGAGCATTTGGTTGGTGATAATGTTGTTCTTCCAATGGAGTTACAGACTCTGCTCCTTCAGTCCTTTCTCTAGCTCCTTCATTAGGGACCAATATTCAGTTCGATGTACCACAACTTTTGTATCCATTCCTCTAATGAAGGACATCTGGGTTCTTCCCAGATTCTGGCTATTATACATAAAGCTTCTGTGAACATGGTGGAGCATGTGTCTTAGTTACTTTGATTTGCATTTTCCTGATGACTAGGGATATTTTACATTTCTTTAGGTGCTTCTCAGCCATTTGGTATTCGTCATTTGAAAATTTTTTTGTTTAGATCTGTACCAGAAATTCTAAAAGCCAGAAGATCCTAGGCAGATGTCATGCAGACCACAAGAGAACACAAATACCAGCCCAGGCTACTGTACCCAGCAAAACTCTTAACATCAATGGAGAAACCAAGCTATTCAATGACAAAACCGTACTTATACAACATCGTTAAATAAATCAACTCTACTGAGCAGTAATATCAGAAAATGGCGAATGGTTCCATGTACCACACTATGCTACTCTTGCTACTCTCTGACCCCTGTGATCACATGTTGACATGGCTACTCTTTGGCCCCAGGAAAGGCTGCCCTCCCACAGATTCTGCTTACATTACCAGCAACCCAGTGAAATCAAAACTCTTGAGGCTTATAATTTATCAACCAAATTTATATCAGTAAATTCTCACCCCACAACATGTTCATAGGAGAAACTCAGAACCAACTGATAATGATAAAAATGGCCCACCTAGATAAGACAAATTGTCTTGTAATAATCTACCTCCTGAACCAGGGGTGTCCGCTACCTACATGTGGTCTCCATCTTCCTTCCTGTTCAAAAAGGAGGTCTCTTTCTCCAGCCTCCCCTCTTCCTCTCTGTGACCCAGAAGTCCTGTCTACTCATTGCCCAATGATTGGTCCCCTGAAATCTTCATTCATTAGGGGAAGGTTCTCTCCAAACTACAAACGATAATGAAAAACTTTAATATAAGGAAGGAAATTACACCCTAAAAAAAGCAAGAAATTAATCTTTCACAACAAACCCAGAAGAAGAGAAACACACAAACATAATTAATACAGGAAATTCGGCCATAATAACACAGGAAACTCAACTCAGTGACAAAGACAGACAGTACCTCATAGTAAAAGCTTAGAAAAAAATTGCCAGGCTAATGGTCCCTAGAAACAAGCTGGAGTAGCCATGCTAATATCTAATAAAATTGACTTTCAACCAAAAGTTACCAAAAAATAAGGAAGGAGAGTTCATATTCATCAAAAGGAAAATCTACCAAGATGAACTCTTAATTTTGAACATCTATTCTTCAAATGCAAGGTCAATTGCATTAAAAAAAAAAAACTTTACTAAACCTCAAAGCATGCATTGTACCTCACACAATAATAGTGAGAGACTTCAACACCCCACTCTCATCATTGTACAGATCATATAAACAGAAACCTGGTGTAGCTGTCTCTTGAGAGCCTCTTCCAGAGCCCAACAAATATAGAAGTGGATTCTTGCAGCCAACCATTGTACTGAGCACTGGGTCCCCAGTGTTAGAGAAAGGACTAAAGGTGTTCTCAACAACATGGAAGAACAATAATATCAACCACCCAGAGCCCTCCAGAAATCCCAGGGACTAAATCACCAGCCAAAGAGTACACATTGGAGGATTCATGGCTTTAGCCGCATATGTAGCATAGAATGGTCTTTTCATATATCAATGGGAGGAGAGCCCCTTTGGTCCTGTGAAGGCTTGATACCCCAGTATATCAGAATGCCAGGACAGGGAGGCAGGTGTGAGTGGATGATTGGAGCAGCACTCTCATAGGAGTAGGGGAAGGAGGATAGGATAGGGGATTTCTGTAGGGGAAACCAAGAACTAGGATAACATTTGAAATGTAAATAAATAAAATATCCAATACAAATTTTAATATTAATATAATTTAAAATAATTTTAATATTATTAAATGCCCAAAAAATCAGATTACAGAATTAACATTGAAAAAAAGTCATTATATCTTTCTTAAATTCAATTGTATTCTCTAACAGCAAAGCATATAAAACTTTTATTTTTAGTTAACTAGCTGGGTATATCTAACAGCACATAGACTTTCCACTGATGCAATGATTTGTTAATTAGGTACCATCTGCTATGAAGAACCAGAACACACTATGCCATGAGCATCCTCGTTTGTTTTCCTTATTTATTGTTTGTGTCCGTTGTCTTGCTTTTGTAAAGTTGTGTAACTGTAAATTTTTTATATTTATTTTATTATTTTTCTGTCTTTTAGTTATTTATTTTTTGGGGAGTTCTAAATGACTTTATGTCCCTTTCTATATAAAAGTAAAATTTTAGTGCACTCCACTTTCAGTTTCTCTTCCAACTTTACTTCTCCTCATTTGCTAAAGTTTAATTTTATGACATTAGTGTTATTGACATTTATGTTGCAAACTGAGATTTGGGTTCTGGCTTCTTAATTTGTCCATAGCTTGATTATAAATTTCAAGGAGTTATATATATTCTATAATAGTTTACATATTATAAAAACATGTCAATCTACTTTCTGTCTTGGTAACAAAATTCTTGAGATAAAATCTCATATGAAGGAAAGGTTTAGTTTGGCTTTGGTTTCAGAAATTTCATTTGGTGGCCCTTGGCCTTATTGCTTTTGGCCTGTGGCATCATAGTAGCTCAGAGTGGGAGTATGTGTGAGAACACTATTCACATTATGTTGGTCTGGAAGAACAAAGGAAAGAAAGAAGCTGAGGAACCAATACCCTCTGCAAGTCATTCTAAGGACTCCATTTTCTCCTGGCAGGCTACAAATCTCTTAAAGGGCCCACTGCTTCCCCTAACACTGTCCCAGCCTCTTGAACAGAGTTTTGGAGAGTAAAATATAGCAGACAGGTTAGCTAGTGTTACTCAAGTGGCTGGAATCTGTTCCATTCTCTATCGAGTCATGAGTGCTCTACTGCTACTTATACCAGACTGCTGTTAGACTCAAGGTCACATACACTCCATTTCTTTTCTGGCATCAGTTAATGAAAATAAATATGTAAATGATGCCATAGCCTAGACCTTCCTGTTTATAATAGAATGATTGATAAGTATAGTGTGTCAACCTCTGTCATCATGTTTTGGAATCCTACAAGCACGCTGAATGAAGTACTCTGAATGTCCCAGCATCTTCGCCTAGTCTGGATAGGACCACTTAGTTCAATGGGACAACAGTAATTTTCAGATTTTTCTTCATTGTTTCTTTTTTGGGGGGAGGGTTGCAACTTTTTGTTTTTGGAATCTGTATTCTTTATGTAATTATCAGTCTTGTGTTTAGATACAATGTAGTCTTATACATGGCAGTCAGCATTGTTAGAAGTTTACATTCCAACCCACTTTCATATACATTGCCATTTGACTTAATATGAAATTTTATGTTGTAAATTATTTTCCTTCAAAATCTTGAAGAAATTTGAAGGCAGTCTCATTTGACACTTTGTAGGTGATCTACATTTACTTCAGGAAAGTTTAAGTTCTTCTGCTAGGTCTCTGACTTCAGAGTTAGTTATCCACAGATGTTTAGTACAGAAGACAGCATCAGGTATCAGGTGTATGATCTTTCAGGTTTTACATCCAGCTAGAGGCTGATGAGTGAGTGTGTCCTATAACATTTCTGCCACTATTGTGTCAATGGCATGTCTTACTAGGCCAATATTTGCTGACAGGTTTTAGTCACAGCTTTTACAGCTAGATGCAGTAAATAACTAGTTTTTTCTTCATGTGACATGCATAGACCTTGTAACACTCAGAACACCAGCCAACAGGTATGAATCATCCAAGTTGGCACCAGTTTGATTTCTCATGTTCTATGGGTCAAATATGTGGTTTTAAGTGTTAGCATCTTGCCATCAAGTTCTGAGCGTTATCAGGAACAGTGTCTACAGCATATAATTTTGCAGGGATGGCATCTGTATGACTCCACTGACCAACAACCTAAAACGATATAGCTCACTCAGTCTTGGCAGTAGGTGTTTTGTTAGCCTATATTCTCTAAAGGAGGCTTGTCTCTCTGATAAAGGGTAAACTCCATTTACATTCTTTATACATATGTATATAATATATATTCAAGAAATTCTTATAACAGTAGATCTCCATATTGCATTTTTAGTTAGTTATTCTTCCCAATATTCTCTCCTTTATTACCTACTCATTCTCTACTATGTTTAACTCTTCTTGTTCCCTATTCATACTACGTACATGGACCCTAGTAGAGAACCCAAGAATATTGTTCTCCATAGTACATCTAGGAATAAATTGTTTCTTAAGTTCTTATATTTATACCCATAGATCAATGTATATTTTAATCTTAAAAAAATTTTTTTACAATAAATGGTGATCAAAAAAGAAACCCACATGGCCAACATGCAGAGAATAAGAAACTGTGGAAAGTTTATCTCTAATTAGAATACATATGTGTGTGTGTGTGTGTGTGTGTGTGTGTATGTGTGTATATAAATGGAGCATCATTGTATGTCAAAATAGTCACTGGAATATATACATACACATACATACATATGTATGCCTAATTGGAATACACACAAACACATATTAGGGTATATATCTCCCACAGATCAAACATCATTATGATGGAGGGGGCAAAAATCTGTCTCTTTGTTTTAGACTTTACATTAGTTTTACTGTACTTTCTTTGATATTTTCTCAGTTTTTTCTTTGAGTCTTCTGACTCCCATTAAACTTTTCTATTTTAATAATTTTTTTTCATCTGTAAAACATCTGTTGAGGCCGAATTGTTCAGTATTATTGCATTCTCTTATAACATGGAGGCAATGACTTCTCACATCCTATCTCTGATGAAAACTAGAAATTTCACTTACCCACTGAGTAGTTACAAACCCTGGATTGCTCACAATTTTCTTGCCCTCAGTTTTCATATGTATAAAATGGGGGTTTCTGTAACACATGATTCCTAAAGTTTGTATGAAGCACACACACACTCACACACAAACACACACACACACACACACTCACATGCACATGTGTGTGCACACATACACACTGTCTTTGAAACAAGGCCTGCCATCCAATATGAACCATCAAGGCAATTTCTTCTTATTAACTTTTATTCTTTTTGTCTGCAACTGGGTTTTTTCTGTCTCATTGTTTTGGTCTTTTTTTTTTTTTTTTTTTTTTTTTTTTTTTTTTTTTTTTTTTTTTTGTCCTTCTGCCTTTCCAGTATAGATTTTTGTTGTTGTTCAAATCCAATCATTCTTCAGAATTACAATGAGGTTTCTCTCTTCTGATGACTTTTTTTATACACCTCCTTTGTTGTTGTTTCTTGATTAGGTCTTTTCTCTAAAAGTCTCCTCGAGGCATTGGAATTTCCCCAGCAGCATTTTGGTTGAAGACAATGGTATTTTGTAAACTGCTTCACCTTCAGGTGAATCAAACAGATAGTAGTTGACAGGCTGTACTTTCCCTAAATACTAGAACAAAGGAGTTTGAAACCTCCGTAGGCCCACAGGAGCCCACAGTGGTTCACTCAATTATTCGTGGAGGCTGTTTTGTTTTTAGCTAGTGTAGAGACAAAGGCAATTGGTTCCCTGTTTGCTTCAAATTCCTCCTATTTGCTCCACTTTTTATTTCCTGGTGCCTGACTTGCCAGTTACAATTTCATGTCTGCAGTGGGAAAACCTTCAATTCAGCTACCTCTTATAGAATATGGCCTTCATTTTGTTCATCTTAATTTCGAGTCACAGTCTCAGAACTTTCACTTGTGTCTCTCCATATTGTGTTTTAATATCTGTTTCTGATGCTAACCCCTAACCTGGACCCCAGGCCACACTCCTGTCTCTCATTACCTTTTTTGTTTGCTTTTGGTAAAATCACTGGAACTTCCACAGCCTATCCAAACATCAAAGTGAGTTTATTGTTCATTCTGCCCTCTTGGTGCAGAAGTACCATCACAAATAATATTGTCGGGATTACTGGAAAGTCTCAGTTAATAATCCATCCTGTCTTCTTGATTCTCGAACAATTAACAGCAAGATAACAGATTTCTAGTTCCAAAAGAATGTTATCACATAAAAACCTCCGAGATTGATCACATCCCTGGGGAAAGAAAGAAAGAAAGACAAAGAACTAAGAAGTCCCACTGTATCTAATTGCTGCAATTAATTAAGCCACTCCTTCCTCCTGGGGGAAGTAGAAGCAAGAAACAAAAAGAATAGCTCCTCTCAGACAGTCACAACACTGGAATCCCTAAGGCAAGAACAGGAACCAAGGTGGCTCAGAAATTTCAAAAGCTATCATGGAAACAAGAAGATTTTTTTCTTCTTATGAATATAAAAGCTCCTCTCTGATATATATAGATATATATCAGTATCTTAACACAGAAACCTTTTTATTGTCTACATTTCTCATCCCAGCCTGAATTTTCTAAGAAACAATTCACTCTATCCCTGGGAGTGCCAGTAGTAAATCACAAGAGTCTGTACTTCTTGCCAGAAAAAGCACAAAGCTAAAGAACTCCCTCGAGAGTTGGCAGTGTTGTGAGTCTTCCTGACCCTGCAGATGGGTAGCTATCAGGGAAAGTGCATTTTATGTGTAGATTGCCCCTGACATACCATCCCTCTCAAAATAGCTGCTGAGGATATTCCCACATTCTCACGAAGCATCTCAGGTTTTCTTCTGCTCAGTTTGAGATTAGTTCCTGAATTACAATCCCTGGCAAGAACGGGAAGATATTAAGTTACTGGCCTAGAAAAATGCTTTTCTTCACCCTGTGATTCTATTAAAACATCGCACTAAAGTATGTTGACTCTTTCCTGAACAATTTTTGTGTTTTTCTGTGTTGGTTGAGGAAAATAGAATCATTGGCTAAAATGGTTTTTTATGACTTTGTCCTCCATACTTAAAATGATAGAATGGATGTAAGCAAACTGTATGTCATTCAGCAAAAAAAGAAAATGGTGTTTGTGACCTGAAGACCTGAATAGTTAGGGACCTTTTTTCCATTATGTTGGCATTTATAGAGCACCCCTGGAGCATTTTACAGTGTGCCAAGAATTGGTTAGTGTCTTACTTTGAAGAGCTTAGTCCACTGACTAGTTGGAAGAAATGAACTATTGACTCTGCATTGTATATGATGACGTGCTTTAAGCAAATATGTGACTAAATATATCAGTGATATATATGTGATATAAATATATATTAAAAATACTCCACTTGGTGTAAAGAGTAGAGGCAAACAGGGAAATTCACTGTTCTGAATTTCCAAATCCAAAGAGAGTTTTCAGAGAGACACTAAAGGCAATAGGAAACAGAATATAGTTGCCTCTCTGTCTGCATTCTTGGATTCAACCCGTGGTTGGAAAATATACTAAAAGATAAGAAGCCATACTGAGTACACACAAGAGTTTTTCCATTATTTCCTGAACAGTATGCTGTGATGACTATATTCTTGTAGTGTGCCAAAGAGGGTTCTCTAAAGGTATAGAATTAATAGAATATTGGGGTAGGTATTAGATTAGCCTAAGGTGATGGAGTTTATTTAATGAAAGCTGGTCTGCATGATGGAGGAAAAACCAGAGAATTTACTAGCTGCTCATCCCAAGAAGCATGGAGCTTCAGAGCAAGGAGGATGAACAATGCTGCCCAAACCGGAGGTTGGAGGCATTGAAGACAACACGGACAGACACTAGAGTGAGTCAATGTTCATGGGCTGAAGAGCAGGGGTGTGATGGCTGCACATAATGTCAAAAGCAGTAGGTACCCTTGGTTAGGAGGAATAGAGTGTGCACATACTGCTAGGCTTCCTCTTCCATTTTCATTCTTTGTAGGCTGCTGTCCTATTAAATGGGGCATGCCATGTCTAAGACAGGTTTTGGTTTTGTATCTTAAATGTGTTTAGAACTGCCTCACAGATATACTTAGAAGAGTACTTCACTCTAAATAGAAATCAAGATTAACTATGATAATTATCTGTCTTAAGTAACTTATATGTGATTTAATGTATATGAGACACACTGGTTATATATAAATACTGTACTAATGTAAATTAGAAAACTGAGCATCTTCAGGTTTGGGAATCTATAAAAAGAGTCCTGGGATCAACATCCTTGCTTGGATATTGAACAATGGCTAGAATTCGGGTAAGTGGGATGAAGGAAGAAAACATGCTCAAAACATAAAACCATTTGAGACAGATCATGTTTAATAATCACAGATGAAGTGGGAGAATAGATGGACTGTGGAGAGTTGCAGACAGGATGGGGAGTTTGAACTTCATGTTTTAGACATATAGTTTATGATCCACAGATGCTCACTGTACCTTGGTGATTTGTCCAAGAGGTGAGCTCGTATAGGCAGCTGCTGTAGAGCTTGTATAGCCACAGTTTGAGTAGAACTCAGGCCCAATAATGCAAAGAAAATTCATTGTTTAAGCAATGTGCTGTCCTTGAACTACATGAACCCATTCCTTAAACCTCATCTCTTGCTTGCTCCCTCTGAATCCTCTCTACCACTCTGGGAGTTTGAATCTCAAGGATTTTTCCCTCTATAAAGTGGGAGTTTTCATACTCTTTAGAACAATGAGAAATAAACAAAATAGTACATATACAGAAATAAGTTGTTTCTGGGGCAGAATACATACATAGAAAAGACATTTATTCTAATAGTTTAGAGATCAAATTGGTAGAAGATTGGAGGATGACTTTAACAGTGGGATAATGACTGTGTGGTCAATGAGGAAAGAGTATAGGAGGAGCTGTGTATGTAGGCAGTTATGATAATGTCAATATAATTCATAATATGTCATGATATGTCAATACTAATGTTCACAATAATGTCAGTGTTTAGAATGTTTCTCTAGCTGCAGCTGTGTTAGACAGTAATTGAAGCAAGAAATAGTCATTTAAATATCTTTAAATCTGACCTTTTCAGGAAAGACAGAACTAAATAAGATTTAGCCACTAGCCTACAGGCAGAGTTGAGCCAAAGAGTAAAATTATATTTTTAAAAAATGAGAAGAAATCAATATATGCTTGAAAATTGCTACTGGTCTTTGTTTTCTGAATATTCATGTGTTGGAGGCTTGGAGCCCACTATATACAATAATGCTATCTTTAAGGACTTAGTAGAGGTGCCCTGTAAGTGGATATACATCTGTGATGGTTTGAATGAGAATAACTCCTTATTCATATATTAGAATGTGCACACATCAGGGAAGAGAACAGTTTGTGAAGGGTTAAATGGATTAGGAGTTGTTACATTGTTGGAGTAGGTATGGCTTTGTTAGTGGAGGTATATTGCTGGGGTAGGCTTTGAGGTTTCAAAAATCCCACACCAGGAACTATCTATTATTTATCTGTCTATGTGCCTATTTATCTTTTTTATCTGTATTTCTTTCCTTCTCTTTCTCTGCATATGAATCAGAATGTAAAGCACTCAGGTACTACTCCAGCACCGTGCCTTTCTCCTTCCACAACAACAATATGGGACTAACTTGCTATAACTGTAAGCAAGCATCCATCGAATTGAATGCTTCCTTGATCCTGGAATCTCTTCATAGCAATAGGACAATAACTAAGACAGAAGTTGGTATCAGAGGGTGATGCATACTGTGACAGACCTGATTCTGCTGTTGTTCAGAGTAGCATGAAAGACACTGAGATTTTGAACTAGAAATGCAATTGAATGCTTCAAGTGGGGCTTACTGGGCCATCTGTGTAGGAGAGTGAATAACAGTGGTCACGAGGGTGATTTGGTTTGTTGGAGTCCTGTTTAAGAGTTATCATAGGGGAAGAATATTACCATATTGCCTAAAGACATTCTTGAATTTGGCTCTTTTTTTCACTCATCCTAGAAATCCGTCTGAGGTTAAATTGAAGAGTTTGTTACTAAGGTTGTTGGAAAAGGAGATTTCAAGACAGCCTAATATTGACTGTGTCCTATACTTGTGATCACTCTTGTGCAGATCTACAATGAAAAAGAAATGTAAAATGTAAGGTTTGAGGAGAAAATAAAAACCAAAAAGCCACGAGAAAATGCAGTATCTGAGCCAAATGCTGAGCTTAAGAAGATAAAAACTTTAAAGAAAGACCTGATTCAAAATTGCAACAAATGGAGTGGTGCCCCTCAGGGCAAGACACACTCAGAAAACCCACCAACTTGGGGAAAGGAGATAAAGGAAAGCTTAAGAAACAAAGAAAACCATCCAAACCAGAAAGCAGATGCAATTGTAATTCAAGGAGGGGGACAAATTCTAGCATCAGCAAGTAGAACTTGGCAGCTTTTGCCAAGTAGTTCCAAATTTAGAGTCAAGAAGAATACAAGAAAGGGGTTATGGAAGTTTCGTCTGAGGCAAAGAAAAGCCTTTATCTCACTTATCCCAAGAATTTGGCTGGACAATACCTGTGTGGAGGCCCAGAGAGAATATCGCATGAAGCTTTGAAGGTAAAGCATGGATTATATTGATGACACAAGGTTTTGGATACAATAGATTCCTGTGAAGCTTACTAAGAGCTGCTTATTAATAGGGTGTACAGTCAGTCCAAGACTGAGAAGTGTGTTCCAGTCAACAACTGTGAAAGGAATTGGAGGACTAAGGAGCACTTTGACATCAGACACAGAATTGCAGAATTTGAACTCCCCCCTATAGATTTTGGTCTTATCTTGTGCTAGTATTTTCTATGTCCCATTTCCTTCCCTTTGGGATGGTAATGTGTATTTTATACCATTATATTAGTATTTAGCTGTACTTTTAAAAAAATTTTATGGAGATTATAGTTAAGAGATCACACTGAGTCTCAAAAAAAGGCTTTGGTTTTTTGACTTTTAAAAAGTGTAAGACTGTGAAAGACAGTAGGGACTTTTAAGTTTCAGCTAAAAACATGTACATTATGAAAAGGCTACAAGATTCTGAGGACCAGGAAGTGGAGTGTGGTAGTTTGAAGATCATTGTTCCTCATAAGCTTATATTTCAATACTTAGTCACAGGGAGTGGAACTACATAAGAAATCATGATGTCTCTTCACAGTAATAGAAGAGTAAGTAAGCCAGCATCTCTTGGAATGAATTCTCAGAGTACAGGGGTTTACATAAAGCTTCGGCTGATACCTGCCCCTCTGGCTCTCTGAGATGTGTCCCTAACATGTTTTAAAGTCCCCTTAACAAAGTCAACAATATACTGTCACAATTTTTAGCACCCAAAACTAAACTAATAAACCCTTTGTAATCAACCTGCCTCAGATATTTTCTCTCCACTTGATGTATTCTGATGATTTTTCTTTTTTTCCAATTTTAAGTTACTATCTTATCTTTCTTATACATGCATTATGTGTGCTTTCTATATAGAAGTCTATGTAAAAATAGTTTGTGACATTTTTACTATTAACCTTTCTCTCTGAGAAGAAAATCGTAAGTTATCTCACTTCGGGACTTCAAACAGAAATAAAATGTAAAGTGTAATTCTTCCTTCTCTGTCATCTTTGATGAAAGCTGAACAAAAGGAATCAGCTTGAGTCCAGCCATTATTTGATGAAAGTCAGCTGTATAATTCTTGGAGTGGGAGGAGTTATTCTAATTAGTGGGTGATGAAGAATAATATCAGGGCCTTTATGCCATGGGTTCTTTGGCAAGGCAGGCTGCTATCAGGAAACAAAGCCTTTTATGAATGCAAGTGCAGACATTTCCTCATCGATTTTTGTTCTTAACAAGCTGAAACTTAAACTACAAAGAGGCCACCAAGGCATTGCCCTCTAATCCATTCTGGGCGTGCATCTAAGATGGAATAGCAGTGTTGAGAAAGAGGGCAGCTGAATGTCCTTCACAAGGTCCAGGGCCACTGAACTCTTTGGAAAGAAGCCATTTGAGAAAAACTTTCCATGATAACCCAGAGCAAGCTTGTACTGTGGTTTGGATTTGAAATGTTCACCAGAGTTTATTGGGGGCCCTCGTTTCCTAACACTAGTGGTCCTTCATTGAGGAGGTTATAGAACAGTTATGGGTATGAGCTGACCAGCAAAAGTTATAGCTTGGCCTGTGTTCCATCCTGTCATAATAATTTAGGATATGAGCAGCTGTTTCTGTATACTGTCATGAAACCGCTCTGGACCTATGAGCCAACTAAAACTTTCCTCCCTTGTTTCTATCAAGTAGTTCTGTCAGGGTGACACCAAAGTGACAAACGTAGTTGAGTATGTGAGTCGCTGCCTTGGTTTCTCTACCCTGGACAGTCTCTGTTTGGAATGGAGAATCTGGTAGTGGGTAAAACACCAGGCATACCAATTAGGTACAGTACAGTAAGGAGTACATGATCTTTCTTAATGCCCATCTTTCCTGCATGTGAGGCGGAAAACCAATTTAGTTTGGTCCTTCCAGATCATTGGTCAATTTCTGTACACATCTGGTTGATCTCGGTTCTGACATTTTATGTCCTGCTGGCTGCCTTCCACTTGACTTTGGCCTTAGCTCCTCACCTGGCCTCAGGCACTCCATTCACAGTTGCTCTTCCATGCACCCAGACTCCTTGTTCCATGCACTCTTCGGCTGATGACTCCTTAGAACAGGGTGAAGTTGTTAGAAAGTTGTTTTGTGTTTTCATGAGAATCACAGAAGGCTCATATATTCTTATAAGAGTCACCATACACCACAGATCACACCAACTACGTTCTGCATATAATGAACTCTCATCTTGAACTTCTAGAAGATATGTCTAAGTTAAAAATAGATAACATAGAAACTTACGCAGTCTGAAAATGACTTCAAAACACTGAAAAGATTTAGGCCCATGGCCATGAAAATTCATTACATGGAAAACTTCAAATTTCCCTACCAACTGTTTTTTTCTTGCTTTCCCTGAGGTTTCAGATTGCAAAATTATTACAATGTCACCATACAGAGTTTACAGCTACCATCCCAAAATCATAGGCCTCCCTCTGTCTGCTTCTTTTTCTCCTTCCTGTTCTCTGACTACCCTTCCTCCCAACACACTGTGGTGGTACATGCTGAGGTCCAAAACAGAGTTTTCTTAACTCTTGGGATTTTTTCTTACTTGTTGACATAGGAGGAAAAAAAAGATATCAAAATGACACCTCTTCTTTCATTTTAAATGCTACCCCTCCACCGTGATTTGGGCTGATTTATGTCTCTGCTAAGGCTTCAGAGAGTGCTCAGCAGCTCTGTGACCCTGGGTTGGAGAATTGTAATAGATTAAAAACAAATGTCAGCAATGGAGCCACCCCAAGAGTTTTCTCCTCTCTCCAGGAACAGTTCAGCTGGGCTCCCTTTCAAAGACACCACTGGATGCGTGGAATTTCTGACACATGGGCCTCTTGGTGTGTGATGTGATGAGAGGTGCTAGGTAGGTGAGGGGAAGAGACTGAGGCCTTTACTGCCACTCTAAACAATCCATTTTTATGAAATCTAAAAGGCGTGCCTTCCTCAGCTAATAAGAGAAAAATCAGTCTTTGAAAATACATTCCATGAATAGAAAAACTTTAATGTCTGTAATTAGTTCATACTTTTAAAATTAATATTATTAAAAGCTAAGCTGAACACTAGTGTGTGTGGGGGGTATGGGGATGTGTGTGTATGCACACACATGTACAAAAGAGAAGAACTAAGGGTTAAAATAAATTATAAGAAGATGTGTTTTTCTTCCAGAAAAGATTAATTTTGGAAGCCTTTCTTTTGACACCTTGCTCATAATTAAAGTAATTCTTCATTTCTGTTTTCTTTCAGTACCAATCTTCCATTATCTAACCCTCTCACAGAAGAATAACCTTGAACTCCATTAAAACACGCAATTCTTTATTGACAGAAATGGCAAACGCAGTGTGACTCACTGTGGGGACTCTAGGCTCATCTGGGTCTGTTCAAAGGCGCTGGTGGGGCCTTAAACTCTTAGGTTCTTGCTTTTCTTGACAAGGTCTTTGCTTGTGCAATCAGCCTGTAGCATTTCCACCCATGCAGATACCGTATCTTTTGAACTAAACCAGAAATAATTGCACAGGCACACCACTCATGCAACAGATGTGTTGCTCTGTTTTGTGAGAGGCACTGAGAATACACAGTAAGTAAAATAAACATGGCTAATTCTTCTGCTGGCCCAGCGGTCTGGTGGCAAAGTCAGAATAGGTTAATGGCATATCTAAGTATAGGAAAAGCCTCGTAACCAAGGACTAATCCCAGGAGAGTGCTTTATGAGGGATGCGTTTTCTACAGGGAAAGGGGTGTTTTCTAAGAAAATACCTTATTCGATGGATAGGTGGTGTTAGCCAATGACGTTCAATACAGCACCTACAGAAATTTCCCATACAAAATGACGACATGGGACTGGGAGGAGGACTTAATGGGAAGAAGGGGGACAAGAGTGGGGAATGGGGGTGAAAACAAGTAAAATTAACTGTACACAGGTGTGAAACCTCCAAATAATAAAAATAAGCAATGTAACAACACAGCCCGAATGAGCAGGAACTGTGTGGGTCCAGCATATGCCCTTGACGTTGCAATGCTTGGGGAAAGTGCAGTTGTGAAAGGATATGGGGATATACGAAAGCAGTTTACACATCATATATTCCCAGCACCTTCTGCCATGTGGCTGTGCAGTTCTGCTTAATAGAATTAGATTATGTTTCTCTGCCCCGCTGAAATTACATGTCACTGTGTCACTGGCTTTGAGCCATATAAAGCAGAGGGGTTGGCAGTGGCCTTCACACTCACTGCATGCTTCTTCCCAGACGCCAGGATTCTTGTGAAGTATAGGATGAGCAATAGCCAGGAGCCCAACCCATCATAAGCACACGTGACACAGAAGAGCCTCAGCCTATTCTGCAAAGCTGCTCGGTTGGTTCTGTTTCAGATCGGTCGATCTGTAGCTGAGCGATTGCGCAGCGAATGTGAGAAAACAACGCTTATGCGAGGCTTAAAAACTCTGGACAGCAGATCTTGATATGTGAACATGTCTGTACTTAAATATCATGCAAGATACTTTGCTGCATTGATCTATTACTAGAGCTTGATTTTAGATAAACAGCCTTTGGGCAGATTAGTCTCTAGAACTCTCCATGTGTGTGCAAAAGAATACTTTAAGAAAAACTTAAGTCTTCCAGTGGTGCAACGGGTGGGAATTTAAAGTGAACATCTCCCTTTTGTATACAGGCCATAAGAGGTAATTTCATGGGTTCATCTGCCCAGGTTATTGGCACTAGGTTGTCATGAATATGTGTGTGTGTGTGTGTGTGTGTGTGTGTGTGTGTATGTATGTTTGTGCGTGTGTGTGTATATATAAATGAGATTGATTAATATCTAAATTCTTAGACTTTAAATAAAACATTTTTTCATGGGTAGCCTTCATCTATTCCTAAGGAAAACAGAATCAGAGACTCCAGAGAGAAGGAATTCAGACAAAGGCTAGTGCTCAGCCTTAATCTGAGAAATCCCCCCACCCCCATGAATGAAAGTGAATGCATAGATCCAAGGTTGTCCAAGAGTCTAAGGGTAAACTCTGAGTACAGAATCAGCCCTAAACAAGATACACCATCACCTTAAAGATCTTTGAGTACTGTGGAAGAAGAGATGGAAAGAACTTAAGTGCCAATATAGAGCGAGAAGTGTTGTGCAAGCCAAGCATGATGTAGCCATGACAATCACAAACTCACAGCAACTGTCGATTGACAGTGAACACACACACACTTGAGACCCACAACAGTGAGCTGGGCATGGGGAAATAGCTCCCCCAGCTCTAGAAGTTACTATTTCATTGGCAAGGGAATTATTCCAGGAGAGGGTGGGGGCATAGTATTAGGCACTAGCCTGATAGCCACAGCTAGACCAAGTACAACTCTGCAAGAAAGAAAGGCTGGGGAATCAGAAAGGGTGTGGAGAAAATAGCAAAATATATTTTATACATGAATGAAACTGTCAATGAACAAAACTTATTCCAAATAGCTTGTAGCAGCATTTTGTTTTTTAACTTGGAGTTCCGGTCAACTTGGTTCCCAGGCACGTGGATCATTTCTTTAGAATATCCCCCTTTCTGCCTTTACATCTCCGTTTTCTACAAGTTCATTTTTATAGCAAGATGAATAGGTAAATGTTTGCACAACAGTTATTAAAATACCTAATATTTTAAATTTGCCCATACATGAAACACCTTCGATGAACATTTCCGTAGGATGGTCATCCAACAGTTACTGTAGGATTGATGTTAGGCTGTTTATGCTACAGAAGGAGGCAGAATTCTAAAATTCTTGCTGTCCAGAATCTTGCTCAGTGATACATATGTGTTACATGTAATCCTTCCATGAGTGCCATGTGCATTACCGAATAGCTCAAAGTTGCCAGTCATGCATGGGTATTACAAGGGAAGAAATTAATTAAAGTGCTTCCTTCTGGAGCAATAAAGGAAGACTAAGTCCAGATGTAAAAATCTCTATTTCATGATACCAGTGTCTTGTCCTATGTCTGTCTGTCTCAACGGTTTGAAACTGTGCCTGTCTGAGGGCTATCTTCTGTTCCTGTGCCTGTCTGTGTCTTTGTGTGTCTGTCTCTAACAAAGGGTTTCGCTCTGTTTTTATTGTACAGCACAGAACATACCACACAGGGGAAAGAATGAGACACTTTACAAAAATCTTTGAGAGTTTTAAAAATGGATTAAATTAATTGTTCCATCTTATTCCAGCTAACCCAGATCACAAATACCATTGTCAATCAACCAATAGGCATCAGTGTTACATGTAACCACTATGGTAGAGTTTGGAAGGTTGCTTTCAACATCTACACTTACTGCTTTCACTGAATGGTACATATGTGTTCTTCATGGTCAGCGATATGGAAAATACCAGCTTAAATTGTAAAAGTTAATTACGTGGGAAATTTGAGACAAGTAAAACTGGTTGTTACATTGTTCTTTTAAATGTAGGTTAAACCAGCAGGCTGAGTACACAGTAGATGGGTCTTAAGATGTATTATTAACTCTGAGTGAGAGGTTCATCTATCATCTCTCTCTCTCTCTCTCTCTCTCTCTCTCTCTCTCTCTCTCTCTCTCTCTCTCTCTCTCTCTCTCTCCTCCCTCTCTCTCTCTTTAGAATGTACTAGAGGAGCACAGTTACTCCTCAGCATCCAAATGGCAGCTCACAACTCTCTGTAACTCAAGTTCAACCCAACACCCGTGCACAGGCATACATGCAGGCAGAACAGCAATGCACAATAAATACAAATAAATGAGTTATAGAATCAAGAATGTGACTAAAGGCTAGACTGTTTGCCTGCTTTATCCCCACCAGACTCATCCCACATGGGATCGGAGCGTGGAGACTGGGTCAAACAATGAACCATTCTAAAAGATTTTGAAAGCACAGGAAATATATATATTGCAGCAGTAAAGGGCAGGACATGAAAGGGTTTCTTTGTAAGATACAAATGAGTAAATGCAAGTGACAGTGACAGTGACAGGTATAAATTAGGATCACATTCCTGGAATTCTAAGTTTTGGCGAGATGAATGTAGCATTCAGTGGGGACCTTTATTTTACTCCGTGCCTAGTACAGCGTGGACATCCAGGCGATCCTGTTTCCTACTTATAGGACACAAGTTGGTGACTTAGCAACACACAGGTGGACAAGGGCTTGACCTGCTGTTATCACACTATAGCATATATGAATGCCTTTGGTTTTGGTTTCATTTTCATTCATTATGGTATTACACATTTTTCAAAAAGCAATTCACAAGACAAACAACATTTCTGAGCACAGAGTATAAGACCCGTTAGCTCAGAGGAACTGAGCGGCAGGAAGTAGCCCGCTGGGATGACCTTCTTTCTCATTTACCCTCTTATCCCACCCCTGTCTCCCATACAAGTAACACAATGTGAGATAATTCCCATTTTTCCGTAGAGTTTATAGGTTTTTGGGTAGAGAAATCTCTTCAGTGCTGCCAGCTTGGTAGATTGAAGCTTGGTAGTACTGGACCACATGGCAGCTCTTAAACCCAGACCGAGTCTTACAAGCTGGTAGGAGATGGAGTCCAGAAAAGAAGTGCAGAGGAAAGGGAGACAGGAACTTTTGCTCCAACTAGCAGAAGGAAGATGGTGGGAGGGGCCGAGTTGAAGTAGCCCTTGTCTCTGACTGCAGAAACAGACAAGGCATTCATATTTAGGGGAAATTTCATTTGGCATCTGGCCATGGGTATTTGGGGCTCAATTACACCAGGCCTTTCAATCAGAGTGAGTGACTTCCCTGCAGAAATTAATATCTATAAAGCAATCATAAGAGCCTGTCTGGGGAATAGACACTGGAGGAAGAGAAGCCAATCCAACATCAGGAATCTGACAAAGATTTCTGTCGCCTTTACTGACCTCACATTCTGAGTCTGCGGGTTTTTACCTGCCCACATTTATAACAGTGAAAAAAAAAAAAGCCAGGGCTTTCTTAAGTGAATCAAATAGCCTGCATGTAATCTTGCCTTGATTTGAATATTTGTGTTCAACCACACAACTCCCTTTGGTGATCCTGTCTATGAAATGCTTGACTGACAGCAGAAAAATGCCTTCTCGTTCCAACATGTTTCTTGCCTATGTTGTCTATCTTGCCTTGACACAATAAGCTAATACACAGGGGTTCAGAGTAGAAGTTATTCTGGCAAAAAGGCATGCATGGGAACTGCTATTTATTTGTAAAGGTCATATTGGGGCTGTCTACCTTTTGCATTTAAAAGGAGATCATTTATCTAATGGACAAAGTACAATATGCTGTAAATTAACATTTCACCCAACAAAAAACAAATTGTCATTTCAAAACTTGGTCTTTGTCTTAGTATTCTATTGCTGTGAGAAGACACTCTGACCATGGAAACTCATAAAAGAAGGCATTTAATTAGGGATTTGGTTACAGATGCAGAGGCTTAGTCCATTATCATAATGGCAAGGACAAGGCAGCAGCCAGGCATGGTGCTGGAAAAGTTGCTGTGATGTAGCTACATCCTCTTCTGTAGGCAAAGAGAGAGAGAGAGAGAGAGAGAGAGAGAGAGAGAGAGAGAGAGAGAGAGAGAGAGAAGGAGACAGAGAGAGAGAGAGAGAGAGAGAAGGAGACAGAGAGAGACAGAGACGGATAGAGACAAAGACAGAAAGATAGGCAGAGAGAGACAGATAGACAAAGACACAGAGGCAGAGACAGACAGACAGACAGAAACAGAATGACAGAGAGATCTGAGTTTTCAAAATTTCAAAGCTCACCCCTAGTAACAGTGACATACTTGGCCCAAGGCCTAACTTTCTAATCCTTCTAATCCTTTCAAAGAATTCCAATCCCTGGTAAATATGCATTTATATATGAGAACCTATAGGGACACTTCTTTTTCTCAAACCACCACAGCCTTTTTAGTAGTGAAATGGTCATTATCTAAGTAAATGTGATACTTTTATAAAAAATTAAATGAACTTGATGGTATCCATCGTATTCTTTGATTTATTTACACTTTTTAATGTGAAGAATTATGATGTATTTAACCCTAAGAACTATAGGTACCTTAGACATCTGTATATTGATTTTCTCTGGTCTATTTCCTCTTATAACATTTATTAGAAGGTTCAGATACATTAATTAATATGCCTCTTTTGCCTCAATGCCTTGGTGTATGATTCTCAAAGAAGGTCTAAATACCCTTTGCACTGTAATGATTGGACAGTTCAGTGAAGATTTCTGGGCCCAGGTCTGTGCTCTGAACCAGAGGCCCTAATTTTTCATTTTAATATGCTTGCCAGATAATGCATCCTAGACTTTTAAAATTGTTTCACAACAGTAAATTTTGCCTAAGTGAGAGAGATCTGGTAGTAATCCAGAGATTTCTGGCCAGGAGAACCAAGCCATACTTCAAGTTGAATATTTGTCTACGTATACAACTAAAAGTATAAATTTCCAATATCATATTGGAGAAATGTATCATATTAGTGATTTATTGGAACAGTTGACTAGGTGTTATCAGATATGTGATTAGAGTAAGGGGCATACATGTTTCTTTGTGTAATCTGAAAATGGTAGAATATCACTTCATTGCATAAGTCTCCTAAGAAAACTTGATTTCTGTAGATTTATAGCATAGGGTTTTCTGCCTCAGTGAGCCATGGAGACAAAGAACTCAGCACCATTCCAATCCTAGGCCTTTTAAATGTGGTCCCTTGCATTTATGGATACCAACACTTCATAGAAATACCCCAACAGTGTGATAACATTACTACCCTGTCATAATGAATAGATTAAAAACATCCTCAATGTAACCATCAAACTAAAGAAACGATAGACTTCTGGGAACTAAACATTCCCCCAATAAGCTCATGCTAGGAGACGAAAAAAGCTGAAATTTGGCATTAAGCAGAGGAGAAACTTGACTTGTAGAAAGAGATTATAGGAGTACTGACAGCTCGTCAGACCACTTGCCAGAGATTAAAATACAGTAAAGGATGGGGTACCACACCTACAGCACACCTACACCAGGACTGCTTACATGTGCATATCTCTTCTCCGCTGTTTAACTTTAGGACCTTATATGAATGTGAAGTGGGGGCCATTGGCTCTCTTTTATCTCTCTTCTCAAAGTCATAACATTGAATTCATTTTTCTTTCTTCTTTTTTCCTATTAATTTGCCTTTATCATTCGATTTCTCCAGGGCAGATCACTAAGCCTACACTTGGAGTGTAGATTGTGACTCAAATTTAGTATCAGAGAGTTCTGAAAATCTTAGTTTATTATTAATATGTAATTAAGCAAATCTTTTTGGAAAATGGTCTAAAATTTAGGTCTTTCATATAAATAACCAAATAAATCAGACATTAGCTCTCAGCTAGTACCTACTTCTCCTGCTGTAGCAAGTATGGTGGTTCTAAGCCTCCCTCCATTCCTATTACAGTTAGTGCTGATTTTATGTCAAATATGGTCCCTTGTGCACACTGATAGCATTGCTTGATATTACTGCTCTAACCATGTGATAATATTATTGCCCTTGGTGATTATAATACCCTTTGGTTAGAAACAATTCTAATTTTATTAAATTGGTGGAAATGTACAATGTGAAGAACCAGAAAGGAATGTGTTCAGTTCCAGAAGGCTGAAGGCATAATTGGAGGAGAAAGAAAAAAAATTGACAAGAACTATTTAACACTGAAAGCACACTAGGTGATCTGTGCGTGAAGGGTTATGAGTCTGGGAACATTAACAGTAAGGATGCAAGCTTGTGTCTTGGAGAGGTTAGGGAGCCATCACCATACAAAGAGGTCAGTGCTTTTTGGATGAGTCAAGATGAGTAGTGCTTTTCAGCCTAGAATAAGACAGGCTAGACCTTGAAATTAAAGGGGTGAGAAATGCAGGCAGGAGGGTGCCCATGAGTCTTCTAAACACTCATTCCACTTCTATTAAAAAATATATGGCTTTGACAACCACAAGTCAGCTGATGGAAAGAGATGGGAGACCCAGAATGTGTTGGTTAAAGAAGAGATAAAGGACAAGATGCCTGACATGAGCACCCCATTCTAGAACATTGAAGTCTGGGCATCCAGCCATGCAAACCATCAGGAAACTAACTGACAGTCAGGAAGAGATGGAGGGAAGGAGGCTCATTACTCATACTGGATGGACAATCAAGAGAATCAAGACAAGCAGGAAGGTCACTGGAGCAGACACCCTTTGTGTAGCCTTGTTTGGAATCCACTCCTCGGATAACCTGCCAATAGGCAAACTCACCCTACTCTCCCAGGGTTCTCAGACAAGTCCCTTCACTTGTGCCTTTAGAAGAAAAAAAGGATGGTCAGCAAGAGAAAGATCAAGCCTAACAGGCAGCGATGGTCCTCTGGCTCTGCCATAGGTACTGTTATATCGTCATTCATGTACAAAAAAATTAACAACCTTCAACTTCAATACACAGTCTAACAAGATAGTGTGCAACAGCTCATCACGTATGACTAAAAATTCTTCCTGGTGTGTGAGTCTCCACATTTGTTAATGACTATTACCGAATTTCCCATTGGAGGTAACATCACAAGTCCTCAAAGGGTGTCAAATAAAACAAGAACAAATTACAAGTAATGTATAAGATGCATTGAAAAAGCATAATGAAATGCTGTCAAACTTGACAATGAAAATGTATAAGCAGAGATGGTCGAGAGTGTAGAAGAATTGCAAATCACAGTCTGGAAATAATACTTATAGGTCCTTGAAAATAACCCACCAAGGCTACTAACAGAAAAATGAAATTTACACTATAAATAAATGTGTAAAGGAGTTGAGTTATAACATATGATAAGAAACTAATAATGCAATTCTAATTACTGGAGTGAAAGCTGGCATAAAGTTTTGCAGAGCTCTGGAAGAAAGATGACAAAAGTAAGAATGGCTTCCTTTGAGGATTAGAGATGCTCTGGATGTAGGCAGGGGTGGGTGAGAAGAGAGACTTGTTCTTTGTTTGTTTTAAGTCCTTTAGTACCACTTCATATTTTAAACACACACATGTATTACTTTATGAAAAATGCCTATGAGAAAAAAAACCCAATGTTTCAATAATTAATATTATCAAAAAGACATTCAGGATATTTGGATTCAGGGGATTATAAAAATAGAACTTTTTTTCTGAATAAGGCTGAAATTGAATCTAACAGGTAAAGTTTAATGTGAGAGAGGAAATTAGGTAAAAAAAAATGAAATCACATGTATCTAACAAACAATTGAATGTTAGTTTTTAAAAAAGATTTATTTCCTTATTTTTAATTAAAAAATATTTATTTCATGTATGTGAATACACTGTAGCTGTCTTCAGACACACCAGAAGAGGGCATCAGATTCCATTACAGATGGTTGTGAGCCACCATGTGGTTGCTGGGAAATGAATTCAGGACCTCTGTAAGAGCAGTTGGTGTTCTTAACCACCAAGCTCTCTCTACTGCCCCATCATCATTAATTTTTGCATATCAGTAAATTTATTATTTTTTATTGCTTTAGGCAGTACTGTAGCAATTATTTCTCACATAGGTCTTTGCTACTTACACAATTTACTTCTAGAGATAGATAACAGTTAGGTATTGGGCAGAGATTCCCAGTAGGACCATAGACATATCTTTACTTTCTTTTTATTTTTTAAGCAACTTTATTTTAAAAAACAAAGATAAGTGCACAAATTTTAAGCATTTTTGCATAAAAGTATACGAATACGTTTTTGTCAGTGCTTGTTTTTTTTTAAAGGTTTGATGGTGTGCATTAAGATCTTACTAGTTACAATGAGCATAAAGTACAAGAAAAACAGGATGTAACCTGGAATTAGTCAAAGTTTTCTTGGTGTGTAAGGATTAAGCATAATGTTTTTTTCTTTTCTTTCTTTTAATTTTTTTTTTATCTTGAACTTCATATAGTCTGTGAGTTGTTTTTGGGGTGTTCATAGCTTTCTGGGGGTAGTATCCAATTATCAGTGACTGCATATTATGTCTGTTCTTTTGTGACTGGGTTATCTCACTCAGGATAATATTCTCTAGATGCATCCATTTTCTTAAGAATTTCGTTAAGTCATTTTTTCTGATAGCTGAGTAGTACTCCATTGTGCAAATGTACCACAATTTTTGTACCCATTCATCTACTGAAGGACATCTGGGTTCTTTCCAGCTTCTGCCTATTATAAATAGAGCTGCTATGAACATGGTGGTGCATGTGTCTTTGTTGTATATTGGAGCTTCTCTGGAGTATATGCCCAGAAGTGGAATAACTGGGTCTTCAGGTAGTATTATGTCCAATTTTCTGAGGAATTGCCAGACTGATTTCCAGAGTGGTTGTACCAGTTTATAACCCCACCAACAGTGGAAAAGTGTTCCTCTTTCTCCGCATCCTTGCCAGCATCTGCTCTCATCTGAATTTTTGATCTTGGCCATTCTGACTGGTGTGAGGTGGAATCTCAGGGTTGTTTTGATTTGCATTTCCCTGATGGCTAATGATGTCAAGCACTTTCTTAGAGGCTTCTCAGCAATTTGATATTTCTCAATTGAGAACTTTTTGTTTAGTTCTGTACCCCATTTTTTAATAGGGTTGTTTGGTTCTCTGGTGTCTAGCTTCTTGAGTTTTTTGTATACCTTGGGTATTAGGCCTCTATCTGATGTGGAGTTGGTAAAGATCTTTTCCCACTCTGTTGGTTGCCATTTTGTTTTCTTGACAGTATCCTTAGCCTTACAGAAACTTTGCAATCTCATTAAGTCCCATTTGTCAATCTTTGACCTTAGAGCTCAAGCCATTGGTGTTCTGGTCAGGAAATTTTTTCTTGTGCCTATGTGGTCTAAGGTTTTCCCTACTTTCTCATCTAATAGTTTCACTGTACCTCGTTTAATGTGGAAATCTTTGATCGACTTGAACTTGAGTTTTGTACAAGGAGATAAGAAAGGGTCTATTTTCATTCTTCTGCATGCTGAGTGCCAGTTGGACAAACACAAGATTTATTTTTTAACAAATTTATTATTATTTATGTGTGTATACCATATATGCACCAGTACCCATGGAAACCTGGAAAAAAAGATACAGTTCCTGGGAACTGGTGCTACAAGTGGTTACAAGCCATTCTAATAAGGATCTGGGAACGAAACCAGGGTCCTCAGCCAGAACAGCCGCCTGTTCTGGACCACTCTGCCACCTCTCCCGTGGCACAGTAATGTGTGATGTTGATGATGCTCCTTTGTGTCCATAGGCCTTCAGCACCATCCTGTGTCTTTGGGCGGGGGGGTGTTGCACACTTGCTCTCTTTTACTAGAAAACTGTTTTCCATATCTTACATCCCAGAGGGTTCACTGGGAATATCTGAGTGTCATTAGATTTCTTTTCCCACACTTGCAAAGGATGAGTGTGCACAAGTTAGCTCCAGAACCTCCTAGAACTCTCAGAGCTGCTCACGACCGACCCTGTCAAATTTTTTGTTCTTCTTATTAAAGAACTATGGAACATTTGCTTAAAGTGGAGAGCAGTGCTTGCTTTGGTAAGTTTGATCCATGCTTCTCAATGTGTGCCTCCCAGAACATGTATTCTTTGGAAAGCTGCTTTATTTCTCTTTCTTGGTTAGAATCTTCCTGAAATGTATCATCTTCAATTGTTTGAGTAAGTCAGAGGTGTTGATGATAAGACCATACTTATCTGCCATAGCCATCTAGAATTTTGAGAAAAACCCACCTTGGGAGCTTTAGTTGGATACTTAGGAATGATGTTCTTCCTATGTATTCCTTTTAAAATGTTGGCTAAGAAGCACTCCTGCTGTAAACTCTGTCTTCTGCCTCTCTTTTAAATAGCACAGGAAGGGTCACAGGAAGTTTGTATCTTTAATGGAATGTGAAGTTATTAAATATAAATATGAAGTGCTTGGGAAATGATTTTTATCAGTGGCATATGGTTAGTTTCATCTACATCGTGTATCCTGACCTTGCTTTCCTTTTCTCTCCGTCACCAATTTGAACGAGTGCTTTGAACATACAACTTCAGAGAATTTGGCATTGTTCTCTGCTAGCTTCGGGGCTGCTAGTTCATGGGCTGATTTCTGTGGCTTCAGAAATAGGCATTAATCAGACGTCAGGATGGGCAAAGAGAAAAGAAAGCAAAGACTTGAAGGCCAACAGGTGTCAGGAGGTCTAGGGGTATAAATAGGATTCTGGGAAAAGAGTTAGAATCTCCTAGAGCTTTGGGGGGATGTTGAAGGGCTTTTCCTATGGAAGAAGTGGGAGGTTATTACATAATTTTAGGCAGAATGTATAGATTTTAAAAGATTTCCTTCTATTGAAATTTGACTGCACACTGGAGAAGGAGAAAGGCCATACGAGTGTTCAAGTTACTATTCGATCATTTGAATATTGAGACATAAGTATAAGAGAAAATCCTAATAGTAGTCCATGTCTGTAATTCCAGCACTTTGGATGAAAGGCAGAGTCTCCATGTAAATTTCAGACCAGCCAGAGCTACGTAGTAAGCCACTGTCTCAAAATATGTGAAAGAGGGAGTGAGAAACAAAGACAGGGAGACAAAGAGAGACAGAGAGAAACACAGAGAGAGGCAGACACACATACATACATGGCAGAGGGCAGACAGAGAAACACAGAAAGGGACAAAAAGAGAGACAGAGACAGAGAAACAAAGAGGGAGAGAGCAGGGGGACAGAGAAAAACGAGGAAGGAAAAAAGAGGGAAAGAGAGGAAGAGAAAAAAAGAGGAGAGGATTATTTAAATATATTTAAATATTAATATATTTAATATTAATAAACGATTAAGATACTAAATAATATTTAATATTACCATTATTATGCAGTAAGTAAAATAATAAAGTTGCAGTTTTCTGTGGTAGAAATGTGGAGGGCTGGTAGAGAGAGCAGGGATCAAGTACAATCCATGTCAAACTTGAGCAGTCTCATACACACAGAAGAAAAGTTCTATGTATTCAATAAATAAAATTACATCTTTAATTAGTCATTTCTTATAATGAGCTAACAAAGATAGAATACCACAAGATAAATTTTTCAGTAGATAATGATCTTGGATCTCACATAGAAAGATGCTGTAACATATCTGCTTTGTTTTGTCGGATAACAAGCCATATGATTTCTTAAAAGAGCTTCCAAATAAAGCATAATGGTAGAGCCCAGAGATAAAAATCTTCCATCCTTGTTCTCCAAATTAACACCAGTGAAACTCAAAGGCCTGAGGGCCCTCATATCAGATCATGCATTCTTACAGTACAGTTGTGCCATGCCAAAATCCATAGGGTTTTTTCACAAAGCACATTTTATACTTGATTTGCCCTTAAGCATTCAGATATGAGTTCCTCCCTGAAGCCACCTGTAAAGTCAGATTAGATAGTTCTTAACAATTTGACTGTACTCAGGTGTGCTGGCAAGCACTAACAAAAGAGAAAATCTTGGGTTTCTTCCAAGGGTTAGTTGTTCTTTGTCTATGCAAGTCCAATGAACTACTAAGAAATAAAAAAGAATTAATCCATTCACTTTTCTCTTTCCTGAAGATGGTTATTTTGCAGTTTGGCAAAGGACTTGTTTTCTCTGTTCTGGGTATATCTGGAGTGAAGAAGAGTTGTGCTGTGGTGCGGAGCCCTGGTAATTTTCCTGTGACCCTCTCATGTCCTTGATCCCTGGACTATTCTTCACCAGCTCCTCTTGCAAAGGACATTGTCCCATAATTCATCTTGTTCACAATGCTTTAAAAACTCTTGACTTCCCAAAAACCCAGTCTGTAACAAGAGCTCTCTATGTATTTTTGAAGCCAGCATCCTTTGGCTGGCCCTTCCTGATAAACTTCCATAAGACTTTATGTTCTCTCGCCCCAGATTAGACACCCTCTCGTAGCTTTTTTACGTGTGTGGAAATTTCCAAACACAAGTTCACGCTCACAAACTAACAAAGTTCTGGTCATCTGGTGTCCTGTGGGATTCCATGACTTGTACCCCATGGCTTCTGCTGCTGCTGTGAGGAAGGAAGGTGGGGGATAGAATGAGATAGAAGGTGTGCTCTTCCACGGGGAAAGTGTAATCTACACAAGGAGTGTCTTTGCTTTGGCTGAAAGGAAGGAAACTGGGCAACTCAGGGAGTCTGATGCACAGAAAATTCAGATACCGGTAAAATGTAGACAGGAGGCAGATTGCACCTGGCCTTGGACTTCGTAAATGGGTGACAATGCCTCACCCATTAGATAGGAACATAGTAACTTAAAAGCAAAGGCATCCAACCTAGGAGTCATAGATCACATAGTTTACATAGACTTCATAGATTACAAAGGTTTTTGTTTCCTTACGATTTATTTTATTGTTACTTATGACAATGTGGCTATATGTATTCGTGCATATGAGCCAGTGAGTAGAGGTGCCCACGAAGGCCAAAGGGGTGGGACTTCTAAGGAGATGGAGTCACAGGAGCTTGAGAGTCTTGCAAAATAGATACTGGAAACAACTGTTGATCTGTATAAAAGGAGCAAGTGCTCCTAACTCCATGCCATCTCTAGCCTAGACTGCAAAATTGTTTGTCATAAATATTCCGTTAGCAAGCGTACTAAATATGGAGACAGAGTTGTCCTAGTGGGGCTCTAACTATCTTAGGATAGTGGAGCATGGAGTGAGGAGTACTCAACATAATTCAGTGAATGGTACCTGCTACCCATGAACTGAGAATATGCCCCATGCTGATGGAGCTTCCGGGGATGTTTATCTGGCGCAAGAATGTATAGATGTGGAACGTATACACGTGGAGGCTAAATGTGGTCTTCAAATGAGACCAAGAAAAGAAAAATCAAAAGAGCTCAAGGACAGAACTTGACAACAACATAGGGAGTGGGGAACATCGCTGTCACTCTACCCTCTAGTACTGTCCCTGGTACCTGGTAGGCTCTCAGAACAAGATATAGTCCACGTGGTTGAATCACTGTTTCCCGGTTCCAATGTTCCTTCTCCCGGCTATCGAGATAGACTGTTAGCAGCCCTCTGTGCCAAGATGAATGCAGGAGAAAGCAAAGCTAGAGACGTGTGCTGCAACAGTGACTCGCTGAGGCTCTCAACACTGTATCCTGCATTGTAGTAATCCAAGGAGGGCAAAGGGAAGAAGCCAAGTGGATAAATCATCATTAGCGGCGCTCTTCCTCAAGCCTGGGGTGGAGTTGTTTTCTTTTGGTTTATGTTTTCAAAGGAGTAATCATTTGTCAAATTTATCACGCACTGCAAAACATTCCAGCCTCTGTTCATTTATATCCGAGGAAACTCTCAGCAGCTTTCTGAAACTTCCGAATGAGCTGAAGGCTAGTCACGGCTTACAGAATCTTCAGTGTGGCGTCTGCGCAGATGAAAAGTGACAGGCAAAGGCAGTGTAATGGGGTTTCAGTATGGTGGGCTATAGGATGATGCTTGGATTTGGGATTCAATCAAGGGTCGTTTGCAGAGCTGATCATGTTCTCTTTTAACCGCTTTCAAGCAAATAAGCAGGCAAACCAACAAAAGTGGGTTCTGTGGGATTACGTTTCATAGTACATGAAGTGGAAAAGGGTAAGAGAGATGGACCTGTTAAAATCACTTGATGTTCATGTAGAGAACATGGGTTGAGTTCCCAGTGCCCGCACCATGTCTAACATCAGTTCTAAGGGACAGAGTGCTGTCATTTGGCTTCTGCAATCACCAGACAAACGTATGATGCATAGGCATGCATGAAGTTAAACACTCATACACATAAAAATACAAACTTGTGAGTACCACTAAGTATACACAGAAACAGACAGGCTTCTCCCTTTTAACCTGAACCAATTTAGGGATGGGGGTGGGTGGGTGACAGATGTGCTTATGCTAGCTTGCTTACTCAGAGAAAGATACTCGATATCTCTGCACCCATACGTTTGTATCCCCTCTCACTGGGAACTGTGTATTGTTTCAGACCTGAGAGTTCTAAGTGCCTTTTATTGTAAGACAGTAAGAGCCAGAGGAATTGCAAGACACTAAAGGAAAACAAAACAAAACAAACAAAAAACCCACAACAAACAAACAAACAAACCAGTTGCTTCCAGATCCAGTGAGACTGAGACACATATGCACTCTCTGTAACTGTGGCAGCACATACATGCCTTCCACAGGTTCAGGTCTGATATGGTACCAGAGCTGAGAGGGAAAAGCAAACGTGAGAGCCCATCCCTAACAAGAAGCCAGCTCCAAGCATAACTTCTGACAAAGGGAAGATTAACTTTTTTTCCGGGGAGTCCCACAGGGAACATTGTCCACACTTAAGGTAGGCTCCACCTTCAAGTGGTCTTTGTGGACTTTTTTTCCTCATTTGGACATTTATGGCTTTGTCTTACTGATCTTTTGCTTGTATCTTATGCTTGCTTATTTTGTGTTTTTAATGGTATGGGTTTGCTTGTGTGTATGTGTGTGCCCTTGTGCTTTGTTTTGTTTTAATTCTGGTTTTGTGTTTGGGGCTTTTTTGTTTCTTTGTCTTCTAAAAAGAGCAACAAATAACTTGGAATCGGGAAGGTAGGCAGGTGATGAGAAACTGAGGGGACTTGGGAATATTTTATATATCAGAATATTTTATATAAAGTTTATTTTCAATAAGATATATATTAAAATATTTATGCCAACCTTCTTTGCTGATGCAGTACCATCCCGTTTATTCAATTTATAGTTTCCATGAATGAGTAAATTCTTTTTTCTATTTTAGTTGTCTATATTAAATTTTCCTTTAGCTGCAACCACAAAAGAAAAAAAAAAAAAAAAAAAGAAAGACAAAGCAGAAAGATTTTTTTTTCCCAACTCACAAAAACAAAAGACAAGGAGAGAAAACAAGAACATATTTGATGGTATAGAGCCTCCAATAGCTGGATTCACCTGACTTAATCCCAAAAGGTTTGAGAGAGAAAGGTTGACTTCAGCTCCCAAGAGTCTCCGAGAATACAGAAGTTGTTGAAGAGTCGAGCTGTATCAGAGGGAAGATACGCCACGAGCAAGAGTCCACAGCAAAACTCTGAAGACCAGAGACAAATCACTTAGGTCTTCCTTCCAAGTGCTTTTATATCCATTATACACAGAATTATGAACCCTCAACTCTGAGCCAATCAGGCTAAGTTGAGTTCTCAGTTAAAGAGTCCCAGTATCCCTGCTGGGACAGGAGACTGGCGAACAGATAAATTACTCTGCTATCAACAACTGTGTATACCGCAGATCTTTGGAGTTCAGATTCTCCTGTTTTTAACCACTCGGTTTTCTGGGATTACAGCAAAGTGCTTCCTTGCCTGGGTTATGCTGTGTGGGGTTAGAACCAAGCACTGTGTGAATGCTAAGCAAGCATTCTACCCAGAGCCACACATAGCCTGATTCCGTAGCACAGGTCCTACTATGCTAGTCTCATGACCAGCGAAGAGTGCCGTAGAGAGATATGTTTTGCCATGGTCAATTCATGGAACATTCCCTCGGGGCTTTACATACTCTTTATGTGTATTTCAGAGGAAAACAAAAACATCCCGAAATAAAACTTTAAATTTGAGTAAGAGGATAGACGTAGAGAAGCAAACTCTGGTCACAAACCACCAGACCCATAATTTTACACTCTGCAAGCATCTAAGTAAGCAAAATCATGAAGGATAAACACAGCCGATAAAGGACGACCATGGAGTTTAGTGGCCTGAGGGGAAAGACCGTGTAATGGGGGTTTCACCAAAGACTCATTCTGTGAAGTTTAAGAGAAAGGTAGTACTTTTAAAGAAATTAAACAACGGTTCTCTAATTTCTTAATATGCATAATTATTATAAATAGAGACATAAATTTAAGAAAATAAAGATGTTTGAGAATCAAGAGCATCCTTAATTCCCAGCACAGTGTTTAGTTATCGTAACTAAGACTGAGACTGTAAGGAACTAATCAGCAAAGACAGCTTGCGTTGACTCAATATTGAAGAGCAAGCAAGAGTAGTGTTCACTACTGAGCATGCCCGTGGTGGTTCTCTTCTGTGGATCTGAGCCTCTAGAACTATTTCTTATTGTCAGGTTTTATAGACATAAATCTTTGTTTAGAAAAACGAAAAACAGTTAAAGATATTTTTCCCTTCAAAGATACAACAGCAGGCACATCAAACACCAGTTTTTACAACCTCCACTAGAGAGAGGCAAGGGATGTTTCCAGGACCTTTAGGGACTTCTGGCCGATATCTTTCCTGCCATTTCTTCTTTCCCACTTGACGAGCTTTTCTTTCTTCTTTTGGGCATCTGCCTCCTCATAGGTGATTTCCCCCCCTCTGTGTGTTTCTCAGTTTCCCTTTCCATTCCACTTACCTGTCCTTCCATACATCCCATTTTCAGTTTTCAAAAGAGATACCTTCATCTTGATGCTAATCTGGTTGGAGTGAGTGTGGCGGGTCACAATCATTCTTCCTAAGGGATTTGTGCCATGGGGCTATTTAGAACAATACACCTTCATACCTCTTTGTCCTTTTCTTCAGTGTGGTTGTTAAGATAGTGGGAAAACAAAGTTTGTCAGAGCATTTAAAGCTGACAAAGATCAAAAGAGACGGTAATCTGTTCAAAGAACTCGAGGAATGAGCTTAAAGCGGGTCTTGATATTGGAGTCATCTTAGTTTTTAAAAAAGAAACACTGAGTTTTTTCCTTTCCATGTTCTTCGTTGCCATCCCTGCTTGAGAGAGTGGTGTCTGTTATTCTGTCCTCTGTTTCCTTTGACAACTAATTTGCCTTGTTTCTGTTCCCAACCCAGGTAGCTATTAACTATTGTTGTGAAGGTGACCACTGGGGTCTCCAATCATATGCACGCTAGTGAGAAAATTAATTCCAGATTTATAAATTGACGAGAGAAATAACTGACCAATTCTTATCCTGGTAGTTTTTTCTGTTCACCTAGTTATTAGATAAGTCTGCAAGGATACACATATGTACTTTATTTATTTACTATTTATGTTTATTTATTTTTTATGATCAGGCTATATTTTGCAACCTACTAGGATAGAAATAAAAGTAATATGAATGCTTTTGACTTTTGGCTAAGAGAGATGTAAATGATGCTCACCTCCGACAAGAAGCATTGATTTGGCTAAGAATATATGTAATTGATTTTTATCAAGTACAACAAACAATCCCATGCTTCACAGGCTATTGTCTCATATGCCAGTGACTAGTTTTCTAATTACTAGCAAATTTCGGTATACTTTTGACTTAATCTCTGATCTATGAATTCTCTAAGAAACAGTCAATCTAGCACCTCGCTTTCCACCTTGATAAGTTGATAATCCCTTGGGTTTGTTTTGGCGGATGTCTGGTGTCTAGTTTCCTGAATGTCATACTTCTGGATCATTCAGCATGGCATGCCCTTTCCATTGTGTCACAGGGCCTCTCAAATTGCTTTCTAGAACATCCCATTCTCCTCGTCCTTCTCTTGGACCCACCTCTTAATTGTTGTTTGGGACACCCCTCACTTCTGTTCATTAAATAGATATTAGAATTCCTGGACACTTGATTCTGCACCATAATCTTTCACCAAAATTCTCCCCCCACATGAATTCCTGCATCCTTTGGAATGTATGTACACATTGGTCCAACCAATTCATGTCTAGCTTAGCTCTTCTTTGAATCACCACAAGTCTGCACAAAAGTAGCCATTTGGATGATTTATACAACCCTAAATGTATTAACACTCAGAGCGAACAAACATAGGATGGCACAACACTGATGAACATAGAATCATTTCCAAAGTGCTCAGATTGGCTGGGAGGAACACAGAATCAGATCATGGTAAAATACAGTGACTTTAGCATTTGTACGAGTACAGACTGCATCTCTAAATTACAGTAGTTAGGACCTTTTCTGGATACTCGATTTAGTGTCTCCTTCCTCTTAGTTACAGTAAGTAAATGTAAGATTTGCAGCTTCTTTATTCTTCTATTTCTGTAATCCCACCTGACCAGTTCATGTCTCCATCATTTCTTTAGATAAGATATAATATAGATCATAAAATTCCAACTCTTCTGCATGTCAATCATACCTGTGTGTTTATTATCCAAGTACATACACACACACACACACACACACACACACACACACACACACACACACAGAGAGAGACACTTATATGTATAAGCATATCAGAAGATTATTAAATTTCTCAACTACATTTTATATACTTAAAAAATCATATGTCAGATATATCAGATATAATATAAATTAATTATATTAAATCAGAGTATCCCTTAAATTAGTCAATCATATTTCAACTTGTAGCTCTAATGGTCAGCTATTTGACCACTATTGGGATGACTAGGTCCTGTCTGTGCCCCATAACCATTAAACACTAATAATGTCATGAAAGAAAATTATCCCAAAGGAAGTGAAGAATTTTAGGGATGCCAATGTGCCAGTGTTGAGACAGAGGCCAATTCTCGGTACAACTTGTCACCTAATTTCTCTTCTGACACAGCTCCTACATGTTTTGACAGAGTTTCTGGGAGATGAAGTTTTAATAAAAAATAAATAAATAAATAAAATTATCGAAGCATTTTTTTTTCTCCTCAGCTCTAAGACATTATGAACAAAAGATATCCAGCTCCTTGGTACTGAGCGATCCTGTGTGTGGCTATTGAAAGCAGCAGCAGCAGCAGCAGAAGACCGGGTTTGCTGGAGTCGCACCTAGGCATGCATTCTGCCCACATTGGGCATTTAGATCTTGTGACCTCGATCTTTAGAGGCAGGTGTGACCTCAGCCTGGAAAACACTGGCAGTTGCTGAAGCAGCTGCAATGACACTTTTTTGGGGGGTGGGTGTGGGAGGAGCCATAGCTTGTATTCTTGGCACCAGCGGCAGGCAGGGTGTTCATTGCAAGAACCAAAACAAAGGAGGGATAGAATTCAGGCTAGATCTCAACAAGCACAGGGAAATTTCTCTGGGAATGCCAGGCTCTCCATCAGTGATAATTTTGAGAGAAGCAGTTCCTTTAACTCATGAGAGTTAAAAACTGTGTGGACCTGTGCAAATAGTTACTGGCTGATACTCATGTGTCCCCTCCAGGCTGATGGGACTTAAGAAACACAGGGCACACGTAGACCAACCATCCCAGCTGATTCACTTTTTGATTGAAGTCACCTACTGGTGCATGAGGTACGACGGCCAAGCAATCTCTCCCTCCAACACAGGCTGCTTTGAGCCACGTTCTGCAGCGCTCTTGTCTTTTCAGTGAGCAATTCCAAGTCTGGTGTCTGTGGTAGAATAAGGGTTAGGGAACATGAATAGGGAGCTAACACTTTCCCATACCACACAGGGCACTCTGGTCTGCAGGCTGGCAGTATGCATGGCGTCTTTATGAGAAAGGCAGCTGCAGGGGGGTTTCTCTGGGCATCGGATCTCATGGTTTCTGCCATGTGACCCTGACCTGGCCACAGCTAAGGAGACCAGGGACTGATTTCTGATACAAAGGCAGCCTGTTTAGACGAGGCTACAGCAGATTTTCAGTAAGTATGGTGACAGGCTGAACTAATCAAACCCTCTCTTTTGATGAATCTAAATGCCAGACATCCAGAGGTTTGGCGGAGTGGAATCACCGAGGATAAGGGAGACAGAGAAAAAAAGGGCACCAGGGAGAAGTCTTATGCTGAATTACAGGCAGCTCTGAGGCAAATGGGATCATTAAACTGGAGGCAGCTAGCCAGAGAAAGGAGAAGTCTCAGAAACAAGGCAGAGTTCACTGGAGCCATGTCAAGGACACATACATGCACACACACACATGCACATGCCACGCACACATACATATACATAACAATAAATAGCCAAGCACAGTGGTATACACCTTTAGCTATGGTGCTTGGAAGGCAGAGATTTGTGGTTTTAAGACCATCCCGTTCTATAGAATAAGTTGCAGCTCAGGCAGGGCTTTATCATAAGACACTGACCTAAAATATAATAATTAATATATACATAGTAGCATGTGATACATACTAATGTAAAACTCATGTTGGTTTTGGCCATTTTAATTCTAGTAGGCACCCTAATACTTAAGCAGCATGTTAACCATTTTTGTTCACGGGCTTTATGACGCATGACTTCCCCAGGTGTCTTTTACATAGATCATAACTCGAGGCAGCTTGACTGTGTCTGTTCATGGTAGCTTAAGACGATGTCGTACACCAAGAAGGCTGAAGCTCAGTACAGTCACCTATGAATGTCTTTTCCTGCAATAATAACAAATGCTTATAGGACAAATATGAGTCTTCAATGACTCTTCTTCCAACGTATAATTTAAGTTCCTTCCTCTTTACCATGTCTACTTGGCTATCAACAAGCTAAGCTAGCAACAGCTTATAGCATATGATTGTTATTAGGGGAGCAGCAGGCACTTAGGATCCAGTAACACCTCACCTTTCCAGGTGCTGATGGATCAGGCAACAGGCTCACACTTTGCAGACCTTCTCCTGGGAAAAGGGAGCCCCTAAAATGCAATGAACCTCCCACTGTGCCCACAAATCCTGCCGTATAATGAGGACAAATGGCAGGTAGCAAAGATCATCATAGCTTCTGGTGATGCCCTAGAAGAAAATGGCTCCAGTGTTTACTTGATTTACACTTAAGAACTTGCCTGTACAGTCTTGCAGTTTCTCAGCTCCCCAAAATTATGTTTCTTTGAAGTCAAATGTAATCAGATTCTTGACCAAAATATCTGTAAGTGTGCCTAGATTAATGAACAAGTAAGCTTCACCAATAGAATCAACAAGAAAAACAAAAATATCTCTTGGTGTTTTCCTATTGAAAGAAAAATTGCATTATAAGGTTATAGTAACGAACTAGATTATTAGACCAGAATAACATTAGAAGTATGCATCAAAGCATTCTTGAAGGTTTTAGATGTATAATCTCTGGTTAAAAAAAGACATACACACAGATGATTAATGCATCAAGGGAGGGCAGCCAATTCCTCCAGTAGCTACATTCAAGATCTATTTAAATATTGTACATGCACAACTTGCCTTTTGCCATATGAAAATATCTTCACATCTGAAGGATAACCCCGATGTTCTCATAGCTAAGTGGCTGCCACAAAAAAGCACAATATCAAGTTTTCATGTACCTAGTAGAAAACTCATGTAGAATATATGATATAAATTTTATTTGGACAATATTAAGAATAGTGATGTGTGAAGAAAGTGGGTCTGTTACAAACAGAACTCGGGGTCCCACAGCTCTGCATTCTTAGAACAATCGGTCCTCTCTCATAGTGCAGGCCACATATTCAAGTACCCCAAGAGCACTTACAACTCCATCAGTCAATGGAAAAATATTGCTGTTGGGACTAGACACATACTCACGAATCGCTGGCAAGTTACTTTACGAGGTATTCCTCATGAGAAATGAAATGGTTGAGTATTGAATAAAAAAGAGAAAGTCAGAGAAAATGCAGAGATTAGATCCAAATGTTCCTTTGAATTTTTTTTGATAAATTCTTTAAAATAACTAGACGATTAGTAGTGATCTTTCAAGACATTCTTGCTTTCTGTTCTCCGTACGCTGTTTTATATTAGTTTTGTTGCACATAAAGAGGAAAATGTAAAGGAAGTAATCCCAGCATGAAAATGAATCAGACTGATGCTCTGCTGGGAGCTAAGTAAAGAATGAACCTGCAGCCAGCACTTAGCCCACACTTCCTCATTCTCTGCTCACACAGCCTTCAGCATCCCCTGTAGACAGAGGATGATAGCCATTCGCTCAGGCTCTTTGTCAGCCTTGGACTCTGTGGAAACGAGGTGAAATGGAAAGTAAGATTTTTAGTGTTTCTTGTTCAGGCTTCGAACTTCTCAGAAGTGAAAGGTCCCGGGATATACCTAGATATTTTTATCAGGTCTTTCCTCTTATAAGCATTTTCCTTTTTTGATGACTGATATTTTTCAATATTTAACAAGTTTTTTTTTTTAATCCAAAGGAATGAAAAGCTAAGACAGCAATTATAAGATAGCCTTCCACTACTAAAAACAACATATTCTGAAATTTCAGGAACGGTGTCAGCTTAGATTTTTTTTTAAAAAACATACTTTTAATGAGGGTTTTAAAATGCCTCAACACCCCTTTTAGCCCACTGTCCAAAGGTAGGGGAGAAAAGATGGTAAATAGGACGAGGGAATATTGACTTCTTTAGAGGTAGGTTTTGGGAGTGATCTTAAGCTGTGTCATGATACCAGTAGACCAGTTCAGCAGTGTCAGGATACCAAACAGGAATCAGCAGTGGAGGTACAATCCAGCAGAAACATCCAGGGATGTTTTTAGCAACCAGAACCAGCCAGGGTGCCAGGAAAAGTTCTCTGCCATGCCTCTCTCAATATAATTCTTATCAGTAGACTCCTGACCAACAAGCACTGCAAGGCTAGCAATGCAAGCACGCTCTCACTGTTGAGTCTTATTTAAACTCCAACTATCACGTGTCCTCCCATGGGCCTCGCCTCAGCAAAACACCACATGAGTCTGCATCACACGATACAACCAGAAAGTTCCACTAGAGAATTATTTCCTCTAGACACAATAGTTCATAATGAATAGATAAACAAAAAACAGTTAAGGCACTCATTTTTAAAAACTTATCAAATACAGCATTTTCTCAACTAGTGATCAAGGGGGAGGACCCAGCCCATTGTGGGTGGAGCCATCCCTGGGCTGGTAGACCTGGGTTCTATAAGAAAGCAGGCTGAGCAAGCCAGAGGAAGCAAGCCAGTGACATCCCTCCATGGCCTCTGCATCAGCTCCTGCTTCCTGACCTGCTTGAGTTTCAGTCCTGACTTCCTTTGGTGATGAACAGCAATGTGGAAGTGTAAGCTGAATAAACCCTTTCCTCCCCAACTTGCTTCTTGGTCATGATGTTTTGTGCTGGAATAGGAAACCCTGACTAGGACAGTAGCCATACATCAGAGGCAATGGCAGATGTTCTATAATGGAAGTCACAGAATTAAACTCTTTAGTTTGACTCACAATTTAGGAGGTCTCAGTCTCTTCTCAGCTGGACATGTTGTTATGTCCTTGTCATTAGGCAGAATGCCATGTCAAGAACACAAGCAAGCAAGAGCTCACTTCATGGTGGGCAGAGAGAACATGTCCTCTTTGAGGACACACTCCTAATGGCTGAAAGACCCCTCACTAGGCTCTGCCTCTTTATGTTTTTAAAATCTCTCAATAGCCCCTAATTGAGGACAGGACCTTTAACACAATACAATTGGACTCTAGACCCACACAGAAAAGCTGCTGGGCTGCACCTGCTGAAGGAAGAAAACACGTAGCTAGGCCACTTACCTTCCAAGAATGGACCAGTAGGTTATACCCATGACCAGTTTCTTAGCAGGAAGCTACTCGGGTCTGGTCCCCAAGAATCAATATTGGAGCAGAACAAGTAGTTTCCTAGTTGAGACAAATGGGCAAGCAGCCTTTAACCTTATTATTATTGTTGTTGTTGTTGTTGTTCAAAATCTACTGGTCAATTTGGTGCTTGTGGACTATTTGGATATAGTCAGAGTTAAAGACGTAACTTATTAAGTGTTGGGTAAACTTGTCTGGGATCTAAAGCAACAGGTAGGTTTTAGGGTGCAACCAGTTTTGAGATACATAAGGTTTCCCAGAATACGAAGAAAGAAAAATCCCACTGGTTCCAGGGCTTTCTTTGCTCACTTTGGTTAAAGGTCATCAATATCTCTTCCGGGGCAGGACCCAGAGCTTGCCTGCCAGTCATGTGCATCTTCTGAGCATAGTTATTACAGTGCACATAGCTCTAATTCCCATGGTTGATGGAGGAAAACCTGGCAGAGGTGTTCGGGAACAACTCTCTTTAGTTATTAGGAAACCACACAGCAATAATCGCTATTTCTAAGTACAAATCTTAGGAAGATATCTAAAAACCAAAGGGGGTGACAATGAGTATTTTAGTGACATGCTGCTGTTAAAGGAGAAACCGACATAAAAATTCATAATTCCTAAAGAACAAGGCATCATAATCTTAAGTGGAAGCAGGCTGCTTCTTATTCTGCAATTCAGCATCTTTGTGCAACTGCAACAGTCAGGCCGTTCACTGGCACCCCCTCCGGTTACTTTATTAGAAGAGACACTGGCAAGCAAACCCACTGGCACTGCAGGGCTTTTCAGGGCCACGCTTTACTGCCGCACGCCTTTCTCTACTTGAACGAGACATAGAGAATATTTTGATAACTATAAAACATGCACACACACATCCTCCCTTTAGCTTCAATTCCCATCATGTTGATGGAAATGCAGATTGTTAGTGACACATAAGCTAACTTGGCCAACGTTACAGAGTCTAGTGAGTGTGGGGCCAGGGGTTTCAACCTCACTGAGATTATCACATCATACATCCTGTCGTTAGGTCTGGCGGGGAAACCTCCCTTCATATAGTATTGGAGGTTTGGGCTCTTTTGTAGCATAATCATATAACCAGCATTCCCCAGTATATAGTTTCTCAGTGAATATGTGAGATTGCTTCGCATCCATCCTGCCATCCTAAGCAACTGCACCATGCCCCAGATCCTCATTTCCCTCTGAAACATGTCAGCTCGATCTGATGCATCATAGAGATTAAATTGTAACATATATGCATATACATGACTGTACTCAGGTGTGTATATGTATGTTTATGTGTGTGCCCCACAATATGAAAGAGATTGGGAAGTACGTGTGTCCAGTGCAGGTTAAGTTATATGCGGAAGTTCTAATTCTTTGGCATTCCCACAGGAGTGCCTTCCTGCCTACCCCCTGTGAGACCTGAGCTGTTCTGATGTGTGGATGAGAAGCTGTTGATTTCCATAACTGCTGCTTCATTAAAAGCTTCCCCATTCTTCCAAAGGTTCTTAAATGACCCACATACAAGGCCTCTGGTGTTTCTTTCTGCAACTTCTTCCTTTTCCCTTGTCAACTCCAGGGGGTCATGCGATGTTCTCCATAAAGGCCGCACACAATAAGTGACCACGCCAAAGACTGCAGCATGGAACTGGCTGATGTACTCTCCCACAACGCGGCAGAGACATTCACTCATTTTCAGATCTACTTGGGATTTATCTTAAGTGCTGAGGGTTTACTCAGTCCTTCCTTGATATCACCTCAGTGTTATTTGCTATTTCAAAATAATAACTTCAGGGTGGGGAAAAATGTAAAAAAAAAGTAACAGCTTGAGAGGTAAGACTGTATAACACAGAAAACCTGAAAAAAAGAAAAAACCCAATAAAACAGTTTTTAAGACCAAAACTAAAATTGACTTAGTGGCTGCAGCGCTAATTAAAAGGGCGATTCCCTGGTATTTGTTTCCAGTTGAGGAATAATCTGTATGACTAACTGTGGGAGGCCCCACTTCATTGCACAGTCTATTAAGGACAATTTAAAGCATTGCTGGGAGACACTTTATGAAATTATAACATACTTACTAATTTGATTTCCATGAAGTTGTGACATCTGGTACAGGTAAACTCTCTTGGGGGTGAGCTTACTTAAAGGAGACAACATATGAACTCCTTTTAGAAGAGCTTTATTCTTCCTTCTTTCTAAAATAAACAGCAGCTCAGTGCATACCTCCCTGGGAGTTTAGTTGCTTAGTAACCCTGACTAGGCTGGGGGTGGGGGGAGCGCTGTGGCTCTCACTATGCACTAAGAGACCTGTCTGTAAGGAGGCTGTCAGCAACACTTCCACTCAGAGTGTTGTGTGGTGCAGAGGGAACTCTACAGCTCTTGTTACTCTGTTTATATGAATTTGTTCTTCCCCCAATACACACATACAGACAGACACACACAGAGAACTACACCATCTCCCCTCCCTCTCTCCCTCCTCTTAAATGTGTGTGTGTGTGTGTGTGTGTGTGTGCGTGCGTGCGCTCTCTCTCTCTCTCTCTCTCTCTCTCTCTCTCTCTCCCTCTCCCTCTCTCTCTTTCTCCCTCCCTCCCTCATCCCCTCCCCACACACCTGCCTGTATAAATAGATAAACCTATGACACAGGTAAATATTTACAGAGAGGAAGTAGAAAGCCATTCAGAAGTAGAGAGTAAACGTCTCATCCACATTCAGTAACTCAGTCTTTGAGGTAAGCCATTGAATGATGGATACCAATCTCCCGTTTAGTTACTAAGATGTGTGTCTTTTCCCTTGAGGAAGTATTCATCTATTGTCCTACTTGATTAATTATCACCTTTGAACAAACCATAATAATGAGTAAGTGCGCCCTTGTTTCCAATGGATTTTCTTTCTCTATCTCTCTGGTAATTTCGTTCAGATGCTAAATTAAAATGCCACACACTTTAGGGAAGAAAGAGAAAACAACCGAGGCAAAGATTTCGGTAGATTTAGCGAGAGAGATCCGCTGTTCCGTACGCTGTGCCGTTTGGTGGACCAGCAGCAACCCACGGAAGTGTGTGTGCCGGGAGGAGGAGCCTACTATTACCTCAATTTTACAGATTAGTACTTGTGTCTCAGAGATGTAAAGTAAGGTCACACAGCTAGCAATTTGCATGGTTAGGACTGAAGGCAGGATGCCTTAATCACTGTGCTGAAATTACCCTAAATTACTTAGTTCAGCGAAAAGCATGTTGTCTATTACATACGCAGTTAATGCATGTCATATAATGCTCGGGTATTACAATCCAAATGACTTAGTTGCTTGATTGAAAGGATGTTTAGAATATCCTCATGTACGTCTACAAGAAAATGTTTCTGGAGGTGAAAGCCGCCGCTGCTCGCAATTGCGCAATATCACTTTACGGTTAAAAAAAAAAAAAAATCTAAGCCAACGGATTTTCCCCGGGGATAATTAGTAATAAAGCACTCGCTGCTTGTCCAGACAACTCATTCTTATTGGTCCCTCTGAGACAGAGAAAGAAGGGGAAGTTTATATAGAGAACGTATGTGAAGGACCTGGGGAAAGAGGATGCCGAGAGGCTTCCTCCTCAGAAAATGAGCTTGCCCTCTTTTGTTCCCATTTTAAGTAATGTAGCATCCTCTGCCTTTTTCTTGCTTCCATTAACCTCCCTGGAGTAGAATGATAGCCTTAACAGCCAATTAGGGAGCCTAGGAAGCCAACGAAGGTGCCTCGAGCTCTTCTTTGTCCTTTAGGAAACAACCCTCGGCTTCAAGGTGGTTTTAATTGCCGCTACCCTTTCTTTCGCCTCCCTCCATCACACGCCTTTCAATCAGGCTCCTGGTCCCAGTGCTTGTGAATTACCCAGAAGGAGAAAAGCACTAATAAGCTTCCACCCAGGTGGTTTGAATTAATGTACAGACAAAACTCAAGTATTCTTTGGGGATTAGCCCGGTCTCCTTTCCAAGCTCAGCATTTACAAACATGTTTCACCCGATGTTGTACCTGCATCCAGGTCACTGGGAGTTGCTAGTCCTGGACAAAACCCCAGACATGCTCCATCAATATTTTGGAGGGTGAGCCCGGAAAATGAGCTTTCCTGGGAAAGCTCGCCTACACTGTAATTTCAAAAACCACTGTTCTGTAACATACAAGCGCTTTTATATGTTCATTTGCAGGCTAACATGACAGATTATCCGCAAGTTTCTTTTTCTGTTGCTTGCTAAGCTGACATTGTGTTTCTCGTAAATCTTCTGCTTCAAAAACAGTAGGTTCTCCCGTGGGACTGCCGGATAAGCCGCAGACTAAATCAGCAAGTGAAGAAGACGCCGACGAATGAAGCCATCTTGAAAATCTAAAGCCTGCAGACAAGAAACCCGAGGCTTTCTTGTGAGGACCTACTATGGAGGGGCTTAGAGTGTCTCTGTACAGTGCTGCATGGCTGGTTTTGTGTCAGCTTGAAACAAGCCAGAGTCTTCAAGAGAAAGGAGTCTCTGCTGAGGAAATGCCTCCATGAGATCCAGCCATGGGACATTTTCTCATAGCCTGTCGTGGGTGATGCTATCCATGGGCTGGTCATTCTGGGTGCTACAAGGCAGGCGGGCTGAGCAGGCCAGCGGAGGCAAGCCAGTAACCAGCATGCTCTGTGGCCTTTGCCTCAGCTCCTGTCACCAGATTCCAGCCCTGCTGGACTTCTTGTCCTGATTCTCTCCAGTGATGGATTGTGATCTGGAAGTGTAAGCCAAACAAACCCTTTCCCCTCTGCCGTGCTTTTTGGTCATGGTGTTTTTTTTTTTTTTCCTAAAAACAAAACAAACCACTAAGACAAATACCTAAAACATGACTGAGTCCAAGCTCAGCTTTGTCATTTGGCTCAGACTCCTCTTCTCAAAATTGGGGAAAATAAAATGCTTACCTTGTGGTGTTATTTCTGAGGTAAGTGATTTAGTTCAACCAGCTTGCTTAGACTATCATCTTGCTTAATAACACTGGCTAGTTAACTAAGGTAGTTAAAGTGCAGCCTGAAAGCTGTAATTCTGAAGATGGAGAAATGGCTCAGTAGGTAAGAGCATTTTTTACTTTTGTAGAGGGACAGATGCTCCCAACACCCAGACCAGGCCATATACAATAAGTTACTAATGATTCCTGCTTCAGGGGATCCAATGCCCTCTTCCGACCCACATGAATATGCCCACATATGTGCACCACACACGTGCTATCACACCTGCATATAAATAAAAATAAAATACATCTTTAAAAGCATCAAGCAAACTATAATCCAATAAGCCAACATATGCATCACCGAGTTTTAGTCATAAAACTTAATAAAAGTTTAATTCTTTGTTATTTTAAATAAATCCGTAAGAATAAACAATACATTAAGCACACTGGTGGGCAACTGTAATTCCTCATCAGAACAACAAGGCAAGAGGGTTACTTACCATCAGTTGAAGGGATCCTTGGGCATATTATGAGTCCTCAGCCATTCTGGCTTATAGGGTGAGACTCTATCAATAGGTAAGAACATTGCGACACCACATGAAAACATGTCAGGCACATTAGCTATGTGGTGTTTTCTACAGCCTGGCTCCAGGGTCAGTGAGAGACTCACAGGCATAGACACTATATACATACACACAGACACACACACACACCTCTCATGTACAGAAGGACAGATTGACACCCACACACCACTCACATACAGAAGGACAGATTGACAGGCACATACACTCACACATATACACTCTTATGCATAGTCAACATGCACACACTTACACATGCGCACACACATGATAGAAATACAAGGGAGGTTAGAAGAAATGAGGCAGTTTCAGGTGATAGACAGGAAATAGTATTTAGACTTACAAATAAGTCAATGTTCCAAAATGAAGAGTTCCTGTTGTGCTGGGTGTCTTTTAACATTTTTTTGAAATTTATTTTTCAATTTTTATTCTTCTCTCATACATTATATCCAGACAGTAGTTTCTCCTCCTTCCACTCCTCCCAGCACCCCCCAACCCCCTCTGCCCATATTTCCCAGATCCATTCCTCCTGTTTCTCTGTTTCCTTCAAAAAAAGACCAGGCCTCCCAGCAGTAGCAACTGAACATGACAACAAGTTACAAGAAGACTAGGAACAAACCTTCATATCACGGCTGGACAGGGCGACCCTGAGGGAGGAAAAGGATCCTAAGAGCAGGCAAAAGAGTCAGAAATACCTCCAACTCTCACTGTTAGGACCAAAGGAACCCCAAGCTACACAATCACAACATATATGAAGAAGACCTAACATGGATCCATCTAGACTCCGTGATTGCTGCTCCAGTCTCTGTGAGCACCTACGAGCTCTGCTTAGTTGATTTTGTGAGCCGTGTTCTCCTGGTAGCCTCCAACTGCTCCGACAGTCTATCCTCTCCCTCTTTGTCAGGGTTCTGATGGCTCTGCCTACTGTGTGGCTGTGGATCGCTGTATCTTCTTCCATCACTGCTGCGTGATATCTCCATGGAGACAATTGGGCTTGATACCAACCTATACGTATATGTGCTGGACGTCTTGCATGTTTGTATTGATTTGCTATTTTGGCTATAGAACAACCATTTCTCCACCTGTGTGTGGCAGCCCCTTTGGCAAACCTCCAAAAATATTTTTAATCAATTAATAAAAGTAGCAGAATTACAGTTATGAAGCAGCAACAAAAAAAATAATTTTAGGGTTGGGGGATCACCAAAACCTGAGGCACTCTATCTATTAAAGGTTCACAGAGTTAGAACAGTTGAGAACCGCTGCTGCGAAGGATAGAGAAGAAAAACGGGCAGAGGGAGGCTGAGCTGTTTGCATATGGTCACATTGCTAAAAATAAAACCCAGCCATATCAGGCAACAATGTCTACATTCTGCGTAACTGTCACTTTCAGGCAAGCTAGAGGCGGGAGTTATCTCCAAGCTAGGCAAGCTGTACGAGTGTGGATAGCACGGAATATTCCATGAGAAGAGAGGTAAACTGACAGGCTGGGAGGGATGGTAATATAAGTAGAGTCTGATACCCTCCTGGGATGCTGACCTCTATTCCGTTGTCTGTGTGGACCCAGTGCAAGTGCACAGAGTACTTGGTCATATAGTTTTGACACTGTACAAAGCAAGAGGAAATGTTAACAATTAAAAAATTAAAAAAAAATTAGCAATATTTTATTTTTTCACAAAATTATAGACACATTCACTAACAGTGTTCCCCCCACCCCCTTTTTCTTTTATTCCCTCCTTCCTTACCCTAATAATTCTAAGAAAAAATACCAAATATTAAAGAGTGGGAAAGATACATCTACTTTGGTCTGCATGCAAAATCTAGTCATTCTATCTCCTGGATAATACAGATGTGTGTTTATTCAAGTCTTAGCTCAAATTTAGCTTAAAATTTAAATAAAAAATTGGACATAATCAAGAAGAAATCCTGATACAGGCAGTAGAGTACCTAGAGGTCTGCTCTCATTGAAAGGAGATTCCCCACTTCCCTTCCCCTTCTCCTGCAAAGGCATTACTAACACAGCACCAGGCAGCAGATGTGCATTGGAGACTCTGCATCTAATCATATAATATTTGATCATATTCATTTCTTACTTCCTAACTCCTATTCTTCTGCTAGGTCCAGCCCTTACTTGTCTTCCCAATGTCATCTATACCTCTTTTTCATAATACAGTGAGTGCAATTTGTCTTACTCATGTAGACACAAGTGTAGAGCCATCTACTAAAACATGGTCAACCTACCGGGGCCGTACTCCTAGAGAAAACTGGTTTTCCATCCCTTAGTAGCTACCGAGTGTCCATAGCTCTTCAGGTAGGGGTGAGGACTCTTGAGCCTTGCTTTATCAGTGCTGGAATAGAGACTGGATTGACCTCGTGAAGGTCATGTGTAAGCAGCTACAACTGCTTTAGTTGCTGCTAACAATTTGAGTACATCACAGCAGAGTTCTGTTAGTCTCATTAATAAAAGATGTAAGAATGACTGAGGAAGAAAATTGGGAACAATTTTAATAGCACTAAAAAATAACAACAACAACAACAAACCCTGCGTTAGACAAACCCTAACCTGCCAAGATTTGTGGCACTATTTTTTATGCAATTGGAGATAATGTAGTCTTTGGCTGTGCCTGTTTTGTTGTGTTTCTCTGACTTCTTCTCTAGGAGTTCCATTGTTTTAGGTCTTAAATCCTTATCCTGTGCCTGTTTTGACCTGTTTCTCTGACTTTTTCTCTAGGAGTTCCATTGTTTTAGGTCTTAAATCCTTATTCTTGAGCTATTTGAAGCAAATGTTTATTTATGTTAAAAAATAGGGATCTTGTTTCATTTTTTTGCATTTAAATATGCATTTTTTTCCTGATAGCATTTTCTAATGAGGCACTATTTGTACACTATTGTCCTTTCTCCAATGTATATTTTTGCAAAAAAAAAAATTCAGCTAGCTGCAGACCTGTATCTGGGTCCCACTTTGACCTACACGCTAGTTTTTCTGTCCGTAGAATCCTCTGTTATGTGGCAATAGTGAGGTTAACGGAGAACCTTAGATTATGGGACTACGGAAAATGGACTTATTCTCTGAAAACTAAACTATGAAATATATCACTGCTGCAGTGAGAGCTACAGTAAGTCCGAGTAAAAACCATGCTGTGGAGAGATGAATAAGAGGCAGCCGTTACTTGCCTTGATGTTATTCAGATGTCAGAGCAATGGGATAGATGTCAACTCACCAATCAATAGAGTATACACGGAGTAGAGGGGACAAAACCTAACTGTGCTTATTAGGGATTATCCATCAGAGACTGCACTGCAGGCTTCTCCCAATATTTATTTGTAGAGAAGTATAACCACAGTTATCATAATGTGATTATCTATAAACACTGGAATTATGTAACTTCTTCCTCTGTCCCCCAGTTCCAACCCTATTTAACAATCTTTGAATTATTATTTGGTTTTCCCTATAACAAGGCAACGGTTCAATGCCTGAGGCATTAGTGTTTTTTCTTGGCAATTAGCAGTTGTATTAGAGACCGGAGCCTCCCGGAACTTAATCATAGCAATTTAGCCTTCATTGATTCTCTGAGTCTGATAAGATGCAGTGCCTGGATGTGATGTGCCAGGAAGTGGGTAGGGAGGGGATTCATTGAAGAAGGGGCTCTTTCGGCCCTTGGTGCTTTTCCCTGGCTTTGCTTTGGCTGCTACACAAGCGTTTTTAGACAAATTCCCTCCCCTCTTGGCTTCTAAGTTTTCCCATGATCTGCTGATCCAACTAGTTAACAAAGTTAGAAAACCTCTTCCTTTCTGTTGCTACTTCTTAGGCTGTTTAGAGGATTTGTGAGTTCACCCGGGCTTCCAGACCAACAGTTCCCATGCACGCGTGGGAGCTAGCTGCACATGAATCACATCTCCTTCATCAGAACTCACAGATTCCAGACCAAGGGTCTGTTTAAGAAATTCCCCAGCTAACGCTGATATGCAGGCACATTTCAGAATCATTATCTAGACAGTAGCTCTTAGTTCTTAGCTGCAAACTTAAGCAGTCTTATAGATCCTTGTTCAGGGTTTTCCCCAGTCTAATATATATTTATGATATTAGATATCATAATATATATATGGTTTATAACCTCTACCATATTCAAACCCATGAAGAAGTTCGAGACTAAAGTTCTTCCTAATTAGTTCACACACACGAGTTAGTTTAAGGACTAGAATTCAATGTTTATATGACTGAGTGTGATGGTATTTTTAATGTCTCAAAATGATCCTTTAAGAGAAATCTTTAACAGGAAAATATTAATTAAAATTAATAAGGATGTTGATATTTATCATAAACCATCAAAAGGAAATCATTAAATTGCACTTACATTTTTATTTCTATCATTTTGTCTTTTATAGTCTCTCTGCTAAAAAGGAAAGCTGATCAACATTTAAGACAGGATCAAAATATTTAGTCCTTTGTTTAGAAGTGTGACAGAGAGTTTATCAGATGGCTCAGAGAATAAAAGCACTTTTGGCCAAGTATAATGATTGAATGTAATCCCTAGGTCCCATATGGTGAAAGAAGATATTCAACTTCTCAATATTATCCTCTAATGTCCACATGAGTGTGGTGACATGCACAGGTAAGTACATGCATGCATGTGCACACACACATGTGCACATGCATTTGCATGCACGCACACACACACACACACACACACACACATAAAAATAAATATGTTTTTAAGCGTAGTACACTCCTAGAGTCCTCCTTTATGCCAGGTCCCAGGGTTTCAACCATGAAAGTGACAAAAAAAAAAAAAAACATGAACTATTTACCAGCTACAACATGTCTCTCATGGTATAGATGCTGTTGAAGCCTGCAGATCATCAACCTTGGGGATGAACTGAATCAAACAGAATGTTCTGGCTTTCGGGCACACTTCCAATGTTAGTGGAGGAGGCAACATTTTTCCAAGGAAGAACACCAAGGAAAGTCCTTTGCTTTGCAATAGGGCCTCTTAGCTGTAGCATGGAAGTTGTTGAGAAGTCACAGATTTTACTTACTTCTGCAGGCCTCTTGATTGTTCTGTAAACTCCATTGTCTCTGTATGCCTAGGACAGTTGCGAAATCACCTAACTGCTAATCATAGAGCCTGGAGGCTTTCTTCTGGTAACTGTGGAAATAATCTTGTCCACTGAGAGTGTAAGAAAACAGGGTGGGGGGGGATAAAAGAAAGAAAAGGAACCCAGAAGACCACACTCAGGGCAAGTTCCCTCTCCCCAAGGCAAACTAACCATCGTTATGCATTGGGTACTATTGTAGCATACAGCTTTAATAGCAGAAGAGTAGATATATTCAAAATGTTTTGTTCAGATGTATAACATTTTCCAAAAATGAAATTAATTAATTTTTATTTCATTCAGCATATCTGAAGTAGTATGTTAATGTATTTTCATTAGCTACATTTTCTTTCTTATCTATCTATCTATCTATCTATCCATTTATCCATCTATCTATCATCTGTCTACATAGGATGATGCTGTATTATTTCTCAGACTGGCCTTTGGCTCACAAAGCTCAGCATTCTTGATGCAATGAAAATAACCAGACTTTGGATGAAGTTGACATTGAAATCAAGGAATAAGAAAGAAAGACACTGGGACATGGAACTATTGATGTTTAAGTTGTACCCAACTCTTAACTTTCTATTTTGTGAGATGATGGTCATCTAAAATCTTAAACTGGTTGAAGTGACTTTTGTCCCAAGGTATCCCAGTTACAATGAACACACAAACTAATGTTTGGTATTAGTCATTGTGTAATGGCAGAAGCCCTAACCTGTGTGGGATTTAGGCGGGAGACATAGGGAGAGTACTTGAATTCATTGCATAAAGTAAAAATTTTTTAATTCCTAGAATTTTCATATATATATATACATATTTTTCACACACACACACACACACACACACACACACACACACACGAACATATAGAAAAATTATAGGCTTGGATATATGTTCACTTTGTGTTCCCATTAGGCATTTGAGTGTAGATTGTCCTAAAGCTGTTCGTATTTTAATGCTAATTCCACTTCCCCAAGAAGTGCTGCCTCATCTTGAACTCAGAACTTCATCAAAAACTTCCCAGTTTAATTAGTAAAATAAAGGTGAGAACCAGTGATTGGGCGGGGAAAAGGAGGTGGAGAGGTCAGAGGACAAGGATGGAGAGGAGTTCCAAGATGGATCTCCAGAGGATGCATTAGATCCAGGAGGGCTTAACTGGCATTAAGTGATTGTGAACATTTTAAGGATTGTATGGGTATTATATCTTATATTGAAGGGCAGTTTGTATCTTTGTCTATTTGACGTAATTTGATTGTGTAGAGGGTTTGTGGATTGAGAGTTTGATATATAAACTTGTATGAAAAGCTATTGATTCATAGAGTTGTGTTTGTGTTGGGATTTGGGGTAAAGAAACACCCCGGGATGGAGGCAATAGGGAAGGCAGAAGTAAACCACCAAGGGAAGAGAGTTGTGTGGATGGCTCAGACCTAGCGACAGAGGCCATGCGCCAGCTCCGTACTAGAAGCAGCCCGTGGAGAGAGACAGCCGGGCTGATAAATAGATAAGCCTATTTTATTTTTTAATATTTACTGCAATATTTGAGTACTGAAAGCAAGCAAAATCTATGGTAAAACAAACTTCATGCCCACTTTACAAGAAGTGTGTGGGCTACATGTCATGAAGTGAAAGGAAAATGTCTGATAAAATAAAAGCCAACAATCTCAGACATCTGTAGAAATGTGGTTCTATTTTATGTTTCCCCCTTAGGTCTAATTTGAAGAAATATTTCACTCACAATCAGTACACATTTAGGAAGTGAGTTATTAAGTCATCTAGGCTTTCCTGATGACTCTCCAAGATTGGAGAAGACAATACACCTTTTAATGACACTCATTCTCTCTTTTGTCCTCCTTACAGAAAGACACTGAAGGGCCCCAGGGTGGTTTTGTCAGAGGAGGGTACTAATTAGCAAGGTTGTCTTTTCAAAGAACAAAGATAGCCTGGAGGAAGGGGGAAAGGGGAGACAATGTCCCCCTCCAAAGGAACATCTTTGAACTTTGACAATCTTTACTGCTAATCTTTGGAAGTCAGCAAAGAATCTGGCCAGGCCTCTAGCATTTCTTTATCCCCATTGTTCAGTCAAAAAGTGCACATTTTCTCTTATTAAAAAAGTGGCAGTAGAGGTACTAAACATGGGGCACTTTCTTCACTCCCAAATTATGCCTTAGGTCACATATGATCCCAAAGAGACAGACACACATGAGGATGTTGTTTCTGGTCTCAGTGGGTGTTTCCAGAATGGCGTAACCACCAGCTTGGGAGAATCAGGCTGCATGTTAGCACCCCAGGAAGACAGAAAGAGGAGCTCAAGTTCACTCACCGCCTATATCACACTTCCTTTGTTGTTTGTTGGTTGGTTTGTTTGTTTTAAAATTAAAAGTAGCTTTTTTCGATTCATTTTGAGCATTTGGAAAATACTAAGCTAAACATTTACAGTTCATAAAATGAATAAGACGGTGGAACAGCCCCACTGTGGTGGTAGCAGTCTGGAGAAGCAGGTAGTTTAATTAAGGCCCCGAAGAGCACTGAGCGTTAGCTCCCAGACAGTACTAGGGGGCTTCTGAGCCACCTTTGCCTCCCACGAGGAAGAGATTCCATTGTTTTTAGCAGAAAAATCTGTGCATTCAATATTTAGAGACTATCCAACATTAAGCTATCTTTCTCACATTTGATAGCCTCATGATGACTGGTAGAGAGAAACAGAGAACTTTTATTTTGCTCAGATACTTGTGAAAGCCATGATTACTTATAAAACTGTTCAAAAAGTAGCACACACCCCAGTCTTATGGCCTGAATTCTGGAATCAGCTTGTATTTAAAACCCAAACTCTATGTTGTAAAATTTTATGCCTCATTTTTTTTTTTTTTTTGTAGAAAGGACTCATATATATCCATGCACCTATGAATGTATATTTAGGCTAGTTATATGGATTAAAGAAATCAATGTGTTCAGTAGTATGTGGCATATAATAACACTTGTAACATTAGGCCTCAATACTGTGTAGGTTTGGAAACCAGTAAGTAAAGTTTGGACACACGCTGTTCTTGTATTTAAGACCCATAGCTCACCTCTGTGACTGTCACTGGTGGGACGCTTCTCTACAACGGTCGAAGAGGGTAATGTTTCCCTGACTGAACCTCTGGAACCACGGTCTGTCAAAAGCACTGGGCTTGCGGTAAGAGACCCTCCTGGGAAAGGAGACTGGGAGATTTCCCCAGGGAAAAGGGGGCAGGATCCTTCTTTAGGCTCAAGGTGATTTTCTGAGTTACAAGCAAGAATTGGGGCTTAATTTATATGATTGTATTCCTCTTTTTCCAATAACTTTCTTCTGTCTTTTTGTTGCTGTTGTTGTTTTTGATACAAAATCATTTACCACAGGCAACCAACCAAACACATACACACACACACACTCACACACACTCACACACACACACACACACACTCACACACATACACACACATACACACACACATACACACACACACTCACACACACACATACACACACACTCACACACACACACATACACACACACACTCACACACACACATACACACACATACACACACACACTCACACACACACATACACACACACACACTCACACACACACACACACTCACACACACACATACACACACACTCACACAAATACACATACACACTCACACACACACACACATACACACACACACTCACACACATACACACACACATACACACACACTCACACACACACACATACACACACACACTCACACACACACATACACACACATACACACACACACTCACACACACACATACACACACACACACTCACACACACACACACTCACACACACACACACACTCACACACACACATACACACACACTCACATACACACACATACACACACACACACTCACATACACACACACTCACATACACACACACTCACACACACACACACACACTCACACACACACACACTCACACACACACACACACATACACACACACACATACACACACACATTAAAATTCACAGCATGTTCTATAAGAATACATATTATTTTTTATTAGATATTCTCTGTGTTTACATTTCAGGTGTTATCCCCTTTCCATCGATATCATCTCGGTCCACCTCCCATTGCCTCCATGAAGGTGCTCCATTGCCTCCATGAAGGTGCTCCCTCTCCCGACCTCCCTCTCACACCTCAGCACCTTAATATTCTCCTACACTGGGGAAATGAGCCTTCACTGGATCAACGTCCTCTCCTGTCTTGATGCCAGGGAATGCCATCCTCTGCTACATATGCACCTGAGGCCATGTGTCTCTCCATGTGAACTCATTGGTTGGTGTTTTAGTTCCAGGGAGCTGTGGTGGATATGGTTTAGTTAATAATTTTGTTCTTCCCATGAGGTTACAAACCCTTTCAGCTCCTTCAGTCCTTTCTCTAGCTTTTTTATTGGGGTACCCACATTCAGTCTGATGGTTAGCTACAAGCCTCCTCCTCTGTATTAGTATGGCTCTGGCAGAGCCTCTGAGGAGCCTCTGAGGAGGCATCATATCAGGTTTTTGCCAGTAAGCACTACTTGGCATCAGTAATAGTGCTTGGGTTTAGTGGCTGTATATGGAGTGTATCCCCAGGTGAGGCAGTCTCTGGATGATCTTTTTTTCCAATCTCTGCTCCTCTATTTGTCCCTTTATTTCCTCCCATGAGTATTTTGTTCTCTTTTATAAGAAGGACTGAGGCATCCAACTTCTGGCCTTCCTTCTCTTTGAGCTTCATAAGTTCTGTGAATTGTTTCTTGGGTATTACGAGTTTTAGGGCTAGTACTCACTTGTGAGTACATACCATAAGTGTTCCTTTGTAACTGGGTTACCTCGCTCAGGATGAGAGCCTCAAGTTCCATCCATTTGCTGAGGAATTTCATGAACTCATTGTTTTTAATAACTAAGTAGTACTCCATTGTGTAAATGTACCACAATTTTTGTATCCATTCTTCTGTTGAAGGACATTGGTGTTCTGTTTGGGAAAATTTCCCCTGTGCCTGTGTTCTAAACTCTTTCCTATTTCTTTCTTCTATCAGATTTAATGTACATGGATTTACGTGGAGGTCTCTGATTCACTTGGACTTGAGCTTTGTAAAGGAGATAAGAAGGAATCCATTTGCATTCTTTTGTATGCTGACTGCCTGTTGAACCAGCAGCATTTGTTGAAGAGGCTGTCCTTTTCCCTTTGAATATTTTTAGCTGCTTTGTCAAATATCAAGTGACCATAGGTGTGTGGGTTCATCTCTGTGTCTTCAATTCTATTTCATTGATTTACCTTCCTGTTTCTGTACCAATACCATGCAATTTTTAATCACAATTGTAATGCAGCTTGAGGTCAGTGATGGTGATTCCCACCAAATTATTTTATTGTTGATAATAGTTTTTGCAATCCTGTGTTTTTTATTATTCCAAATGAATTTGCAAATTGCTCTTTCTAACTCTATGAAGAATTGAGTTGGTATTTTAATGGGGATTGCATTGAACCTGTAGATTGCTTTAGGCAAGATGGTCATTTTTTACTATGTTGATCCTTCCAATACAAGAGCATGGGAGATCTTCCCACCTTCTGAGGTCTTCTTCAATATCTTTCTTCAGAGACTTGAAGTTCTTGTCATAAAGATCCTTCACTTGCTTGGTTAGGGTCACTCCAAGGTATTTTATATTCTTTGTGACTATTGGGAAGGGTGTCAATTCCCTAATTTCTTTCTCATCCTGTTTATCCTTTGAGTAGAGGAAGGCTACTGATTTGTTAGAGTTAATTTTATATCTAGCCACTTTGCTAAAGGTGTTTATCAGCTCTAAAACCTCTCCTGTGGAATTTTTGGAGTCACTTAAGTATACTATCATATCATTTGCAAATAGTAATATTTTGACTTCTTTCTTACCAATTTGTATCCCTTTGACCTCTTTTTGCTGTCTAGTTCCTCTGGCTAGGACCTCCAGTTCTATATTGAATAAGTAGGGAGATAGTGGGCATCCTTGTCTAGTCCCTGGTTTTAGTGGGATTGCTTCCAGTTTCTCACCATATAATGTGATGTTGGCTACTGATTTGCTGTATATTGCTTTTACTATGTTTAGGTATGGGCCTTGAATTCCTGACCTTTCCAAGACTTTTAACATGAAGGGGTCTTGAATTTGTCAAATGCTTTCTCAGCATCCTCTAGACATGATCATGTAGTGTTTTTTCTTTGAGTTTATTTATATAGTAGATTACGCTGACAGATTTCCTTATATTGAACCATCCTTCCATCCCTGGAATGAAGCCTACTGGATCATGGTGAATGACTGTTTTGATGTGGTCTTGGATTCAGTTTACAAGAATTTTATTGAGTATTTTTGCATCAATGTTCATGAGGGAAACTGGTCTGAAGTTTCCTTTCTTTGTTGGGTCTTTGTGTGGTTTAGGAATGAGTGTAATTGTGGCTTCGAAGAATGAGTTGGGTAATATTTCCTCTGTTTCTATTTTGTGGAATATTTTGGAGAGTTGGTATTAGGTCTTTTATGAGGGTCTGATAGAATTCTGCACTAAACCCATCTAGTCCTGGGCTTTTTTGGGGGGCAACTTTTCATGACTGCTTCTATTTCTTTAGGGGTTATGGGGGCTGTTTAGATGGTTCATCTGTTCATGATTTAACTTTGGTACCTGGTATCTGTCTAGAAAATTGTCAATTTCCTCTAAATTTTCAGTTTTGTTGAGTATAGGCTTTTGTAGTATGATCTGATGACTTCTTGAATTTCTTCAGTTTCTTTTGTTATGTCTTCCTTTCATTTCTGATTTTGTTAATTTCTTTACAGGCTTGTACTTGTTTATCTCTGTTCTCCAGTATTTCTTTAAGGGAGTTATTTATGTGCTTCTTGGTGCCCTTCTATCATCAGCTTGAGGCATGATTTTAAGTCCAAATCTTGTTTTATCTGGTGTGTTGGGATATACATTACTTGCTGTGGTGGGAGAGCTGGGTTCTGATGTTGCCAGGTTGTCTTGGTTTCTGTTGCTTAGGTTCTTGCACTTGCCTCTTGCCATCTTCTTATCTTTGATGTTAGTTGATCTTGTTGTCTCTGAATGGAACTTGTCTTTCCTGTGCATCTGTGGGCTGTGTGCTCCACAGGGAGATGGGTCCTGGGTGTTCAGTTCTCTATGGGCAGGCTGTGAGTTCTGATGGTGATGGGCCGGCTCTAGCTTTGGGTGCAGATAGAGGCCTGAAGGGCACAGACCCGGGCAGTAGTAGCATGATACCTGTGCCCTGAGAGTTCCTGGTGGTTTCTTCCAATTTAATCAGTGGAGAGACAGTGAGGGCTCACTCCTCGGGGTGTTTAGTCCTCTGCGGACAGGCCATGGGTCTTGATGGAAGTGTCAAATGTGTACTATTTTATATCATCAAGTCAAAAAATAAAGAAGCTGCACTATCAAAAATTGTGGACGTTCTGTGTTAATTGCCACTTGTCTTTTTAGCATGACTATCTACTTTTAACTTTTCCTTGGCTTTATGTCTGGAATAAGCTTCACATCCAGAGCCTATATTTAAATTATTTTAAAGTTAGCCATAATGTTCTCAGAGGATTTGTTAATAACTTTAAATCTTTGTACCTAATATAATTACTAATATTTTATAACACTACTTTATTATTTGCTTCCCATCACACTTTTTAAGTTACATAATCTCTAGAAGGTTTGTTTTTAAAAATCACGATTTCTTTGCTAAAATTTTTCCATTCTTTTGTGATTCAAAACAAATTGGTTTTTTGTTACTGTTTGTTGATTCATTTTTTTATACTGGTTGCTTTAAAACTCTTGTCAGATAACTCCAGCATTTGACTCATCTTGGAACTATTAATTCCCCTTTTTCATGTAAATTCTCCTATTTCATGAAAATTAGTTCTTGCTATGGTGGGTTCCTTTTTAATACGCTCTGAATATTTGCTATTATGTTAGGGTGAGAATCAGCTCCATTTAATGTTTTCAGTGTGTAGTCAATCTGTTTAGGATCAGCATCTAGGTCCTGGTCCACTTCCAGGCCTTTTCAGTGGTGATCTGTTTTGCACAGCCTCTGGCTTGGTTTATCTCATGCCACAGAGGCTTCCACTAAAGTTCAATTGTGACTTAAAGCCAAAGTCACACTGGCTCTTCTACCTGTAATCTCTAAGCAAGATACCTGCCAGGTGGAGATAAAGATGCTCTACTTCTGTTCTTACACCGATGGCCTCTTCACTAGAGCACGGGAAGGAGCAAGCATATTCCTTGGGATGGAGCCATTGTCAGCAGCAGCACCATCCTTCTTGTGATGCCTCTGAATGGCTGAGGTGAGCAGAGTTTCAGTGGTGCAAGTAATTATTGTGATGCATCTGTCTTGATGCTTTCTCTAGGTCTCAGGAGTCTCTGGGTCAATTAGGGTGTTCTTAGGCTCGATGAGTAAGCAATAAGAACATCTTACAGTGTTCCTATTTTAAGTTTCTGGACCAACTGTTCCCTCTTTTGAAAACTTTTTCCAAATCTGTAATTTGATAAGTTCTCCAGCCTTCTTTATTTCTTTGCTCAAGTACCATCTCCTAAGTGAAGTTCCCTCTACTTGATTGTCAGCACATAGGAATGAGATAAAAAGGTCAAGCCCAATTGCTTGGTTGATCATGGAAAAGAGGAGTTGTGCCACTCAATGACAACAAAGAGCAGTTCGTTATATGATGGTTACATATAGCTTGGGTGGCATGAGCTTTCGGGATTACAGAATCAGAAGCATGGCTTTCATCTGTAGACATAAAATCATTCCAGTGACACTGAGTGTTGATTGGCACATGAACTATGAAGGGGGGCTTTCAGCATGCATTCCTTCATGACTGGCTAATTTGGGATGACAGAAGCTGGTCCAATTGGGCTTACAAAAAGTGTTCTTTGAAGTGAATTAGTTTGATTCATTGAAATTTTTTTTTTTGTTCCCAGACTTATACCAGAGACTAACCCATGTTTTCTCAGCAATATAAAAACCTTTTTTCTCAGTCTTAACTTTCCAACTTTCTTTAAACTATTATATCCCTTCATTGTAACTATTACTCTTGAATGCAATACATGTTTACTTAGTGTGTTTAAAATGTACTGTATGTCTTCAGATGCTAGAATACAAATGTCACGAGGCAGGCATTCTTTATCAATTGCGTGTGTCCAGATTTTCAAGAACAGTGCCTGCTCATAGTGAGTCCATAACAAATATGTAAGAACTGACTGGTTAGGCATTGTCCATTTCAAAGAGAAACAGAGTAAGCCAGTTACACTCACTTCTATACATTTTTCTTCCTGGATCGTGTATCACATCAGTAAATATGTCTTTGCTCTGCTGTCTTAGTATTATATGAAGACTTTTGGTTCAATATTTCTAAGTTTCATGGCTGTATGCTTTAAAAATATCTGAATATTTTCTTTAAGAATAAGTCTACAGTTTCACTGATTTTGTAATGCTGTGGCAAAATGCAGGGCATCATGTCCTTGTGGTTTCATTGTCAGTTTCTAATCATAAGCTATGCCATCAGTAACAAACAAGAAGCATTTGATACCACTGATAAAATACAAATGCAGGTACTTTGCAGGAGGCATCTGTGCTAGGGTGAGTCTGCCAAGAGCTTGGCTGTTATAAAGTGAAGCTGTTGACTTGGTGTTAAGCCAGGGAATTTCTTCAACGTTTGTTGTGTAACCAACTTTTTAAAATGTTTGTTGGTGTCTTTGTTAAGATCAAAAGAATCCTAAAAGAAAGAAAAACGAAGAAAGAGAATGAAGAGATGTGAGGCAAATAGCCTTCTAGGGAAAGGGGGAGGATGGAAACCTTAATAAAGCCCCCAGAGCCACAACCAAAGTTCCATTTATCTCTCTCCAGCCACATAGTCATGTGGCACTTTGTTTAATCATGGTTTAATGTAAGTCTTCCCCCTCTAGCCTGGAGGCTTCCCAAGACCAAGGGCCCTGTCCAATTCCTTTCTGCTCTTTCCTGAGCACTGGCAATGTGCTTACCACAGAAAAGGGCTTGATACATCATTTATGTGTGCACTGGTTTTGGGAATGAATGAATGATCTGGCTGTTTTTAGAATATTCCCTTAGCAGGGGTATTCTCTATTTTTCTTTTATCCTTACAGAATTATTTCAATACTAAGAATTCCTTCTACTCCTTTTCAGCCCGAAGCTGAAAGTCATAAAACCTATTTTGGCAAATTTTCTAATAACAGCTGCCTTGATCAGAACCAGTTAGACCATGGACACATCCACTCTGTCTTCTGTCCTGCTGATATTAATGAGAAGTAAAAGAAATGAAAAAAGAATTCATGTGAATGTACAGCTGACAAAGCAAAAGAAATACATTTGTTATTTTCTCTGAGAAAACAGTGACTTTAGGTCTCTGATGTTGGTACCTTTGTTTGGTTTATTTCCACATGTCACTTTTGAGATCTCGAGGAATAAACTTTTTTTTTTTTTTGGTCTCTAAGGTAATTATCATCTAGACTTTGAGAGCTGTGCCATTTAACCCTTCATTGGTAAGCAGCGGAGACTCGGAGGGGCTTCCTATTTTCAGAGTGTTTGTTCACACTAGCAGAACTACCAGGGGGTGGTTCCAGCTCATAAGCTGTCTTTCTTTCTTCCAAATAGTATTATCCCATGTGTAAAGCCTTTAATAGAAAGTCTTTATAGCTTGGATTAGGGGCTGGGAAGATGGCTTAGTAGGCAAAATTCTTATTGCGCAGGCACAAGGAGCTGGATTAAGAAACCCTCGCACTGACACAATAGGCAGTCCTGACTGTGTTTCTGTAAACCTGGCAATAGCCAACAGATGCAGGCAGATGCCAACCAGGGCCAAACGTGCCAGCCAGTCTAGGTGAGAGAATGAATTCCGGGGACAGTGAGACGCATTCTCTCAAGACTTTAGGTGGGAGTGATGGAAGAACAGCCCTATTGTGGTAAGTGTTAAATCCCTACCCGGAGTTTCTATCTGGCCCTAGACCATTTACATTCCCAGATAAAAGACACACTAAAGTTTTCTATTTACAATAAGCCTTAAACTATACAAGAGCTGCAGATATTACTCTCTATGTTGTTAGAATCTACTTCCCTATAAATAACCTGGAGTCATTACTTACTGGGTTTCATTTGTACTACACTAAATTTCAGTTGGCTACCCACAGGGCCACTTTCTCTTGACGCCTAAGCCAATGGTGGCTTCTCCTTCCTCCTCTTGCACTAGCCTTCTCCTTGTCATCCTTCTCTGATGATCCACATTCCAGGGAACCTAAACCTTGCCTACACCTCTTCTGCCCTGCTGTTGGCTATTGAAATTCGTATTTCAATAGCAATTGGCAGCAGGGTCACTGGTCTATCTACTTAAAGTTACAATAGACAGTAAAAGACAGAACCTCAACAACTCCTCCTTTTAGTTCAATAAAAGGTTCCTTTATTCTTAAATATAATTCTAAGATAACTATAACAATTGCATAAATTATAAGGTATGATAAACATTTATAATGTCCAGCCCATTCTATTTGGCAATTAGATAAAGTATTTTATCATTTATCCTAACTTAAATAGTTTACAAATCTTTACCCTAATCACGTTTGATTTTAACTTTTATTACTATATGAAAACCATTCTTTTAAATCTTCAATGCTAAACAACTTAAATTTAATTGTGAGACTATGACCATCTAGTTTTCAACACCCTTTGAGAAGGGATTAAATATTACCTGAGTATGCAGAAAGACAATGACACAGCATCTAAAACTATAAAATGACAGAGACAGCGGAGCACCTGAACATCAGCATTCTTTATATGTTAGATAAACAGTTTGTAATACAAGCTGTTAGAAGGATTGGCTCTAAGCCAGTAGGTACAATGCCTATCTAAGAGTAACAAAATTAAGATTAAACTTTCTATCAATATGCAAAGATATATATCAATGAAAACCTTAAATGTGTATCAATATATAAATTCTGTATCAATGTAAGAAAATATAAATTTAATTTTGCATCAAAATACAAAAATCAAAAAACTAAGATTATAGTTATAAAATGCTTTGTTTAAAAGTAAATTTAATAATCCATTTCTACTTGTCTAATTTTTTATAATATTACTATATCTCCCTTTTTTTTCAAACTCCTTCCATTTACCTTAGAAAGAAAGAAGAATTGAGAAGAGGAAAAAAAAGAAATCCCTGAGTTTAAGCTCTCTACTTAGTTTCCTCCCTGTCTAAAACTATAATTATTTGTAAATTATTCCTTAAATAGACAACCTGTCTATAATTTTTAAAGTAACCAAAATCATCCTCCAAACTTAAAGGACTGCAAACTGTGGACTCGCAAACTCTTCCACTCCCAAGACCCCAGTCTCTGCTTCCAAGGGGTTAGTATTCTAGGTAGGGAGCATTTCCTTAATGTGTTGAAGTAAGGACAAACAAACTTCACTGAAATCTGTACAGGCAGCTAGCTCTGCCCCCCTTTCAGAGAACTAAGTACCCAGTTCAAGGACCAGACAGCAGATAGCAAATTCTAATTGCAGCTTCAGAATTCTCAGCCAGGATAGGCCGTGAACGTCATGGCCAGTAGGTAGCACTGGAGGCTGGCCCTCACTTCTGTCAGGCTCACTGACACATTTCTATCAACCTGCAGCCATCTTCCTTATCCTCTGGCAAGTGGGTCTGTTTCCAGCCACTAAGGGTAGTTAAGCCACCTGACATCTGATATCCGCACTGTCCATCCATCCTCTCTTCATTAATGCCTTAAAGAGCTTCCTCAACCCTGGGGCTGAGGTAGGCTGACTCCCCTCATCAGCAGTGTGCGTCTATGCTAATGTGTTCCCATTTATGATGGAACCCAGCCATGGCCCTAGGGGTGGGTTGAGCAATATGTCTACTCTTAGTCATTGGCCATCATGTTGGAGGTGGTTGGAGATAGCCATTGTCTCCCACAAACTCCTCACTTTGACCCTGTGTTACTTGGATTCTCTAGACTTTCTAGTTGTCACTCCATGATTTCAGATGATATCTCAATCTCCTTCCTTTGGCACGGAACCAAATCTCCTTCCTTTTGACTCTTGGAATCACATGGAACTTTCTATCTATTATCTATCATCTATCATCTATCTATCTATCTATCTATCTATCTATCTATCTATCTATCTATCATCTATCTATCTATCATCTATCATCTATCTACCTATGTATGTATGTATGTATGTATGTATGTATATAAGTATCTATCTATCTATTATTGTTATCATTATTGCTATTATTGTTACTTTATTGAAATAGATTCTTTTCTTACAGTATATTCTGATTACAGTTTCCCCTCCCCTTCCTTCTTCCAGATCTCCCTCACATCCTCTCCCACGCAAATCCTTACCCTTTCTTGTTCTCTCTCATTAAAAATAAAACCGGCATATAAAAATTTAAATAATAAAAAAGCAAACTTGAATAGGACAAAAGAAATGTATACAACAGCAACAACAACAACAACAAAAGAGCCAAAGTAAAAGCACAAGGAACACAGACACATGTTTCTACATACAGAAATTCCATAAAGTCACACAGTCAAAAGCCACAATATAAAAGCAAAACACCTATACATGGGAGAAGCCCAAAGCATTATGAGTCAAAAACAAACAAACAAAACAAAACAAAACAAATGAAAACAAAAGCAAAACCCCTTCAAAATGCTACTGAGTGTTTTTTTTTTTTTTTTTTTTAATGTTGCCCAGGATGGTGCCTGCTCTTAGGGGTGATTTGTATACCTAGTGAGACACCGTTGGAGAAAACTAATTTCTCTCTTCTGAATGGTTATTAATTGGTGATACCTTCTAGGTTAGGGACTGGGACTTGTGCTGGGACCCTATCTGGCATAGACCTGTGCAGGCCTGTCTGTGCATGCTGTCACAGTCTCTGTGAATTCATGTCCTCTTGTGTCTGAAAGGCACTGTTTTCTTAGTGCCTTCAATCTACTGCCTCCTAAATCTTTCTGCCTCCTCTTCTGCAGAGTTTCTTGAGCCCCAAAGGGAGAGGTTTATTGGAGACATCCCACTTAGAACTAAATGTTTCAAAGTCTCTCACTTTCTGTTCTTTGTTTCTTTGTGAGTATCTGTATTTGTTCTCATCTACTGTGATATATAAATATCAGATGGTATATAATTTTACCATATATTCAAATACCATCATTTAGTAAGTAAAATGATTTGACCTCAGTGGCATTTGAGAAACTTTGTTTCATATCAAGTTTAATTAACTAGCACACTATCTATTTACTGCCAAGAATAATTTTGAGAGATTGTATGAACATGAATTCTCTGGAGCCCAGGGGATTTTATATATTAAATGGGAGCCCAGATAGTACATCTACTGAGGAGGTACATATGGGAGAACGTGTATGTGGGAAGTATAATTAAAATGTTTGTTAACCGATTAATTAACAGATAAGCTAACATCTAGGTATTCAAGTGTTTAATTATTAAAGTTCAGGCTCTCTATTTGTGTTGGGTCTTCAGGGAAATTCAAGCAGAAGACATCTGTACTGGCTCACACCACCAGTTAAGTGTGAAAGAAGTAAAGTGTGCTGAATTTATTATGTAATTGGATTATTATAACTGTTTTCTAATAAAAAAATAAGGTCTATGGGAAATAAAAGTATTTCTATTCAGAATATATTTGAGGAACTTATGATTTGTATTATTAGTAATGAACATGTCCCAAACTATTCTGAAACAGAGCCAACAAAGGAGACTTGTGGCTTCTTAGACTGATGAAAAAGTCCAAATTAAATAAAGAAAAAATCCAATAACTGCCCAATTATTCAATCACATTTTTAAAATTATTTAATATGCAATGTATTGTAAAAACAATTCTCAGGGGTTTCTCCCCCTCCCCACCTTGTACTCGAATGATATTTCTATGCCTGCTCCAGTCCATTTTAGCTCCCAAGTGAATGACATAGAGACCTGCTATTTTATTAAGAAGCTGTGAGCACTAATAGCTGGGCAGAGTCTGAACTATTTTAACCTGACTAGACTGCTACCACCCAGTCAAATGAGTCAAATGGTCCTTTACCTGCATCTGGGTCTTGACTTGGCTCAGTGTGTTCCCTATGTCTCTTCATGGGCGTTCTCTCATTGTCTCATGTAGAATCCTCCTTGGTTCTCTACATCCCCCCCTTCCTCTCCTCATGGCTCTCCACTCTCATCTCTCTGGGAATCACTGACTAGGATCAGAAGTCCTGCCCTAGTCTCTTCTACTCAGAAAATTGGCTGATCATCTCTTTATTAATCAATCAGAGGTGACGGAAAATAATTTTTCCATAACTGGAAATGCTTGACCATGACAACATCCAGACTTCAACCAGATATCTGGGCATAGAAGTCTGAATACACACTACACAAAAGCGTCCTCTAAAAATATATTTTAAAATCAAATTTATCTCTCCACTTCTTTCCTAAACCCCACCACTCCTCTAAACCCTCGATTTCATGGTCTTATTATTTTTCCTTTATAATTGCTAGAGTTTAATTCGTGCTGGCCGTATACTGCCAGGTGTTGGGACATCTATTGGGGCATAGTCAAACTGCCAGAGGATAGACAAATAAAACTCATGAAGATACCATCAGTAGTCAACAGTACACTACCTTATTTAGAAATGGAGACTTGTGAACTCATTCCTTCTCTGTGTCAGAACAATGAATGGCTTGATTTTTGTGAAGGTCTTACTTATGCAGGCAATAACAAGACCCTATGAGTTCATGAATCCAGTGGTTTTTCATTCTCAGAAGTACTGTTTCATTACAGTACTTCCAACCTCTGGCTCTTACAATCTTTCTGCTCTCTCTTACGGAAGTTCCCTGAGCCTTGAGAGTTGAGTAGGGTGGTATAGATATCCCATTTGTAGCTGAGCACTTATATGATTTGTTATCTGCACTTTGAACAATCATGAGTTTCTAGTCAATTACCTTCTGCTGCCCCAAAACATATTTCTCTGATGAAGTCTAAGAGTTGCATTGATCTATGAGTAGATTGATATAAATTTATATAACAGGTTGATACTATGTCCATTTATTGGAATGATAATGTTAGGTTCACCCCTGAGGCCAGTGAATTCCTCATCTATGGGGTTTGGCCATAATTATAGTATCAAGTATGTGTTTCGTCCTATGAAGTGGGCCTCAAATCCAGTAATGAACCAATTGATTACTCCTCTGACAATTATACTGTCGTTTTACCCGTGAGCTTATCCTCCCATGCCTGTCATTTCAGAGGAAGGTATAACTGATAGAAATCCTTAGAAATCCACATAATATCCTCTAGGGCTATAAGCTGGCCAGCAAGAAAGAAGCTTCCTGGTCACTGTCAACGTAATTTCTCCATATCCCATGACCAGTGTGTGTGTCATATCAATAGCAATATGGTCCTATTATGAAGTTTGGATGAGCCACTAAGAGCAAGAGCAACACAGCATATTGCTTTGGGCGTCTCTGGATACTAGTGACCCACAACTCAGGGGAAGATGTCCCACCTGCACTGTGCTGGCCAGTTTTCCACAAGCACTCTCAATCAGAGCGTATTCCTCTGTGAAGGAACTGAGTGATCCAAATACAAGACTTGAGACTTTTCTTTTTAAACTGTCTCCCTGGGCAATGCAGTTAGCACAAAAGTCTTGCCAATTTTTATGGAGTGGCTGCAAATGAATCAGAAACATGTGGGCTATATGTATTCATATGTCAAAACAAGGGGACAGTACTTGGAAGATGTAGTTGATGGCAATGTTTAAACATTTTAAGAATAGTCTCTGTGCGGTGTTTTCCTAAAACATTTATAGTCTGTGAGCATTCTAATTTAGATGAATTTATATAATGCTTTTTTAGTTTTAAACCCAAATTAACAGGAAGCATCACCTTGCAAATAACCACCAGTTTTACTCACTTGTGAGCATGGATTCAGCCAGACCACCACGCTTAGTCACACCCTGCGCAATAATCATTATTTTAACAAAATTATTTTTTTAATTATAAGAATTCCACAAAAGCAAGTGATGCAAAATCCAATACATATTCATCTCTACACATTCATATTGGTTCATATGTAAATCGTGTATAGAATTATGCATACATGTAGTCTAAAAAGCATGTTCCTCACAAAGTTAATATAATGCTGACATATCAAGATTTAGTTGGATAATTTGCGTGAAACGCTTAGGATTTTACTTAGTATGTATCAGACTTAAATTTACTTTTTCAAGTTTTATTTTTATGCTTTTTATAAATGTTTCTGATAATTTTTTGAACAGTACATTGTTATGACTTATAATTTTTGTTTTTATTGATATTTATGTTATTTACATTTCAAATGCTATTCCCTTTTCCCTTCTCCCATCCCCCACATCCCCCTGTTTGTATAAAGATGCTCCCATTCCCACCCACCTACTCCCACCTCATCACCCAGGCATTCCCCTACACTAGAGAACCAAGGGCTTCTCCTCCTATGGATGCCAGACAATACCATCCTCTACTAAATATGAAGCTGGAGCCATGGGCCCCCATGTGCACTCTTTGGTTGGTGGTTTGGTCTCCGGGAGCTCTGGAGGGTCTGGTTGTTTGATATTGTTGTTCTTCCCATGAGGTTGCAAACTGCTTTAGCTCCTTCAGTCCTTTCTTTAGCTCTTCCATTGGGGTCCTCGTGTTCAGTCCGATGGTTACCTGCAAGCATCCTCATCTATATCAGTAAGGCTCTGTGGCAAAGCCTCTCAATCCATATCAGGCTTTTGTCAGCAAGCACTTCTTGGCATCAGCAATAGTGACTGTGTTTGGTGGCTGCATATGGGATGGATCCATACTGTTTTATTTTTTTAAATTCATACATGTGTACATTGTTTCTTGATCACATTAATGCAACTCAGTTCCTTCCCCCTTTCCAGTGCCTTCTATCTCCAAACATACCTCCCTCCCAAGTTCATCTCCTTCTTTTTAAAACAACTGGCTTACTGCAGTTTGTTCACCGATGTGAATGGGTAGGCAGGCATCTATTGGACCATCCCCCCAGATGGTGATTCTCCCATATTTCTCCTTTCACCAAGTAATCAGCCTTTTTTCCTAATTAGTATATACTTTTGCAAATATAATTGTATGCAAAACAATTAGATAATTTGAATATTTAATCATATGACAGAGACACTTCAGAAACTTCTATTCTTTGTGTTATAAAATAAAATACAACCCAGTTATTCCACATTTGGGTATATACCCCAAAGAAGCTCCAACATCTAACAAGGACACATGTTCTACCATGTTCATAGCAGCCTTATTTATAATAGCCAGAAGCTGGAAAGAACCCAGATGTCCTTCAGAAGAGGAATGGATACAGAAATTGTGGTACATTTACATAATGGAATACTACTCAGCTGCTAGAAACAATGACTTTACAAAATTCCTGGGTAAATGAACAGAATTAGAGAATATTATTCTGAGTGAGCTAACAAAAGAACAGACATAATATACAGTCACTGATAACTGGATACTAACTACAGACAACTCTGAATACCCAAGAAACAACTCACAGATCATATGAAGCTAAAAAAAGAAAGAAGGCCAAAATGTGGAAGCCTCCATCCTTCTTAGAAAAAAAAATCAGTGTATAACACCCTCTCAGAGTGTGGTACACCTAGACCTTAAATCATTAATAATTCAAGAGCTAAGAATGCAGCCTTGTGGCAATCCTTGGTATTTAAAACTCATTATGTTTAATCTTTACACACCAAGAAAACTTTGACTATTTCCATGTTACGTTTTGTTTTGTATGTCCTTTATGCTCATTGTAACTAGTAAGTTTTCAATGCATACTATCAAACCTTTGAAAAACTCAAATACTGACAAAAATATACTCATATAGTTTTATGCAAAAATGCTTTTAAATCTGTACATTTATCTGTTTTTTAAAATAAAGTTGTTCAATTAACAAGAAGTAAAATACAGATTCATCTACAGCATATACAAGGTTTTAAATATGTAAAATGAAAATGTCATGCAACCCATGTGTCTTATGATGCTTTCAGTGGACTACGGAGTTCAGAATTGGTGTTAATCACAACCGCTGCATAGCAGTTCTTCAGAACGTTAACCTTTACAAACTGCTATACTAGAAAGTGACAAAGGACAGTTCTGGTGCAGATTCTTTCAGCTACGGCCTTCTGCATTTTCAGAGAACTCAGAAATCATCAGATCCTGCTGGGCCCATGTAACTTTTCTTTCTTTCACTCTTGTGTGTGTGTGTGGTTTGACTTCTATAACTGTAATACTTGCTTGAATATGTATTTGGGCCAACTTCGAATGCATCATTGAAGCTCTGTCTTAGAGAGGTTATTGTTTATTTTTTATTAATTATTTTATTTATGCTGCCTCCAGCGTCCCGCCCAGAGTTTTTCTCCCTATTCCCCTCCACTTCACCTCTGAGAGAGGGTGCCCCCTCCAGGCATTCCTCTTCCTGGGGTATTAAGACTCTACAGAATTAGGTGCATCTTTTCCCTCTTAGGTTAGACAAGGCAGTCATCTGCTGCACATGTGATGGGGACCTCGGACCAACTCATCTTTGGTTAGAGGCTTAGAGATCTTAGTTTTAAGGGACTATATGGCAACAACCATTCCACATGACTTTACAGATTTAATTCACTTAGGCAGGAAAGTCAGCCGAAGTTAGGTAAACTTACATTTTACCATGTCTAGTAAAAATAAAGTTAAAAATGAACAAATTTTTACAGGTAGTATCCTTATTTCTTTACTGAGTACAATGGAAATAATTCATCCTAGAAACTAAAGTCACCTCAGGAAAATAAATGCAGGGCAAGTGAGTCTGGAAACCAGAAAGAAGAGCCAAGTCATACTTTAAGGAGCACAAATTCCATCTGGACGTTCTTTTCAAATATACATTCTAGCTTGAGATCTAAGTAGGGCCACTTAGTCATGTCTCACAAGCTTCTAGGTGACACTGATATTGTTGGTCCCCAGACTACCCTAGTAAGTGTCTTGATATTGAAGACAAAGGCATGAGAGCTCAACAGGAGCCACCTTCTGGCCAATACTTTCATTCTTTGATCTACTGTTGAATAAACAAAAACTGTCTGTTTTGAATTTTCAGACAAATACTATTTTTCTGTTGACACAAACACCAAGGCACATGGAGAGTTTTCTTTAGAGATAGAGGATCACTTACTGTAGGTGTACAATGGAGGGGTTTATAAGGGTCAATGATTGTAATCGACAAAGAGAGTAAGAAAAATAGCCGGAACAAGTATGGAGGACTTAGAGGAGGCTCACATAAAGGAGCTGTATATTTCTCTTCCATAAGTAGTCATTTTTATGGTTACGGGCTACAATGAAGCAACAGTGAGATTAAGCAAAACCAGTGTTCTGGTCAACTTGCTAAGGCAGCCAAATACTGTAAGAGAAGAAAAGAGTAAGCCAGCACATATGCCTCAAGCATGCAGTGGAATATGCAGGTTACATGTTGTTTCTGACTGAAGAGTTCGTCTACCCTCAGAGGTCCAAATTCTGCATCAGCTCATCTCCCAGGGCTATAAAATTTTGCTGACTCAGATATTTTGGAATGTAACTCTAAAGCCGTTTTAATAAAAACTTTTAAACTGGAAACGTCCTAATAGACTGGGGAAGGATAACAACAAAAAGCCCCAAGAAACAACAACAAAAAAATAAGACAAACGAAAAATAGTTGGAGGCTTGATGTAGAACAGATACTAAGAGAAATGAATGGTGTCATGTGAACTCTAGCAAAGAAAATAGATTTTGACAGTTTACAATATTAGATTGATTAGAAAAGTTCTGGGACATAGCCAAGGTCCTTGAAACACATAGGACATACTTTCAAAGGAAGGGGAGAACAGGGATACATTCATTTCCCTTCTTTATTGAAAAATACTATAGTATGACAACAGACCAGAGTGTCTGGCGAGTTGCCATGTATCTCATGGAAGACAGAACAGCATGCAATACATGTAATTCAAACACCCAAACAGCCAATGCTCCATTGGTGACGTCAAACAATAGGAGGTGCTTGAGAAATACCAATACAACGTAAAGCTCTCAGGTTTGCCTTTTCCTCTTGTGTGTAAGTAGTGAATTGGTTTTTGAACCATCTCATCAGTCCGCCTACCTGCTCTTCCTACCTAGCCTGCCATCAAAGCTAAGAGGCAAAACAAAATGGGTTGACGTCTGTGACTCATGTGGATGCCATGGCCCTAAAACCAGGAAGACAAACCCACGGCATAAAAATACACGTGTTCAGTCCTGTTTTAGTGACTAAAGAACACTTTTATCATAGTTGTCTTGAATTTTAGGAGACTGCCATGCTGACAGTTTCTCCAAATACATCTGTGAAAGTCCTTCCAAATTTCTGAGTCTGTGAAGCTGAGGTGAGGTCCTGTGGCCTGCGTATAAATCTGTGCCTCTGGTGTCCCTCCTGTAGCTGCCTCCACAGATGACACAAACACTGCTCAACCTAACTAACCGCCCAGCCCCTAGGGAAGGTCAAGTCTGCGATGTAAACAGACAATAGCAGTGCAAGGACAGAGCTCAGCAGCCTGTTTCTCACTGGCATTTGCTTCTCTTCTGGCTTTAGAGCACAAGCGTTAATCATAAGCTTCTGTCCATGGCCTATACTACTTAAGGTTGAAAAGAAAAGATTTCTTTTATACGTATCTGCGTGTTTTACAAATGTGAGTTTGTTGTGTTTTATTTCAGTATTTCTTGCTGGGCGTTTGGAGTTTATTCTCTACTTGGTGCTAAGTCTGTAATCACAGGCATCTGGACACTTGACAAAGCAGCTAGATAATGAACAGCGGGGTGCTTTAAAATCGCCCTTTCGTATTTGGGTATCTTTTGACATAAAATAATTGCTCTTCTGCTCACCGATGCCCACCTAATCCTAGGCTATGATAATCTCAGGGCTTTCAGAAGAGTGATAGTCACTGAAATGTGGCCAAGCCTACCTTGCATAAAGAAAGAATCTCCATCACAGATTCTGTATTCAGGACATAGTGGTCACACCATGGGGGTGTATGGAAGATCTGAGAGATTTGTGTTTCCTAATGACTCCAACCTTGCTCATGCATGGAAGAGTAAACTTTCTTTAAAGAAGCTTGCTCATCAAGCATTGGAACCCATCTAGCAACAACCCAGGTAGTGGGGAAGGTCGGCACCCCCAGGATGCATAAATCTATGCAAGAAATGTTACTGCAAACAGAAAACAGCAGCGCTGAGCATGTCACAGCATGTCAGGAACACTGGAGGGGTGGGCTAGCCATGGTCATGCTAGATACTGATGAACACCCCAGCCTCAGATGAAGGTTATTACAGAACACTAGGCCACTGAAGCTCCCTGCAGAACAGGCTATTTGAGGTCAGTCTGTGGCCAAGATCTGTCCTGGTCCATGAGCATGGGGGCTAACTTGAATTGTGCAACCTTAGTTCCAATTTCTTTTGGGGCTACATTCATAGACTCAATAGTTATAGAAAACCATGTGTGGTATAAATTCTATATGACTGCTTTGTCCTATACTTATATATCCATGATAAACTTTAATTCATAAATTAGGCATAGTAAGAAATTGACAATGCTTTAAAATAGAATAAAAATGTCTTTTATTTTACCTCACTATTGTTGTTAGGATGTGAACTGACACAGGAAATGAATTTCTTTTATTATATCCAAATTGTCAGACTTACACCTCTCAACCTTTGGAGATGATATTAAGTAAGGGTTATTGGAATACATCACCACACATAGAAACAGATGGCCCGATGAACAAGATGCCTTTAAACTGAATAATGGGCAGACAGAGAGCACATACATTTGACAAGGGCATAATCAGTGTCTTGGGCAGAATAGAGCCTTAGAGATGACATATGGCACCTAGAATGACATTATTTTCCTCATTTAAATTGCTTATTTATGAAACTCCCCATTTAAAATGTCCAGGACATGGCTGAGTATGGTGATGGAAAACTCCAGAAAGTGAAACTGGGGCTGTGTGAGTATGCAGTACAGTAATTGCCGTTCTAGGCCACATGGCTTGTCATCAAAGCTTGGAGAGCACATTCATGTTTAAGATCTTATATTTACTTTATCTACCTACCCACTTCAGACTGTCTGTACTCCAGCCACATTGCAGGATTAAGGTCATTCTACATGAGCACTCTGCTGAGCAGGAAAATTATTACATTCCTTGTTCAGTTCTAGAAACTATGATACAGGCTTTATACTTACAGTGAACATTGAGGGTGGCCTCTCAGCCTCTATCACAATCCTTTATTCAGTAATGAAGGAATTAGTTCCATATATTCACACCATGGTAAGGATGGATTATGGAAGAAGACTTACACCTTCCACAGATATGAGCGTGCATTCACATAAGTAGGCTTTAGATTACGGTTGGACAAGAGTCTTAATCTGGACATTCAGAAGGGAGTGTCTGTTCCCTTGCATGGGAGGGGCAGGACAGCTGAACCTGGGGGCAAATCTCTAGGTAGAAAGGGAATAGATGGGTTTTAGATCTTTACTGTCACCCACTCACTCGCTCCATCAACCATTCTGTGGAAGACCTCTTTCTGCTTCTCCATACCTACCTGCTCCTGCTTCACCTGCTTAGTGTCCAACATGATTGACCTGAATAGACTTTGTCAAGTGTCTCTCTTGCCGTCTGCTTTTGATTGGCTTGAAACAGCTGGGGACACAGGCTGGTGATGGAAGAAAGGGAGAAGACCACGGGAGACACATTGATCCTGGCAAAAGTTCTGTTTTTAAACATTCTCATCAATTTAATCATAAATCCTTCTCAGGTTGAGAAGTGTTCTGCTGATTCCAATGCTATCTTTTATGCTCTTAGAGGCAGAGAGTACTGAATGAGGACTCAAACTCAATGGAAAGCCATTTTGCCCCTTCAAGTTAAGAAACTGAGATAAGCCATACTAAATAAATCATCTGTCATAAACGTCACTTTAGAAAAAATTTGAAATGTCTTTCGAGTGTTTTCCTAGGTTAATATCACAAAATGAAAATAGGCTCATGTCACTTCACATATAAACTGATTAGTAGGTGCCTTCATACCATTATATTTTCTTCTGGCATTGAATTACCCGTTATCAGGGAGTATCATCAAATGAACTAGAGCATAACAATATAGAAGCAAAAGAACACCTCTAAAATGTATTATGAGAGATTTTGTTTTTTTAAAAAAAAACTTATTTAGAAGTGATTTCAAATTCATGGGAAAGATGCATGTGAAAAGTCCCATGTTCTTAGTCTCTGGTTATTTGCTTCTGGCCTTCATTTATTGTTGAATAATAAAAATGACTTTATCTCAATAAATGCAAATGGTATGTGTTCAAAATATTTGAGAGTATGTTGTCACAGGCTATATCTTTGACTTCCTCACATCTAAATAGTTTGGTGTGTGCCTATAAGAATTGAGACTGTATTTTAAATAATCACAGTCACTGTCAACATTAGGAAAAGTAACAGTAACTACTCATCTATTCTATAATTGGCATTTCATTTTTCCTATGATTCACTAATGTTCTTTCTAACACTACCTCATTAAAGCATCCATCTGGACATAGCATGTTTTATTTGGTTTCTATGACCCTTTTATTCATTTTCTAATCTAGAGATGATCCTCAACAATTCACTGCTTTTTATCTCATCATTACCTTTGAAATGCTCCTACTTCTAAAAAAGAAGTATTTGTAACTCTTCCTTTATGCTTTTCTTTGATTATATTCAGTTTGCATATGCACTGTTAAGAGACTACTACCTCAGTGACTTTGTGCCCCGTTCCCTTATTGAACGAAGAGATAATTAGTGTCCATCTATCCTTCTGGTATGATTAATTTTTATAGTCATACTTAATTCAATCTAGACTCCACAAAGACGCATGCTTCTGATATCAGTGAAGACATTCTAGGAATGATTAGCTGAGAAGTCCCTTCATGAGCAGTGAGTCTGCTGGACATAAAAAGGCTCTAGGAAAAACCATGTCCTTGTCGTTGTCCTACAACGCTCTCTGCTGCTGCTGACATTATTCATTAACATGATACTCAAAGCTCTTGAGTTTCAACAGAGCCTGCAGACTAGTGGCTCTTGAAGAATTTTTGGACTGTTGGAATCAGATTGAAGCTGCTGAGGTATCCAGCTCTGTGGACAGAATAGCTACCAGTTTCTGAGCATCTTAGATAGGCAGATGTTGCATAATAAAAGTGCAACCAGTTTTGGACTAGAAAGACTCTTCCAGCATAAGAACTTTTAATAAATTCTCTTACACACACACACACACACAGAGAGAGAGAGAGAGATAGAGAGAGAGAGAGAGAGAGAGAGAGAGAGAGAGAGAGAGAGAGAGAGAGAGAGAGAGAGAGAGATATCTTTTCTTGTAAGGACCCTACCTAATACAGATTGTATACTAAAAGTTGACACAGATTTGTACAAGTTTATGGGGTCATATTCAAAAATGATTGACTGAGAGGAGAAACTCTCCCTCCTGAAGTATTGCCCAGAAGCTGAAGCCCATATATCAAGGGGTCAGACGAATAATCCATGCTGTTCTCTTTTATTCGCTTCGTGCTGATGAGCACGTCTGTCTCGGTTGCTGCTATGATGCTCTAGATTCTTGGGTACCAATCTGAGCTGAAGATAAGAATCTAAAGGAATCTTTTGGGCTGTTAACACCAGATTGAAACTGCAGAAGCATCTAGCTTCAGGGACTTAGCAGCTACTGGGGCCTTGGTCTCTGTAATAGGGTGGGGCTACCCATGATACAATATCTATAAGCCATTCACATGTATATGCATCTGCTTGCCTATCTGCTTGCCTGTCTGTCTGTTTCAGTCTCTCACTGTACACATTTTATCAGTTCTATTGCTCTAGAAAACCATGTATACTGTCTATGATCATGTTAATTGCAATCATGTGGCCAATAAGTTTTCTCCAATATGTTCAAAGAAGTCTGCCTTTTTGAGAGCAGGATTTGTCAGATTGCAACGCTCTGCTACCTACAATAACCAATCAACTCACCAATCCTTACTGAGATCTTTAGATCTTTAGCAGGGCAGTTGGCCCTGACATCAGTTGAAGAGACTTTTCTTTCTTATGAGAACAAGCTCAGGGGCAGAGAAGACATTTTCAGCTGGAGGATTTCTATGTCTTCTGAATTGTTTTCAGATAGTGAAACTTGGCATCTCTTAGTCAACTACATGACACTTAAGGGAGAAAGGTCTAACTAACTTGTTCAAACTCTTCATGCTTAGTCACATTTCTCTTTCTTCTGGAAAGGAAGTGCCTGCTCATATCTGAGGCAGCTTCTTTTCTTCCCTCCCTGAAGTAGCAGGCAATTGGTTTTGCTCTCAGTACAGCTTTGGATATAGGAAGGCCAAAGTGGACAATAACCATAAGGTGTAGTTAAACAATGTTTGTTTCCACTGTGGGGAGGTTTGGGGTGGATCTCACAGGTTAAAGTACATGACAGAGTCAGTCATTATATTTCCAAAATAGTTTGCTTCATATTTCTCTGTTTGATTTCTCCATGCTGCAAGTAGTTAGAAAGGCAGGGAACATTGGTCAAGATTTTGCAGGGCTGTTTCTTGGCTCTTGAGAATTTTGTGTGTAGTAGATGAAAGGGAAAGGAAACAACTAATTCCACGGGACAGTTTATCCTGTGGTGTCAAAAGGCTCCTTCCACAAAGGCATGCAGCGGGAGTAAAGCCAACTCTGCACCTGTAATCACAAAGTGTTTATTAGTCTGAAGTAACCCACTGTTGTCTTTTCAGTCTACAAAAAGGTCCCTGGACACAAGAGTGGGCATTGCTGATGTGCTTAGCACCAGTGAAACATTTATGGGGGTTAAGATATTTGTAGTCTGTGCATTTCATTCCAAGATATACATCCTGCAGATTTATCTGGAAATGAATCTGGCTGAAATAAGATCAGATAGTCATAGAAGAAAGTTATCAAATTATTTGCTTAAGCTAATAATAATCATGACTGATATATAGGCATCCTTGAGGCCATCTGCTGTCATGAGTAGCTAATGCTCCTTTCAATTAGAGAAAACAGAAAAAGGAAAGGGGTAGGAAGGTAGGACAGAGCATTTCTGCAGCTCTTGTGTGTGTGTGTGCATGCAATTATTTAACATCTAAATGCAACATTCAACAGATCATTTGTCACCACAAATTACCCCTTAGATAGTTTGCTTCAAGTGCCAACTTTCCTGGGTACCTCTAGGATTTTACAAACAATAATTATTATTCTTTGAGAGACTGTCCAGAGTAGCTTGTTACATGACAGACATGTGGTTTGAGTTTTGTTGTAAATGTAGAACAAAGGATCCAATCGTGTTCATTTTCATTATCCAAGCCATGCAACTTTGAGGAGACATCAGATAGCTCATTATTCAAATGAGAATGTTTTCTTGCCTTTCATTTTCTGTTTTATTTCTGTATATCCATGACATTTCAGCAAGCAAGCTGCCTCCTCTAGAAGCACCAGATGCTTTTCTTTGCAACTGTGAGACATATGAGAAAACGAGTCCCTTCCCTCTCACAGAAATATGTATGGGGTGAGGGGAATGGTGCTGTCAATCACACATATTTGCATGAGAACATATACATATACTAGTACATATTTATGTGTGTATTAGAATGTGTGCTTTTTATTACTTTTAAAAAATACTCCAACAGAAGCATACAATCAAGGAATATGCTCTCAACAGAACAACTAAGCGAAACTCTCCAACTAAGCATACTTTATCTATTAAAATCATTCCCAGTGCAACATTGCTTGAACATGGGGATCTGAGTTAGTTTGTCCACTGGTATATTCCCAGCATCTATAATAGTAGCGGATGCCGAGTTTAATGGTTATTGAAGGGAATGGTAAGACTATCAGAGCTCCTCCTGAGTAAACTTTGTGTAGTGAGTGTGTAGCAGTCATAAATTACTCTTATTTCTGTACATCCCACATACTACCTCTACCCACAAAGAGTGACTCTTCTTGCCCTGTATTCTACGAAAGGATACTGCTCACTCAGTGACTGCAAAGATTATTGATACTGTCTCCTGTGAGTTGTCTGTCAGTGAGCAACTCTCAAGGACTCCCTACTTATAGGATCACCACAGGGTGGACAGTAAGAATGATATCACTAGGCTAGTAGCTAGCGCAAAAGCTAGTCCCCATTTACTAGAGAATGTAATCTAGGATTATAAGCACATCTTGAAACTATATGAACTAAATGGAACTTCTAAAATTGCAGATACTTACCTAAGGGCACCAACTTTTGAGAACAGTCATCCTTTACCCAACACTCACTGCTTGTAATAGTTCTCTCTTCATAGTTCTCACTATGAACTACGAGTGAAATGACTTTTTTTTTTTAAAATCTCTGATAACCAAGGTTTTCGTAATGGTTATATGTGTAGTTATATGTATGTAATACATTTGAGATACTAATACTACAACTGAGTGAAATTTTGTAGTAAAGAGATGGAAAGAAGCTTGACTCTCAAACCCTCAGGGAGATACCTACATGGAAACTGAGAATTCTGAGTGAATGATAAAGTAACCTGAGTGTCTAGAGCAACAAAGGTGATGGTATAGGGTAGGCAGAGGAATTAGTATTGGTGAAGACATTATTGAGACCATGAGACAATAAACAAAATAGGAAAAAAACAGAAACCTGTGCTGTGGTAAATAAGCTAATATTCGATAGATGTTGTCTAGTAGGAAAGGTTCATTTGAGCCTCACGTATCATCTGTTTTTAAGAAGAGGACCACAGACAAAGAGAGGACAAGTAGCTTGTAAACTAGGAGATGGAGGGCTTGGGATTAATCTGCCATGATTTGAGAGTCTGTGCCCTTGTTTCATCTTCATGTTTCATTGAAGTAAAAGGTAGAAATGTTTTTAATGTGGAGACAGTGCACACTTGGACAAGGCTGTGTGGCCCGGCAGCCCATTTAGATATGAATGTGAAGTATTCCTGAGGTATTAAACATAGCCAGGATATTTGTAGCAAAGGGCATTTCAGTATGAACTAGAAGTTTGAAATAAAGTAACTTGTAAGTGTGAAAGCATGGATTATATCCAATTTATTTTTTTATTTACCACAGAGTCTGGATGCAGGAAACTTAAGTAGATTTTCAAAGGAAAATTATGCAGCAAATGTTGCAGAAGAAAATTAACCCAATTTTCTATTTTACCTTATTTGTATAGAAATTACTATGAGAAAAATTCAAAGCTCCATAATTAGAGTTAAAAAAAATGCAATGTGTCAAGCATTTTTCTTAATGGGAGGTATGAGGAGAAAAGATATTAAGCCCTTATAGAAGAAGAAATTGAAATGCAAAGAAGTTAAAGTTTGTTGTTAGCAGGATGACGGCCTCAAGATCTGAAAGGCCTTTTACTACTTCTGAATCCACAAACCACAAACACAATTCCACTTTTAATCCTGACTGCTACTCCTTTTATAATTTATGCTAGGAAAGAGATGACATCACAAGGAGACATAACTCTGCTTCCACATTAGGATGCCTCCTTCCTCTCATTGGGATATAAAAATTAAATTTTACTTTTTTAAAAGAAGTGTAACTGTTTATGTCAACCAGCAGTCAATAACCAACACAAAAATGAACTTGATACTTTTATGAGCTTTTGGCATTATTTCATTGTTTTATATTTTTATTACTATTATTAATTTTTATTTAGATTTTTTTTGAGAGATAGACAATGTGAATTTTGGTAGGTAGAAAGGTGTAGAGCAGCATATGAGGAGAATTGGAAGAAGGGAGATAATTTGATCAAAATATATGACGGTAATATGAATAAAAATGAATTAATTGCAAAATTAAAATATTTGTTTCTTTTTCTCTCAAAATAAAACACTCAGACATAGGTCACCAATCAACCCAAAACCATATGTCAAGAACAACTTCTAACTAAAGGAAAGGAGCCACCGAGGGACTTTTAGTGCAAGGGGATGAAATAAAAAGGATACATTTTATACCTAAAGATGCAAGCCCGTGCTGTCTGAAATAGCAGGCTAATAATATGCACAGTAACTACAATATGATTCTGAAAATTAAAACTGGTAAATTAAGCCATATGGGAAGGCAAAGACTAAACAAGAGAAGAGACTTCTTATTGTTAATTTCTTCTAGTCAAATAAATACTTTTTAAATTTTTCTGTTACTATATTTTTTAGTATTGATGGTAGTCTTTTTTGGAGAGAGTAATATCCCTTCAAATATGCAACAAATTAGTGAAAATTGACACTTTTATACTTGACCACAGGAGAAGTCATGGAATAATCAAATTCAATAGGGGCTACATTTTCAACAGTTTTCTTCATTTATCCAGTAGGTCCTTTTCCACTAAACAACCTATATGGAATGGCATCTTTCTTCACCTATTCTATGGGTCACGACAGACATAACTATAGCAAAACTCAGATTGAAAGGAAGAAAAAAGAAAAGAAGTCAAATCATGAGGTCAAATCACATGACTGGTAAACTGGAGAACTGAGATCATTCTCCAGGATGTCTGAGTGCATCTAGACCACAAATGGTTCCCAATTATTTGGCTAGTAAGAAGAAACTAAAACTTCACAGTAGAATTCATTTAGACCTTCCAATTTTATCAGGATGAACTAACAATATTCAGTGATATTCAATATATGTTACCGGACAATATAGAACCTAGATTTTTGGCATGAAGAGCCCTGTATTGATGAATAGCCTGAATTCCACGAGATCATTTTCCTGTTACTCTTGTGTGCAAAGCTCCATTATTTAAATGAATATTTTCTTTCTTGGGTATGTAATTATTAAATATCTATCTGGAAAGGAAACTGACATATATTTTTCTCCAGATGGTACAGTTTATTAGTAGAAAGTGACTTGAAGTTGTGAGAGGCCTCAAGGTGGGAAGAAGAGCATTAGAAAGACACAGTGCAATATATTGAGGTCTAAGTACGATAGGGGTTTAGTGGAGGGAAGAGATCTCCCTTTAGTGCCTGGAGAGGAGCTAGACTCGGAGTAAGAATAGGAGGCAAGGAAACAGAGAGCTAGCCACCATGAGGATGTCATGGTGATGAGCCTCTTCAGATATCAGCCTTCAGAGAAATCCCTAAGAAAATTCTCTAACAAGTCTTCTGGCTACATCCCAGAACACAGAAAAAAAAAAAAAATCGTACATTTCTTAACGATGTAACGGTAGCAGGAAATTCCATGTTACATTATTGGATTCGGCATGGCTTTCATGACAAAGAGCATAGAAAAGTCGACTATCAAATATTGCAAGCTGTTAAGATATGACATACACTTTACTTAAAAATGTAGATAGCCATCTTATTTTCTTTTTCATACGATAGATTATGACCATACTCGTTTCCACAAGATTCCCTCTTAAATTCGACATCCTCTCCTTCTCTTAAAGAAAAGGAAACAAAACAAATCTCAGACCGAACCAGAACAAACAGAAAGCACTAACAGAAGGGTAACAGAACATGGAGTGCTTTTTGTGTCGGCCAACTCCTCCTGAGCACGGCGTCTGTTCTAGTGTACCTTTGGGTAACAATGGCGTGGTTGCAGATTAAGGTGGTGTAGGGTTCCCGCATCTCCTCTGCCACAGGGCTCTCTCGGGCTGCTTGTGGAGGCAGGATGCAGGAAGTTGGACTGTGCTTACCTCACCCCACCGCCAAGGGGATGTTGGGTGTAGGACAGCCACAGGATACGGCTCCAGGGATGGGGATGGCTGTCTGAGGCACAGGGTGGATGGCCAGAGCTGACTAAGGGGTACCTGGGCCTGCAACGCGGCCTGGGGTCATCTGGTTCCAAGGCTCTTGGATACCCAGGTACCACTGAGAATGGAGTGGGTGCCTGTGGGCAGGATCTAGCCCAGGGCCCAGGGGGAAGAGGAGGGCTCCGGCTAGTCCTGTATGAGTCCTGGTCTTGTCAGCGGTGATGGCTGCAGGCTTGGGCTTAAGGAGAGCTGTGGCTTGGACTGCAGAGAGGCTTTCTACAGGAGACTAGGAGGGTGGCTCTGGCTTTCTGTACAGCTCCGGAGGAAAGGAGACAGTCCATGGTGTTAAGATGTTTATTGCCATGACAGAAAGTGGATAAGTAAAACCATACCTTGGTTTCTCTGGGCGGGCCTTAGATTAAATACCTTTCTCAAGGAGGAGTGTCTGGGAAGAAAGGCTAATTGGCTAAGCCTCTAGGCCTTTAGGTTCCTCATTATAATGAAGATCGGCCCTGAGCCTATGTGACCCCTGGCCATGTCCTCACCTGTGGAGGAGGGGCTTGGGGCGTTGTCCCACATGACGGATGACCATGAATTTATGGAAGGCTGTGGCTAGTGACAGCAGCCTGGTTACCTGGGAACATTTAGGGAAGAGCACCTGCAGTTCCTTAGGGTCTCCAGAGCTTTGACCTCTCTCGACTAGGAACCAGGGTGCTAGTCGTGGTCCTACAACTCCCCGTTTTACTTTCAGGACCCTCTTACATAGCCTCCCATAGCTCCCTGTAGAGCCGTTGAAGACAGATCGGTGCTGTAGAAGCAGGACCATGCCCCCAAATATGTAGATGAGGTATTCCCAAGTTCTCAGGCCAAGCCAATAGAAAGTACCTGCCGTCAGACCCTGATCCATCCCAGAACTGTATATAAGAATTCTATCCAGAAGGATTAAAAGTGTTCAGGAATTACTCCATCACCTGAGCTTCTGTCACAAGAGCTTTAACACTGCTGCATGGGGAAGAGATCTGCTCTCCCGATATCACCTCCAGTAGCTCCCCTGAACCCCTCACCTGAACTTGCACACCTAGCCGGACCAGAGATCTCTGTGAGAATCCTCTGGTACGCAGGCCCACAGTATAGGGTTGATATATCCCCTGTGGTCCCAATGAAGAAAACTGTTTTTCCATTTCCCAGTAGCTAGCAGTTGCAAATAGTTTCTTGGTGTCTACATCTTCTTCTCTTTGCTTGATTTCGTCCAGCTAGAACCTGTGCGTGTCTTGTGTATGTTATTAGGCCGCTTCTAACCTTTACTGCTGAGAAAGCTATGGGAGATATAGCTCAAATCAGGCTGTAGGACTTGGCAAGAAGGTATAGGACATTGTTCTGACATAAAGAATATGGGTTGCAGGAAGGACCTTTATTCAAAGAACCAAAGGAGGGAATCAAATTAAGAGGAATAGTCCTCATCCTCAATGGAAATCCTGTTTAGACAGGAGCTACACCTTGACCAATTAGAAGATGCTTTTCAAGAACCAGTTATCCATCAAGCACTGCCTGTTAAAGGTACATCACACGAACCCCCACCATTCTGTTCTCATGCAATCTAATTTGTTATTCAGGAAGGAATAGTAAAGCACTCAAAGTGAGGTACATGATGCTGACCACTATTCTGAGAGCTTGAGAGTATGCCCACAACATCCTCACACTTCCATTTTTAATCAGTATTCTGTTAGAGGGAGGAGGAAGAGCAGGAGGAGGAGGAGGAGGGGAGAAGAAGAAGAAGAAGAAGAAGAAGAAGAAGAAGAAGAAGAAGAAGAAGAAGAAGAAGAAGAAGAAGAAGAAGAAGAAGAAGAAGAAGAAGAACTGTAATGACAAGTCCTAGTTTGAATAGACTTCTTTAAGCACTGTTTTGCTTAGCTGTTTCAGTCACTATCTCCTGTGCCTGTACAGATTCACCGGATGCAAATGACTCTAAGGAGTGCTTGATTAAATGCTCAGACAAGCAGAGATGCCCCTGGGAACAGTACACACCATTTTAATGCCTTTCAAGGCAGTTGTTTTTCATTGTATAGATGTTTCTGAGTGGATAAATAATCTAGGGTCCCAATGCCAAAGGCTAATTGCCCCGGCCTGGGAAATGCCCGTATTCCCCCCACTTTTAGTACATGAATTATACTGATCGGCTTGCACGTTTTTCTGGCTGACAACCAAGAGCCCTCATTCCAGGAGGATGGGAAAGTTGCAGGAGGAAGTTTTCTCACAGAACTTACCGCTGACTAAAAAGTGAAATTGCTACAATGAATAATCATCTTTCCTTCTGAAATCTTAATTGGATTGGCAACATGTGTAATTACCAGAATGGCAAAGGAACCCAAGATGCTGAATGAAGGACAAATTCCTTTGGCTATTTGTAGACAACCTCAAAAAAAAAAAAAAAAAAAAAAAAAAAAAAGTCGTTTTCTAAAAGCCTCACCCACCTTTGGACTCATTTGAGAGAGGTACTGTTTGCTTTGCTTGGGCTTACACAGCTTTCAAAACTCAGGTCTTTCATGCTTCACAAATAGGAACTTTTAGAAAGTGAATGCTTGCTGGCTAAGGCGATTTTAATCTCTCAAATGCTGTTACTGAAGTTCAAAGCATAAAGGTCTATCAGTGGGTTGCAAGCTACTGTAATACAACACTTATCCAATTTGCAAGCATGTTAGTTTTTTTTCTTCTAAACTCTCTCAATGGGAAAAGGAGCTTCCCAGAGAGAGTGTATGAAAGGGTAAATTACAAAGGTCTCCCACGAACATCAGAATTACATCAACTTAAGTGTAATTACCACCTTAGTAGGGAAATAAGAGTCTTTATTTTGTACCTTTCCACCAGAAGACTACACATGGCTAGAAGTTCATGAAGGGTCACTGGCAGAATCAAATGTCTACTTTATGGAAACTCCTAATCTAAATTATACATATTCTTAAAAGGCTGTTGGATTCTGCTCAAAGGTTCATTATAGATGCCAGTGTCCAGCCCAGTTATCAGTGATGGGCAAGTCAGTATGCAGCCTTTGTTAATGGTGATGGGTTCCTCTGATTTCTGGTACCAGAGGCAGCCTCATCATTTTTCTCCCCGATTCTCATAATGGAAGAAAGTTGAGACTCCTGATACTACAAAAGTAAGTCTTGATATGGACTTTGGCTCCTTCAAAATTTGATGAGTTGCTTATTTTTCATTTCTCATAATAGTAAACTATGCAGTTAAGAAATAGTACCTTACTCGAGTGGTTCTATCATTTAATAAGTCATAACGATCAGTGACATATATCAGCATACATTCTTAAAAATATATGAACAGAAAATACTAATGAGAGGGCTGAATGTTCTTGAAGAGCAGAGGTCAAAATTAGGAAGCAGAAATTTACTTACAAGGTCTTTTCTGTGGCATTTGGACTACATGCTTTTAACAGCATTTATTTTAATAGATATATACATGTATATGTGTGTTTATATATGTATGTATATATGTATGCACCTGTACACACACACACACACACACACACACACACACACACACATTTCTGTATGGCCATTTACTTAGATGAGCTTTGCATGATAATTGATAGAATTCAGTTCAAGGGTCCTGAGTTATTACTCAGTTTATCCAGTGCCCAGACTTCCTTACACCCTTAGGCAGACTCCGGTGGGAAGAAGGCCTTTCTGCTGTGCTTCACATTCTAGTGTTTAATTTGTAGTTGTCTCCTAATGAGTCCAGTGTGAATTGAGGTGTTGCTGTGTTCGCCGACACAATACAGAGATAGAGAAAATAGTTTTTGTCAAGGGGAAATCAGGGTTTTCATTCACATTCGGAAACACATTCTTGAAAATGAAAACTACTGAGAAACGTCCATCTGTCACACTGAGGAGCAAAGGTAGATTTGGGGTGGGAAGTAGAGAACATGAGCTGCAGAAATTTTCTATTTTAATGTCAGGACATAATTTCTTACCTGAAAATATGTTGCTCAGTGCTTCATATGGGCCGAAATGAGAAGGTAGTGAGATTGGATGAGTATTAGAAGAGGAAGAATGAATAAACACATAGTATAATGACATTCATGCATCCAAGACCTCTTTCTTTGTAGGATGGCATGAAGTTATTGTTTTAATGCTTAAAGAACAGAGTATAAGAAACATAGTAAGTCTCTGTCTTTGCTAAGACAATGATGATAATGCCAACAATCACAAGTGTTGCATATCTCATCTGTATGAGATTTTAGACTACACTAAACACTTGCATACATCCAACCCGTCATAACATAACTCAAATGTTGCATAACACAACATTGACTGTGGCTGATTTCAAGGCAGCCTATGGGTCTAGAAGCTGTGGACCAGATGTCATAAATGTTACAGAATGTGTTTGTTGGCAAAATATAGATCCAAACTTGTGTAGACTAAATTGGTAAAGCATTGAGAAGAAATTGTAGTTATGGGCAATAGAAGCACTAATCTGTATTAACTCCACAGTGGCTGTGGCCAGGGAAGCAGGAATTTACTTGAGGCATCTGTCTTGGATGGATCTGTACTAAACTAGTATTAATAGTTTGTACAAGACAAACAAGGAGAGAAGCTTTTCTACTTATAAGCTCTTGCCTCTCATGGACTGCCATGAATTTATGAAGAGCACGTCCTACAAATAATACGTCTGCTTTGTTTCATCACTAGATTTCATTTACTAGTTTTCTGATGATTGGTTGGTTGGTTGATTGATTCACCATCTTTCTCACATGTAACTGATACTTCATATACTGCTTAGTGTTACAGATTCACAGAAACCATGCAGAAAAAAGTCCTTGACTTGAGGCATGAACAAAAACATAGAAAGGGTTAAAAATAATTATAGATAGTATAAGTCCTACAATGGGGAACTAGGACTATAAGACATAGAATTTGAACTTATGTTTTTAAAGTATTAATCCCAAGATCAGTCTTGAGATTAGATCTTAAAGACTGTGCTACAGAAAATTCATCCTTTGACTATTTCTTTGATAAACCCTGGGTACCCTTCCTCAGCAGTGTCTTAGACATCAAGATTAAGAGGTCATGAGAAAGAAATAATTATGAAATAACAAGAAACATGAAAGCAAAGGAAAATTTAGAAGTGTGAATAAAAACATATGCTTCAAAGCAACTAGACGTGATAGTGTTAGAAACCTGTCCCAGCATCCAGGATTTTGGTAGAAATTATCATCTGAGGTTTTGTTATATAATTCTCTTCTACTTCTAAAATATTATGTATAGAATAGATTTGTGTTAGGTAAAAATGGAATACATTTGAAATTTCTTAATTTTTTAAAAAGTCTTAGTAAAATGCTTGGTAAACATTCTCACAAATCATGTGGTGACTTTCTGAACAGTTGTTTAGTCTTTAGTTGTTACATTTATTGTAACACTGAAGCTAGGGCCAATGTTCCTTCTTCCTGCCAATCAATCAAGCTGCCTACATAGTTCCCTAGCCGGGATAGCCAAGATGGTTGACCCCTGTCTTTTACAATCACACTGACTTTCATGTTGGGTGTGTAAAGAAAACCACAGCTTGTGTGAAAACAGATATCGACAGAAGAATAGACACTATGTAAGTAAAAAAAATAATTTTAGAAAATGCTTGACTTGATGTGCCATAAATCTCTCTCTCTTTAAAAAATGTTAGCTATTAGTTTTATGTGTGTGTGTGTGTGTGTGTGCGTCTGTCTGTCTGTCTGTCTGTCTGTCTGTCTGGATATATACCACTTTTGTGAAGGTGACTGGGGAGGACAGCACAGGCTGTTGGATTGACTGGAGCTGGAGTCACAGATGGTTGTGAGCTACTTGATGTAGGTGCTGGGAACTGAGCCCAGGTCCTCTGCACACCACTAAGCCTTCTCTCCAACCCCATGAATTGTTTACATTCTACTCAAAGGAAATTTTACGGTTGAAGACAGAGTTTCTGAAGGAGATTGCAGATAGCCAATAGATGCTTTGCAGCACATCATGTGTCTCTACTACATCAGAGATGCCTCTAGGATCAAACATGCCTGCCTGGATAAACGTAAAGCATGCGGCTCACATAAACATCTGCAGCTTAAAATTCTATATAATATTTACTAATGCAACACTGTAGCAACTTGGGGGGATGAAAGTGGCATTCTTGTCTAGAAAGCATCATTTCTCTTCTGTCTCACATGTAGAGCACCATGTTTTACCATAAGCTTTTAACATAAAGGAGAAGCATAGATTCCTCTTTTGTGTTTAGAGAACACAGAAGGCAGCTGGCTATTTTCCCATTGAGAGGAACTTCCTGGCTTTGAGAAGACCCAAAATATGGTCTCTTTATGCCTAGGGCACAGTTGGCCTATTGTTCTGCCATACTAGGGAGATGGTTTAGTATATTATCTTATTCTATAGCCTTTCAAGATTTTCAGCCAATAAATTAATTCTGACGATACAGGAGTGATAGCAATCTGCTGGCACCGTTTACCAAATCATTAAATCAGCAGTTCTTTTGATTCGCTGGCCATTTAAGTTTCTTACATGCTTTGAATGTATTGCCTGTAAGTGTTGAAACAATGTTCCTTTCATTTCCTTCACCAAATCATAACAATATGTGTGTGTTACATACTATAACTATTTTACAGCAGGAGAGGTTCAAATACATTGCTTTGAGCTCTTTTGCAACTACCTGGTTTCAAGAAAGAGAACAATTAAAAATGTGGAGACCAATAAATTTTACCTCATGAGAATTTTACTATTGATTTTTAAATCAATAGCTGACTTCTTTATATTAGAAGCTAATGGTATTAGTTCTAGAGGTCTAGAGGTCTGAGTCGATGTTATTGGAATAACAATTAAACCTAATGTAGGAATTTTATAGTTATGGGTGCAGTTTTTGCACGGGTAGTGTCAGGTACATTTGGAAGCAGAGATGAAGACAATGTTTCAAACAATATGTAGCTCAGAGACTGATAATGAGCTTATAATTCATGAAACTTACTTACCTCAGCTTCATGCTTTCCATGTATTTTTTGAATTGTCTTTACTAACTGCTTGTCTTTACTCATTTCACCATACAGCAGAAGCAGAGGATCAGTAGAGGGTCATTTCCTGTTGCTGACATCAGTCACACAGTTGGGCAACGTTTAAATACAGCAGTAGACAGAAAACATATATTTTCTTGTACTTTCATTGTTTTCACTAAGGCTTAAATTAAATATAAATAGTTGAATATTTCTCATGGAGCAGACAGTTGAGTTAGTACTAAGTGGCTATTGAGGCCATCCAGAGAGTGTCACTTCACACGTTTCCGTCATCCTCCCAGCTGGGTACACTATAATTCCATTCTACAACTCTAAGAGATCTATAATTCCCTTAATGCATTTGTTCAACTTCTTTTCAAGGACCTGTGGCATTATCTCAATTTGTAATATTTTTACCTGTATTAACCTACCCAAAATGGATGTTGGGAAGGAATTGTTTAGGAGACTATTGTTTCTGGTCATGTAAGCAAAACAGCTATTGTTGCTAATAAATGTTCCTCAAAGAGAGAGGAGGCTGCTTGGGTTCATCACATACTGCATGTTCCAGAAGCAGCCATCCATCCTATGGGACTGTCTTTAAGTTTCCTAATCTGTGCTGTTCAGAACATTGGTATTGCAAAAGAATAGCAAGGGGAGCCAGTTCCAATTAATATAGCTGGATACGTTCCCTGAGGAAAAGCAGAAAACAGCTTCAAAAACGTCACAGGCTGCATTTTCTAGGAATCGTGCATTGGTGTAGATACCTGGGGTTCAGCCAATTGTCAGCAGCAGATAAATCACATGATGTATACCAAAGGAATGTTGGAGACGTTAGGATAGTCCTTTCCCTAGAGACACAACTGGAGAACATTAGGCTGCTGAAAGTAGCATTAAAAAATATTCTACGGATTCTCCTAGCTCAATCCTCACACTGCACCCCACATTCCCATCTGGTGTCCCGAGAATTAAGCGTATGACCTTCCAGAATAGAATCAAGAACATGGCCTTATTTTTATACTGTAAGAAGTTTTATAATCATTGAGAAGGAAGGAGAAAATAATAAAGTTTGGAACAACAAACCCTTCAGAATCTTAATTTATCTTTCCTGTAGAAAGTGGGTTGCCTCTGCCTCTGTGCCTACCTTCATCTCTTCCCTTCACCCGTTTCAGTGTGCTTTCTGGTCTTTACCCACTCAGAAGATGGTAATGTAAGGCTGAAATGTATTTTCCCGGTTAACACAGCATGCACATCTGGCTCTGCTCATGCATCAAGCAGCACGGGAATGTCCCAATTATTCAGAATCCTTGTAGCAAATCACTCAAGTTAATCAATATACAGGCGTTATTCGGCCTGTATATGTGTATGTCTAAGTGATCAAGTAAAACTGAGGGCTGAGAAAATGATCAGAACCATTTTGTGGGAGGTCACTGGCAAAGGACTTGGTAAGCATTTTCCAAGTATTTCTGCATTAGACATATAAATACTGAACACTGGTCCAGAGCTGATAAAGCACACAGTGATTAGATAGGCTTAGGAAATGTACACATTTGAGACTGATTAAGAACTTTCAAGAAATCCTTAACTAAGCAAACCTCTGTGGTTTTGTCTGACATAAACTTTCTTACAGATACCAGACAGGACAGCAGCTTTTCTTCTGTATAAAAGCTACAAACAGGGCTGGGGTGAGCACTCAGTTGTTGAGGTGCATGGTATACAGGCCTAAGCATCCACCTCTCACCTCCAGAACGACCATGGGGGGAGGTGTGCTGTGAACTTGTAATTCCAGAGCTGGTGAGCAGCAGACAGATTCCTGGGACTCACTTTCCAGCCTGACCAGCCTGCTGGTGAGTTCTGGGCCAGTGAGAGACCTTGTTTGAAGAAATGTAGGCACTATCTAAGGAATGCCACCCAAGGTCGTGCAGGAGAGATGGGAGAGGGGATGGAGGGGGGAAGAGAAGGGAGAGAGGAAAGATAGATACTAAAAGGATCCTAAAGATTAGTATTTTTGTCAAATATGCCTTTAGAGATCCTATTTTTTTTAAAAATGACTTACATTTTACAGACAATGAAACCCAGCCCATAGGAATGAAGGTTTTGAGTTGGGGATTTAAGTCAGTGGCCGAGCCCTTGGCTAGCAAGGGTAAGGCAATGGGTTCAGGCCTCAGCTCTGGGGAAGTGGGGGGATTAAGGTCAGACTCTTAATGAGTTGTTTACTTGGCCCCTAAAAGTTTGAATTTGCTGCTTGTTCTAGATGCAGTACTCTGTACCTACGGCACCTAACTTGCTTTGTTCAACTATAGCTGATAGTTTGGCAACATTTATCTTCCTCTCGAAAACAAACTTTAGAACTGAAGGTTAACTATACCAAGTAAAACTGGCATGTTTGGTGACTATTTTTATGTGTTTTGAAGTGAGTAAACATTTCGGTTATTTCTTAAAGGTAAATAGAGTTAAGAATGTGTGGTAGATGACTGTAAGGTAGTTTCAGTAGAAATACATCAGAGTTCAAATTATTTAGTTACAAATATTCAGGTTGCTTCCATCAAAGGAGCTGATGGTGCAGAGTTCAAGACTGACGGAAGTACGTGGAATTGTACTGGGGATGAAGAAGAGACAAAACAATAGGCAAAGATTGGTACAGCACAGACGTACAGACAAGGGCATTGGCAGCTGAGATTCTGCCAGGGACTGACCAGCTGCAAGAACACATCCAGAGAGGAGCTGGTGTCAGGCCTGAGACATGACCTCAGTCAGCAACTAGACCTTCCTAGAAAGGCCTTTTCTCACAAGAGATGGTTCTTTCCACTCAGTACATGACTTTTTACTTCCTTTCTCCAGTCTGCACTTGTTCCTTTCTCTGGAGGTGAATGAGTAGTTTTACTTCTCCATTTCTCTCTCTGTAAAACACACCAATCACTGAGAGATGGGATCATCCTGGGGAGAGCCCTGTAGAATGAATCATTCCTTAAAACATAACTCCGAATTTCATTTTCATGTCTTCTGTATATGTAAGCTATTTGATTATACTTTCCAAATGAAATCTATCTTTAAAATGGTGTGGTGCTTATGTGATAAAAATGAATTGTGAGGGAAAGTGGTAATTGTTACTTAATTCGTTTGAGGGATGTACAGGTTTTGTTTGCTTTCTTACATGGGTTAGCACAGAGGAAACAGGTAATACCCCATGTGGGTTTTATCCTCCCCCCTTCTCTCCTGTGTAGTTACGTAGCCCGTTTGCTCCATCTTTGTTCTAGCCTATTTGTTTCACAGAATGACCTATTTAATTATAAGGAGTGGAACCAAGAACTAGGTACTTTATCAGAGGAAAGAGGATGCCTTCTGAGCATGTCCTCCTTGCCCGACTTAAACTTGAAAGAGATTTTGTAGAAAAGAAAATACAAAGCCCTAGAAAAGAACAGTAGTAGCCATATGGAAACAAAATGAAAGTGGGCCGTGACTAGGAAGGCTCCACTGGGCCTGCGCTGGGAATTGAGGAGCATTCTGGGCAAAGAAATCACATCCTGTGGGAACTGGCTGTTTTCTGCCTTTGGTTGAGCACGGAGTCCTGTCCCTCTGTTCCAGATGGAAGCCACATGGAATCTATAGGCACAGTGATACCTGGGAACACAGCCATCTCTTCTTTGCCTGAAGGGAAATAGCTTGTGTATTAGAGATCCTTAAGGCTGTCAGACCATGGGGTTTCCCAGTGTAAGTAAACTTTTTTATTTGCTCCTCATATAAGTCAGGAGTTCTTAGGGAACATCTGTATGGGGAAGAAAATGGGGTGACCCTTTTCTTGTCCTCCAAAAAGGATGATGGTGGCAGACACTCTCATAAAGAAAACACAGGTTAGCAAGAGAAAAGCCTTCATGTTTTCCTTGATTGTTTTCAGTGGTGTGGGAACCCTTACCGGAAAGGCTGGCTCCAGGAAGTAGTTCATTGTAACTGAGGTTTATCGAAATGTGGTCCAACAGGTAGAAATGTGATTGGAGAAAACAAGGCATGATGTAATATGTATAGAGTAGATGGAAGACCCACTGTTAGCAGCTTTGATGTGACACGGCCCCTAAAGGACTGTGAATCTGAACACTTGGTTCCGCTGTTGAAGGTGCAGTTTGGAAGGTTATGAAACATCTTGGAAGTGGAACCTCGTTTGCGGATGCACATGTGAGAGACTGAGCTTTAAGGGTCGATATTCTCGGCCCACTTTCTGTTCACTTAGCCTGTTTCCTGAGTTTGCATTAAGACCCGATTGGCCAGCTCCCTGCGTGCTAAACCTTTCTGCCACATGTACTCTAGCTTCTTGGAACCACAGCCCAAATAAATGCTCTATTTCTCAGGTTGATATTGGCTCTACTGTTTTATACCAGCAGCAAAAAGATAACTAATAGGTTTCCAAGGTCCGTCCTTCCCAAGACTTCTTGGCTTCTGTGGTGGTGTCTCCTCTTGAGGGGCACAGGGTAGGTTTGGTATCTACAACCAAGGTAACTTCCTTGTATCTGTCACACATTCCCTGAGAGAGGGATAAAGGAATGTTTTCAGTTTCACATCTCAATGGTTTGTATAAGGTACATTGCAGAGGAGGAGTTCTAAACTTGATTCATGCAAACTTAGTGATTTCAAATAGAGAGCTCTTAGAGAAATGTGATTTCTGAGGCTGCATCTAAAGCCTTCATTTTGGGGCTATGGTTTTTTTTTTCTGAGACCCAATTATTTCACTTAATATTCATAAAATATTCACAACAATTATGTCTTCAGTTAAAGAACAAAGAATAGTCAGGCACAGCTATACCTGCCTGTAACCCGAGCATTTGGAAGTCAGAGGTACTAAGATGGTGACGATCTTGGGCTGTATAGATGGAAACCCTGCCTAATGAAATAAAACAAAAGTCAACCAATTGCTTGACCACATGAAATGCAAAGCAGTGTGAAGGGAAAAGGCGCTGGGTTATTATGATTTTGCAAAGTGGGGCTTGAAGAAGTAAAGGAATTTTTAAGTTTCAAACTCTCTAGCTTTTGGACATGAGACATGAGTCCCAGTCTGTCTGCTTAAATCATGGCCACCTATATTACAAGCCAAGAGGAAACAGGAGATGAACAGCTCTTGCTCAGTAATTCCTGAGATCACACAGCCCCATAAAGCAGCAGATCACCTGGGAGATTAAAGGCGACTGAATGCTTCCATTTTGGTGTTCCTGTTTCGCCGTTTACCACAAAATAAACATATATGCAGAAAACATGGACCCTGTCATAGGAATTGATTGTATTAATTCAATGAAAATAATCAATTTTTCGGTAGCTGTACAAATATAACAGTGAACCAATTCATCTCTAAGAATAAGTGTAAACATCCATGTGAAAAGGATACCCCTGTGTTTTCTGACAGTCTGAGGCATGTTTCATTATCCTGTTTGTCTTCTTTATTACTGATAAGTCTATCCACAAGGGATAACCTTAGTGAAAAATCTATGAAGCAACTATTTCACCTTGTATTAAAGTTATTATGCTAGTCACTGAGGTCTCAGTGAGCCCAATGACAATGAAGAAACAACCAATGGTTTCAGTGTTCACCTCAGTGTGGTTCACAAATGATGCTTGCTTTTGACATCTTATCCCAGGCATGTGGCTCACTGCTACTGACTTGAAGATCTTGTATGGGAAGCAGACTTCTAGTTTCTCTGCTAGCTGCTGTCATTTTGCAGAGACAGATAATGGTGCATCACTAAGCAATAAATAACCAAAACGTAGAAGAGGACTGGGCTTCCTCACTGCCTTGAGTTCTGGCCAAGTACAATGAAAGAATGTCTTAAAAAGGGATCTTTGGAAAGCAATAAGAGACAGAATTTCCCTCAGATACACTTTTTCGGGGAATTTGAATAGCATGTCCTATGATAGAGTAAAACAGCCATGAGCGTCACCTTTGGAATGAAAACAAAGCTGTATTTATGTGGCCAACATAGGGAAATAAGATGAATTTCCTAGAAATTTCGAGCAAAGCCCTTTGACTCATTTTATGTTACCTTTCAGTACATCGGAAACACACAAGGCACACAGTAGGAAATTCATAGTTATTATTCAAATCCATAGAACTTTCTGATATGTAAATTTTATAGTGCCATTGTCTGAGGCACAACATGGGTGTCATATTGACAGGAGGGCCTGGAGACATGCAGAGTCTACTTAAATATGGATTCAGTAATAACTTCCAGCAGTCCACAATGTTATTATAACAAAATAAGAAATATTAGACTACTCAGTTCCAATTGTTTACACGTGAACTCAAAGGAATAATGTGTATGTGTGTGTGTGTGTGTGTGTGTGTGTGTGTGTGTGTGTACTTTGAAAATTGTAAGAACTTTTAGAAACAAGAATTTTTCTATTTAATGTAGGTGAATTCTAGAAACACAACATTCACCAAAAATTGACAAAAAATTATAAATAATATTATAGTACTTTGAAAAACAGGAAAATTTAAGTAATTTGTTGCTTAGGTCACCTATATGCATAATAACATAGGTACAAATAAGATAAAATAGTGAAAATAAAATTCTACATTTTGGACGTCCTCAATTTATGTCAGAGAGCTTTTTCTTGTCATGGGAAACAATCAAGACAGAGACACATTATTGTCCAAAGTGCTGAGGATAAGTTACAATGAGTTCTCAATCCTAAATAGAGTATCTTTATTAATCTTTCTATCTGCTAGACCCAGGGAATACTGCAAAAAAAAAAAAAAAAAAAAAAAAAGGATGTGGAAAAATACTGCAAGAAAAGATGTGTGCTGTAAAATGCACTTCTGAACATCACGTGGCTATTGGATTCTCAAACTCATGAAGCTGTGATTATCTCTACAAGGTCTGTACAAGATCAAGCCAGTTGACATTTTGTCATGGATGTAGTTGGAGCTCTCTAGGTAGTTACCCCTTACCAAGGTTCTGTTGACTTTTCTGCTCTTTCTGGAGAGTCATTCTTTGAGTGTGTATAGCCACTAATAGGTTACATGTAGTTCTGTAGGTGACCTAATTCATATGAGTATCACTGATTGAACTTAAAGAGTTCAATTAAATTAAAAACAAGGGAACATAATGTTAAAAGGGGGATAGATAGGGTGTTCTAAAGGGAGGTAAAGGAAGTAAATGGGGTGTGTGTGACCACATTTTAGTGTGTGTGTGTGTGTGTGTGTGTGTATTAAATAGTCAAAGAATATATTTTAAATTTCTTTTCAAAAAGCTAAAAGGTTCCACAGAGTGTTGTCAGAAAAATCATATGTTTTCAGAGATTTCCACTGAGATTTAGCAGTGAGGAAGCTGTGATTCCAGTCTGGATAACTCACTACTAAAGTCCTCCAGAAACAACAGTAAACTATAACCAACAGAGAAAACAAACCTTCCTCTGTAAACACATTTTTAGAAATGAAGGGACTTGGGTCTGTTATCAGGACTAAGTTAAAGTCATAACCCTGTTAGGAAAACTCTTCTTCCAGTCCTTAAAAAAATCTTGCCTAGTCACTCTTCCCTAGTGGAAAGTACTTTAAAGACTTCTCAGGTGAAAATGGTGGCCTATGAGACAGAGCCATCCAGCTGTACATTAATGACCGTGGTGAACTGTTGACCGAAGAAAGTCCATCAATGGGGTCCATGAGTATGTGAGCACGGGCAATGGTACCCTCTTTCAAAAGCTGCTGTGCACTCTGATCAACAGGACTAGCTCTTACACTCCAGAAACTCAAGAAAATGTGAGAAGGATCTAATATTTCAGTCAAATTAATTACAACCATGGCAAGAGAATTTTGCTTTCAGAATTAATTACCCACACATTTTTCCAAATAAGGGATAAAAACATGTATTCACTTAAATGATGAAAATTTGTATGTGCTCTCTCTTTTGTTTGGATAAAAATTTCTAACTACTTGCTATTAATTAACTCAGTTTTTTGATGGAATATAATGACCTTTGGCTTAGCTTTAGGTATTGCAACTTAGTATAACAAAAGTTTATACTTTTTTTGTTTGCTTAAAGGTATCTAAATTTTAAGATAAGAAACTAGCTTGCAAAGAATTATAACTGCCACAGAACAATATCCAAACATATGTTTTCAAGTAGAAACCAGATGAAAAGGTTATAGGAAATATTAAACTAGAAGCAAGAGAAAAAAATTAAAAATTAGAACAGAATAAGGACGAGCTATGAAGCAAAATCTGGTTGAATAAGTAGATATAAAAGATTTCATGTGTCTGTTCCAAACACCCCCATTCCAGCATGGAAGGCTGATAAAGAGACAAGCAGAGGAGGGCAGGAGACACTTCTTGTCCTTGCTCAGCACTTCCATCACTTTACAAATGGTTTCCCTATTGAGACCATTTTCTGCTGCATTAACCAACATCATAAAAGCAACATCATCTTCAAGGGTGGCGTTCAGGATGCTGTGCTATCTTACTGTTCATTCAAATAGAATTCTAAATCTTTCTTGTTCTAAATCATCTAAAATTAAGAAAGTGACAATTCTACAGATTTTTGCTGGACTGTTTTTCAAAGTCTCTATGAAGCCCTTTTGAACTTTTCTATTGCGTCCTTAAACAAGATTTAAGAAACAGCCTCAGCAGAACCCCAGCATGTGTATCGTAGACATGGCTTTGTTTCTACTCACAATTACGGTTGTTGCTGTTGTATCCTGAAGATACTGCTGCCAGTCTTTCACAGCTATGGAAGGTGACTTTGTGGAGGCATACACATGAGATAGTTCTACAGAACTTTTGACACATAGCCCTTCATGAGAACAGACACAGTAAGTGGCAACTGCTGACGTTAAATTAGGTACAGTATTAAAAGAAAGTTCTTGGAATTTAAAAAGATGGCATAGGTCATACTTTCACAAACAACACTAATAACAAAAACAAAGACAAAAAAGACCATTAATAGAATGAGAGAGAAAAAAAACATGCTTCAAGTATTTAAGTATCTTTTCCATTAGGAAAGACATCACTGTAGCCAACAGGAGAGGATTTTCCTGCAGCCCCCTCAGTGCCCTTGGCATTTGTCCATACAAATCACTGACGTGTCTGTCTTCTACAGCTACTTTCAAATGTAATGTTGAAAAAGAGGCAAATGTTTCATTTGGGTTCTATAAAATGCTTTACAAGTGAGCATTTAGATGTATGGGGAATCTAATAATGTAGTCATTTTACTAAGTCAATCTAGGACTTAAAAGTTTAACATTCCAAATGGAAAGTGATTTTCAAAAGTCAGTGCCTCAAAAAAAAAAAAAAAATGTAAAAGGCAAGGGAAGAAATAGGCAGCTATTTTTTTTATTGTATGTTCTAAAAATAGAAGCTAGTAAAATATAACACGTTTCTCCTCCCAACAGCAGGTAGAGCCATATGTTTACAGAAAGGTCAGCTAGGTGCCAGTACATCACTTAAGATCCCAATTCTCGCTTTCTTTGATTGATAAGATTGTTGACACCTACTTCAATTATTTATCTGTTTTTAGAGCAACTTTGAAACAATCAAATCATCCTGTTTTCTTATTACTGTCACAGAACACTATTCCCTTTTTAACCACTGGATAAACTTTTTAAAACACCATGAAGCAGTTATAGGATTGAGTGTCTGATATAAGGATGTGTTCAGCTTCCCTGTCTTCTTCCCTCTCATAATATTTTCTATGCCCCCTTTATCCTCCTCCGTCTTCGTCCCATAGACTTTATATACAATTTCAGTGTGAAATATCTCCCATAAGCTCATATGTTTGAACACTTGATCGCCAGTTGGTGCTGCTTCTTGGAAAGGCTATGAGACCTTTTAAAGGTGGCGTCTTGGTGGAGGAAGTCTATCACTGTAGGTAGGCTTTAAGTGTTTCGAGCCTCCTTCTGCTTCCTGTTCCCTCTCTGTCTACTTCCTGCCTGAGGATGGAAACATCTCTGGCCAGCTCTCTGCTTCCCTCAGTCTGTTTTCCTGACAGCTGCCATGCCTTTCCTGCTAGCATAGACTTTATCCCTCTGGAATCAAAAGCCAAAAACAACCCTCTTTCTTTTTAAGGTGTTTTTGTGAGAGTATTTATCACAGAAATGAAAGAACAACTAATGCAAAGATGTATCAAGGTGCAACAATTCAATCAGATGTGTGCACCTTGCCAGTCTGCAGGACAATGGGAAGCTTCCTAGCTTCATTCTTTTTCATTTTCCCAGGCTATAGCATTCTACTGTGGCATAAAATGGACATCTGCCTTACAGTAGTGACTGCTAATCTGGAATTAGCATCTTTTTAAGGACACATATTTTATATGTTGATTGTGCATATTCTATCTTGTACAACTTTATTTTTCCTCTTTCAACCACTGTATGAGCCCATGTATAAATACTACACCTATTCCTCTGCAATTCTCTATCTTTGAACTCAAAATCAAAAAATTGTGGTTTGATCCTGATGCTGTGTGTGCGGAACCCATAGGTTTTAGAGACTTTCCGAGTGGGGTGTTTTTGGTACCCCTGCATCACCATTCTCTTAGGTTCTACATCTGGCTTTTATACCTGTCGGAAAGCACACGCTGCTGCCTGCTTTGGGGATGTTGGTAGATACTGCTTATAGTGACTAATTTATCATAGCTGCTATTTGCCAATTCAACCATTTTTAAAAGATTGTGAACAAGAAGCATGGTGTAATATGAAATTCTAATTCTTTGCTCAATTGCAATATTAACATGATTTTTATCACGTATATTAGATTATTATTTTTTGCATTTGATGTATATACATGTGTATATGTGCATACTACAATCATGCATGTAGAGGTCAAAGTTCTTCCTGAAGATAACTGTTCTGTCCTTCCTCCGAATGGGTTCCAGAGTTTGAACTCAGCTCATCAGACTTGCTGGTTGAACACATTGGCCAACTGAACCAGTTCACCCTCCCATTCAGTTATTGGTTTTGGTTAGAAAATCAAACAAAAGTTTTGATTCCTTGTCTATATTTACTAGTTACAAAAAGAAAATGGTTCTCTACATCTTTTAAAAGTAGTGAATAAATGTTTTTTTAGGCTAGCTTGCATAGTATTATTTTAAGAAGGACTGAGGCGGAATCCTGCAAAAGAAACGGGTTGGGTTGGAGAACCCTCCTTTTGGGATTTTTAAATTCAGCATTTCCCAAATAAGATGATCGGTTTAGATATCTTACTGTCTGCGTTTCCAGTCAGTAGAGCCAAGGGCAAGAATTTCTAGTCTTCTACTTCTCCTTCACACATCCCTAGCAAGCCTGATACTTGGCAATTGATAGCCCCGGCTTTCTGAAGATTGATGCCATTGCTAAGGATGAGCACACGCAGCTTTCCCTAAGTTGAAGGGAAGTGGTCATTGACCACATATGTTAGAGCCTAGCAGAAACCTTGCAATGCATTAGCTATTCCTTGTGTTACATAGGTTATGGATTAAGCCAAGTCCTACCAAAGCCCAGTTATTTGCTGGGAACCCACTTTAAATAAGTGGAAGGCGCTGCTTTTAATATTTTCTTATCATGGCACTGCAGGGACATCCACAGCCCATGGAAATGATAGGTTTGTTTCAGGATGCATAATTAGAGCTTAATGAGATTTAATTATTTATAATTACCCAACGAGAGAATGCATGTAGTATATCATAGTCTCCAGGCTTGAGTACAAATTTGAAAGGTCAGTGAAGTCGCTAATTGGCATGCAGAGGCTTGAGTGCTTAGGAATTGCACTATAGTTACCAAGACTGCTGATGAGCTCTGTGAAGCTCTCCTCATTCATCAGAGCTGCTGAAGCCTTCTGAGTCTATCTAAAGAAGGGTGGAAAATAAATTCTGTAGCTGAAAATAATTGTCACCTAATTTCTTGGTAATGTCATTTCAATAATATATGCTATGATTTATTGGGACCTATCATGGATCAAAAAGAATGCTAAATGCTTCAAAAATTATCAGACCTGATCTTTTAAATAGCTCGTGAGATATTAGTATTCTTACTTTATAGATAAACCTCAGGGCTAAGTGAGTATCCTTAGTTCTGTTTGGCCATTGACTTCTGAGCCTGTTACTTTGCACTGTGTCGCCTTAGTAGACTGTCCACACTATATCCCCCCTCAAATCCCAACACATTCAGCTCAGTCTTTTAGAGATGAGGAATTTCCCAGAACCCCACTTTCCCTAGGAGGTTCTAAGACGTAATTTCTTCAAGACAACATCTGACCAGGGTCATTACTTAATCATTTAGCTTGTACAGTTCACCTTTAGAACTTTTATGCTTATTATTTTTAATTATATGTGTACATGTGGCTCTGTGTTTGGCTATGTGCATATTACTTCTCAGCTTATGTTCCATAAAATATAGTTTGAAGTGAAACAACTCACCAAAAAAAAAAAAAAAAAAAAAAAAGAGTGGGAAAATGAAACAGTGCTGTGAAAATATAAATTTAGTAGGCAATTTTATGAGCATTTGTATACAGACTATCTGCTAATGTATCATAAATTTAGATCCAATTAAATTCATAATGTGCAATGGTCGCCCATAATATGTGAACATGTTGTAGATACTCTAAAAATCACAAATCTAAGCATGTTGCTTACTAAGAAATAGGTGGTATATGACTTAAAACATAAAAATATAGCATTTATGACAGATCACATTTTTGCCTTTCTCCAAGAAAGTAAAATATCTTGTGTGTGTGTGTGTGTGTGTGTGTGTGTGTGTGTGTGTGTAATCAAGAAAAACATTGAAAGTCTGTCTATGTTTTCAAGGGTTACTTGGAAATTGGTTTCACTTTCTACAGAGTAGGGCCAATTGCTGTACTTGGGTTGAAGAAACCCTTTGACCTACTGACTTCATTTAACTTCTTCTGGTCACCAGCACCTGTGCTTTTCCATCCTGAAATATACATGCTAACGTTAATGACTCATGCTTATGGGGGTTACCATTATTAATTTTAAATAAATGAATTTGTAAGCTGCAGGCGAGTTGTGCACTTTTCATTTTTAATGGCCCTATAAGTCCAGATTATATTAATGTAACCCCTCGCTCGTTTATGCTTTCCTGGCCATAATGAGATTTGAGTTAACAACACTACACTGTGGTCTAAGACGTCTAACTGCATGCAATTTTCTGGGAATTGCACCTATAGCTACGAGCAAGGCACTTGTTCTATTACGGTGCTACAAAGTCAGCTTTGTTTTTAACTATTATTTTAGTGAGACTTATGGCAGGCCTCTGAATATGAGCTCTTCCTGCCTCAACTTTTCATCTGTCTGATTATAGACTTGTGTCACCAGGCCTAATTCTTGCAACAATTGTGTGTGTGTGTGTGTGTGTGTGTGTGTGTGTGTGTGTGTGCGCGTGCGTGTATGCGTGTGTGTGTTGAAGATAGAATCCATTGTGTCATGGTTACTTGGCATATCTCTCCTACTGAGCTATCCACCATACCAACCCTACAAATGGATTTTACTTAAGTAGCTGGAACACAAGTAAGTGGATCGTTTTTTTTTATTAAATTAGAGAGTATTTTAGAAAAGCCTTCAATAAAGAAGTAGCCTGTTGATGACTATTGTATAGAAATATTGATTACTAAGGTGCATAACGTAGAGGAGACAGATGTGTTGTGAATAAGGAACAAATCTCTAAGGGGAGAACGCAAAATGGAGTCAGAGTTTAGACTGATACAGAAACAGGGACCAAATTATGGGGAATATGAAATGAAATGGTAGTATAATATAAATAATCACAGCATTATCTCTATATTCCCTAAGTAATATAATTTACCCTTCAAATGTGTTTATGGTCAGCATGAAAAGAGCGTAGCTGTGGTTACAGAGTAAGGGATAGGCTGCTGGTAATTTGATCTTAAGACAATATCCTGATGATGGCTGGACAAGAGCATGAGGAAAATTGCTGGGGTCATGGAAATTTTCTATCTGAATATCAGGGGCTGGTTACTTCCTAAAACTGTTAAATATTAAGTTCCCAGATTTCAAAGCTGAAAGCCTACGATTGGGTTGTCCTACCTGCTCCTTCTCTTGATATGTGGAAGAGACCACATGCTGGAAACAAAAAATTACTGAGTGGTGGTCATTCCTGGTGCACTTTAACATCTGTGAGAATCCACTCACTACATGTAAGCAACATAAATTACTCCAAAGAGTAATATCTCAACAATCCACCCCCCCCCCCACTTCTTAAAGGTTTCACCATCTCTCAGCATCACCACACTAGAAATCAAGCTCCTAAAACAGGAAAGCTCGGAGTACCCTCAGGACACATCCACAGCAGAGCAGGGACATTTTGGTTATGTAAGTCCAACCTTGCTCATTACACATTTCCCATCTGCTAATCCTGGGGAAGTCAGCGGTGAGGATTGTTACATGTCACAAGAACACCGTGCTGCTGTTTCTCACAGTTGCATGAGCTGATATCCGTCAACCCAGGGACTTGGAATCATGCATTGTGTGATGGTGTCATTCATGTGAAGACCAGACACCCTAAATGAGTCGCCAAGGCTGTGTTCAGCAGGGAAGATCTAAGGAACAGGGATCCCCTGCCTTTGGTGGAATTCTGTGGATCTTAGCTCTTCTTCCCTGATCAAAGCCAGCAGTGTCTGGCTGGGGCGTCACAGCAATGTCCTCTTCCACACCTCTCCCCACAACCCTCTCAAAGGGAAACTTCCAAACTACACTGAACCTATAACAATGACCATGGTTAATACCCTGCAATGGTCACTGTTATTTGGTCATTGACAAAATATAAAATCACTGGAGAAAAGGGGCCTCTGGCAGTCCTTGGGAAGGATTATCCTGTTTACATTAATGAAGGTGAGACGGCCCCCCGCAGTGTGTGACACTGTCTAGTGACAGAGACCCTGACCTCTATGAATAAAAAAGCAGACCGGAGCCACAAAATCCATTCTTCCTTCTTTGCTTTCTTGTTAAATATGTGAGGTGACCACCTGCTTCAAGCTCCTCAACTGCCTTGGTTTCTCTTCCCCAATGAACCATGAAGCAGAATCTACCTCCCGTTGGGGGGGGGGGGGGGAAGAGACTGCTGCTTTCTCAGAGGAGTGGAGTCTTGTTCTTAGCATCCATGAGGGGTGTCTTACTATTTCCTTTATCTCCAGCTTCCGGGGCTCTGACCACCTCCAGCCACAGTGAGCACTCACACACTTGTGCTCTCAGCCCAGCCCATACACATAGTTAAAACAACAGTCTTTTCAAATGGTTTATTATAAAGCTTGGATTAGGTGACTCAGAACGCTGAGCACACGCTTATGGGGTATGTTGGAGTTGACAGTTCAGAAAAGACTATGGTGCAGGTACAAAGGCCTTACAGTTGACAAACCTGCTGTACCAATTCTAATCTCAAAAGGCCTGAGATGGACCCAGGCAGAGGGCAGAAAAGAGAGATGCCACGGCCGAAGCAGGTAGAATCTCACCTTCTGTTGCTGTTTTTGTTCTATTCAGTTCCTCTAAGACTTTGATGATGCCCACTGTCCTTGCAAGGTTCATCTCCTTTTCTAGTTTTTTCAGCTCAACTGACAGTCTTTCTGGTCAGCCTTGTGAGGTATCCTGACACACATTGAATTATATGTTATCTCGGTAATTTAATGTACATCTACCTATCCTTTGGCCTGCTCAATCTGAAACATGAAATTAACCAGCGCATCAGTCATAAATATAACTGGTACATAGAAAAATAAATAAATAAAAATGAGGGGGAACTCAAAAGCATGAGTTGACTTTGCTGTGAAGCCCAGCTGGGATAAAATCATTTTTAGCTTGATTTTGGCTTGTCTCTTATTCTTTCGCTAGATTTTATAGGCAGTTCAGGATCTGTTTTCTCTCTCCCTTCCTTTGAATCATGACGAATATTTCAATTTTCTCCCTTTGTGCCAAATGGCACATTCCTTACGTTAAATTCATTCAGTGAGTACCAGAGCATACTAAATATATATAATTAGCCTTACTGAAAGCCTGAAAGCGAGCTGTCTGCGCCTCTGTTTAGAAGGGCATGTGATGAGCACATTGCAGATACAGACTGGGCTCCCAGTGTACCTCACTGCTGTTTCCTGCAGACCCACCATGCAGTTCTATAGTGCCGCATTCACAAGCCAACAAAAGAAACCTCACCCAGGGGAGAACAGATTGTTCCCTTTGGTCTAGAAGTGTGAATGAGTGGAATGCAAACATTTCTGTGTTTAAATTTTACTAAAAACCTTTCCCTTTGGTGAGATTTCTTTATTTCCCTCCCGGATCACATATGCATTAATTAAGTACGTGGTAAGCTCTTCAAACACTTGGCACATTCCAAGGCTATATTTGATCTTGTTGTGATTGTTGCTATAGACTTTTTAAATGTGGCATTCTAGCTTGTCACTTCACTGCAAAGGTTTCCCATGTGTCAAAGGATGGACAGGGACCGTTGAGTACCAAGTCTGAATCCTCTTAGTCTATAGTTTATTTAGGGTTGGAAACAGTGTTGGGTTTTCAGAATATAAGAGCTATGAGTTCTCCAACCATGCCTTCAATACAACAGAGCAGGAAATTCAAACAATAGGTGTTTTATAAATGAATCTTAGTTGAGCTTTTGGATGTTTTATGGAGACAGTGAACAGAGAAACTGAACAGTCTGAAGAACTAAAGAGTACATGTGGTGAGTTGTCCTCTACCACAAACGCTGCTAGGTTTTGTTCGAAAGTGACAGGGTGCTTCCTCACAGGGTGTCCTGTGTGTGTGACCCATCTCTGTCACCATAGCACAGCACACTTGTTCTGGCAGGACTGACTGTGACCCTCAGCAGTGGGAGCAGTGGGTTAGTAGTACATGTGATATCTTAGTGGTGGAAAAAGTATCCACAAGTGGTTAACCTTATCCACATGGCAACAAAAGAGCCTCTTTGAAAATACTAAGTGTTTGATTTTTAAATTTTGTCTGAACTGTGCTTTGTGATGGATATAGAGGTTTCCAACTCTGCAAAACCAAAGAAAGAAAGACTGAAAGAAAGAAGGAAAAAGAGAAGGCAGGAAGAACAGCACGGAGTGTATGATATACTTGGAACTGCTGAGTACAGTGTTTGTTCCAGCCCTTTGCATCTGTATTTCTAAGTGACTTTGACTCTGGCTCCAAGCTGGCGAGCCTTGGGGGGTTCTTCCTTCCAACCCCATTATTTCAACATGTGAGGATGGGGTTCTAGAGAGGTTGCAATGCCTGGCTAGCATGACGTCATTTCTTAGACACAGAAGCTGGACACAATCCCTGGTGGTTAGCACTCTCCACGGCATTAACTTTCACCTTTTCGCTCTAATTTTTATGGACCCGGGGAAGTCAAAAGCATCACTGTACTCACATGCCCCTTTAATCTCACTTCCAGGCTATAATCTCTAAACACATTTATTTAAATATGAGTGCAGTTTCCGTCTAAGCTCCGAGACCCTCTTCTGTGCCGATTTCCTTGCCAGCAAGCCTGTCATGAGATGTGATTTCTCTCAAGGGTTCCCGAAAGAGGTGTTTGTGTGAGCCAACTGACAGAGGGCCAGAGCCCCGAGGCCATCAGCTAACATCCATATATATTTACACATTATGCTTTTATTAAACTGAGTGTTTCGAGCACAACCCAAGTATAAGGTTTTTTCCCACTGACCTCATTTCGAAAAAGAAAATACATTGTTGCGAAACTCCAGCCCAGCTGAGGAGGTTTCTGAGCCTGATAATCCATCTAGGCTACACCAATCAGAGCCACCACCCCCTCCCTGCCCCCTGCTGCGGAAGAAAAGGTAGCAGCTGAGCCACAGAATGCTGGAGTTGTAAATACTGTCCTGTTTCCTGTCCTTTGATTCTGCTATGGTGAAAACAGTTGAGGTTCCTGAATCTGTGACCTCAGAGTCCTTGTAAGGCCAGTGGTCTTCTAGAAGTGTCGCACATAGAGATGCCCCAGGTCAGATCTGAGTGACTAGAGCTAACTGGGAGGGAAAGTGTGGAAGAGAAAATAGAAAGGGTTAAGAATAGAGCTGAGCTAGACCTGGGAACTGAGACTGAGTCAGAAAAATGGTTGAAATCCAAAGACGGGAATCAGACAGCTTGTGCATCTTGGAGGGCCACTTGAACTGGAGGACTGGCTCAGTGGTAGAACACTTGCATGGGATCTTTGTTCCAAGCATCATAAGATAACAAAACAAACTAAATAAATACATAAAAATGATGGGCTTGCTGAAGCACTAAACAGTTTGTGAACATCTGCTACAAGCCAGACATGGTTGTTAGAGGTCATCTTTGTACTGGATGTTGGGCTATAGAACAGAACATAAACAAAGCCCAAAGTCTAATAGTTTCGTTTTTTGTGGTCAAAGGAACAGATGATAAGATCTTGACAAAATAGAAAGATAAATTTACAGGTGAAAAGTGCTCTCTGGATTTTAACAAAGAACTCTTGTCAAAGGAGATCACGAGGTCTGGGGGCAGGCAAGACAGTGCTGGCGATTTGAAGAGTGCTCGGAGCAGGCTTGGCTACGAAAATATTTGAGTATACCTTGGAGAGGGTGAGGCAGCCATCTGCACAGACATCCAGCTGGAGCTGGCTATATTAGGTTAGACTAAATGAAGGACCGTTGGCATTGCACCGGCCCAGATGTGGTATAAGATATCCCTGGCCACACATCAAAGTATAATTACCCGAGCGTCTCAGAACAATTATCTCAACTGGTCAGCAAAATGCTTGACAGCAGTGTGTGTTGCAGAAGTGAGACAGGCTTCTCAAAGGACCTGGTGTCTCAGTCCAGTCGGCACGTAACTTTTTGACTCTTATAATGATAGATTTCAGTACCTTCAGAGTTGAATCTGAGGGCGGTTTTTGCTTGTTACTCCTGTTTTGTATGTGTGTGATTTTACCTTTTATAACTTTGAGTCAGTCAAATTCCTTTTACCTCTCTCCAAGCTTGTCTTAGACACCACGTCCCGTGGTGTGGTGGGTGGTGGTGCTCCCTGCAGGTCCTCTTGGCTCTTCTCACCAGCTTGCTGAGCCTGTGAGACATCCCTCAGAACTTCAGTCAGACACTGCGTCTTGGGCTGTATGGCCTCAGCAGCATGGCCTGCCCTTTCCCCCTCAGTCCTTCACACACTCTCTTCCCTTTGGCGAGCATGGCCAGTCAGTTCTGAGCATGCAAGGGTACAGATCTGCCTTCACCTCCAGTGAGCCTGTGAACAGACTGTTGTTGGGCCACAGCCTTACCTAGCTTCTCCACTTTTCCTGCCCATCGCCACACTCCCACAGAGGTCCTAGAGTCATGGCAACAGAATCTTTGCTTGTGTTTGCATGTGGGATGACTCACGCCACAATGACAGCAGAGAACCCAGGTCCTTAGCCTAATTAAAGACTTCATGTTCTAGTGAAGAGAAACACGGCCATCGAAATGCCACAAAAATCTCATTGTATGCTAACCCTTGAAATGTGCCCACCTGAGACAGAAGTTACCATCTACTAGAAAAATACTGTAGGTCACAGATTTGTATACGTTCGTGAACAGAGTGTTAAATTACTAAAGTCAGTCCCTAACTATGGCAAGATAATATTAGATTTATTTTATTAACCTGCAAAAACACACTTAGCAACTTAGCATTGGAGCAAAAATATCAAATTCTTCTATGAAATACAAAAATTTTTAAACTGTTTTCCTGATCACTATCAATTAAATTTTCTGAAACCATTTAAACAACCACAATATTGGTGTTACCAAACATTTTTCACAAATTGAATAGTTAGAAATTTAAAACAGCATGTGACTAAAGTTATTTATGACCCTATTTAACATAAACCCAACAGAGAAAAATCATCATTTCTTCTTTTATGTGTCAGTTTCTTAATCATTTTAGGGATTTAGTTATATTCATTCTGAAAGCCTCTAAAGTCTTTGATAACATAATTGTCAAAAAGTACTATAAGAAACCTGTATCCAAAGAGGGGAAATACCCCCTCAGAAGGGTCAAGGACTAGAAAGTATGTGGCCTGGTTTATTGCTCAGATATTGGAACAGATACCTTTTCACAGCCGGTTCACAGGAAAGTTGTTCTGGTCAGCATCTTTCCCAGATAGATTATGGTCATTTGTTCTAAGTGTTTTTGGAGTCAGAGAAGTGGGTTAGTCATTAAGGTGCCCAGTGTATGGGCATAATGATCTGAGGCTGACTCCTTAGCACCAAAGACAGGCAGATGGGTCCACAGAGCTCATGGCCAGCAGTCTTGGCAATTGGTGAGCTGTGGTTTCAGTGAGGAACACGAAAAAACAAGGAAGGCAGTAATAGTGGAAGACATCTGAAGATTTGTCTGGCAATGTGCACAGGGAGTTTTAGATTGTCAAAAACAAACTCTTTGTCTTCAAAGCCAAGGTGGTTTATGATTCTGTCTGGAGACAGTTAAAATATTTTGGAGGTATATTTAAGCCTGAGCTGCTCTCTCTCTCTCTCTCTCTCTCTCTCTCTCTCTCTCTCTCATCCTTTTTTCTTTCTTTCTGTGTTGAGAAGGTAAAAAGAGATTGATTCTGAGGTTGATATCTTCAACCTTCACTTTCTTGCTTGAGATGGGGTCTCTCTAAGTTGACCAGACTCACCTTGAATTTATCCTTTATCCAGACAGGCTTTTAACTTGCAGCCATTGAACATCAGCCTCCCAGCTGCTAGTGGTACAGGCCTGTGCTACCACACCTTTACAAAACAGTATTCTTTTCTGCTTAATTCAGTTTGTCAAATGTAATGGATGAAACATTATGAAACTTGTTAAAACTTTTGTACATCATATTTATCATGCTCACAGTTTTAATTTAGATGTGCGATGCCCCACAAAGACCCATGCATTTAAGGCCTGCTCCCAGGATGCTCTTGGTAGGCAGTAGAATCTCAGGAGGTGCACAATTAGAGAAAGCAGTCTCTTCTTTCTGCTTCCTGGCTGCAATAGGGAAGAGCTCTTTTGGGGTTCTGGCTAATTTAGCCCCGGAAAGAATGGAGACAAATGGACATTTGGTTCTTGAAACAAATACTTCTCACATTCAGTCATTTTTCTCAGACATGTTGCTACAGCAAGAGAAAGTAGAGTAGCAGCCAAATGCCAATACCATGCTGATTTGGTGGTAATAGTCATTCTTGAAATAGATACTGTTCTGTTGCCTGACTTCACTGTACTTTTCAAGGGTGCTTTGACTATTCTACATCCCTTACATCCTTGTTTCTATGTTATACAACCAGGGTCAGTTCAACTATGAAACCATCCCATCTGGCTTTCATTGACTCAATATTTTGCTAATACTTTTCTTAAGTATGTGGTTTTGTTGACCACAGAGAAATTTTTCTATTTTGCAGATATTTGATTTGTTGCATTTTCTAGTTAATTCTTTTAAGTGCTTTATTTTATATTACAGAAAGTTCCTTCTTTTATAAATATGCACTAAAATACTTCACGAACTCCAGCTAATTGATGATTACTAAATCTTTACACATGTCATATTTTTACCAGAGGTAAAAACCAAAGGCCATCACTTATTTTTTTTTTCATAAAGGATGAAAGCACAATTGAAGGTTATAAATGAGAGAATTATCCCCACTTCCCTGGACATTAGAATCATACTTTTTTGAGGCAAAAAATAGTCGTTAAAATCATCAGAAGTTATATCCATCTGGAAACCTTTTTTATTGGCCAAGATTTAGCCCACAGTGGGCATCACAATGACAGGATTAAAAAGATGAAAGAGCCTGTCAGAGAATTTGAAATATGGCTCACAGAGATGTGGCAGGGTTCAATGAGGTAGCATTACAGATGCACAGTAGGAACTCTGCCTGCATGTTTTGAAAATAAAATGGTACAGAGAAAATATTAAACACTTAGCCATAACTTGCTATATTCGTAGTAAAGGTAAGGATTCGGGTTCCTTATGTCATGTTTCTTGTTCATATTTATCAGGGAGGTCAGGTTTTCATGGCATATTGCTATCTGTGTATAATATCTTGAATGTGTTCAGAGCTCTCCACAACCTGGTGAGATAACAAATTTAAAGCTAACGTTTAAGTTGATATGTGTATTTGCTTTTTATTAAAGATCAGAATGATGACCCTCATACATATAACAATGCCAATGATAGTCACATGTAGAGCCACAAACATACCATTTCATTAAGTCTGCCTGTCTTTGGGAATTACTCAGAAAGATATCCCTTTTCCTTTTCTTCCTTGAATTCCTTTTCTAAGCATGCTTCTCCTAATAGGTCAGGCTTCCTCCTTCTCTCTAAAGCTCCCTCTACTCCCATTTTTATCACAGTGTTACTTCTCCGCACTAGACAGCTCTTTTGTTCATCCTCCATGTCCAAGTCAGAGACCTGAAATTTCCTCCTTTTCTATATTTTTCTGAGTAATATTGAGGTGTATATGTTTCCTGTCCTGTGGGTCTTCCTCCAAACTGAAATAAAATTGCCTTCAAGATTAAAACTATTAAAGAAATCAAAGCCAAGAATTTGAGAGACAGCAAGGGGAGTTTGTACATGAAGAGAAAAGGGAGGTGGGAACATTACATATTTATATTTGAATTTTAAAAATGGTTATAAGTGTATGACTCATATCATTTAAATGACTTGTACCAAAATTCTGCCTTTAGAGTTGATGTGTACAGATTTTTCAGGCCACTGTGTGATTGGTTCCCTAATTTTGAGGGCAAAATGCAGAAACACATGTAACCCAAACCAAATACTTGAGTAGAAAGTCAGAATAAGGTTCAGTGGAATTCAGAACTGGATCTCCATTGTAAACATATCACAGGACCCGAACTTATTCATCTGTGAGGAACAGGAGCTACAGGGGTTATAGGGCTCTACTTCTTGCTGTGTGTGGGAATCTGGCTTCACCTGATTACCTCAGAGCGATTGTTCCATCCGTTGTTATATTGTGCAGCTCTCAGGAGTCATATTCCAATTTCCTATCTGCTAACTACCCAAGTCCCTTGCTCTCCAAATTTCCAGAGAAAACTAGCTCTCCTTCAGATATCTAGCCAAATCCCATTGAATAAATTCTAGAAACATTAGGAGGCAGTGTCTTTAGGTAAATTGTCACAGTGAACTATACGACCAGAGCATGGACATATGATTACCAATGGAGGACAGGCTTATTTAGTCACTGAGATATTCTATGCTAAAAATGTATTGAAGAAATGGATGGACAATGAATCAGTATGGAATCTTAAGTACAGGAATGAGGTAGATAAAGCTGGTAGAATCTGGTGATATTTTAAGACTGTTTTAGTTAAGATTTCTATTGCTGTAAAGAGATGCCATGACCAAAACAACTCTTAGAAAGGATAACATTTAATTAGGGATGGCTTACAGGATCTGAGGTTCAGTCATGGCAGGAAGCATGGCTGCATCCAGGCAGGCATGACACTAGAGGAGCCGAGAGTTCTACATCTTGTTCTGAGGCAAACAGGATAAGACTGGCTTCCAGGCAGGTACAACAAGGGTCTTAAAGCCCATGCCCACAGTGACACATTTCCTGGAACAAGGCCACACATACTTCAACACAGCTCCTAATAGTGCCACTCCCTGGTCCAAGCATATCCAAACTACCATATTCAGCAAGACAGAAAACCAGTTGGGCAACCTCCAAACTCCATGTCTGATATCAAAGTGCTCTTCAGATCTCCAACTGCTTTCAGCCTCTTTGACTGTTGTTAGCAGATATGGCACTCAGCAACAACAAGCTTTCTTCTCTTCAGCTGATTCCACTCCCTGTTAGAATCTTTCCTCGAAGGTATCCCATGGCTCAGATATTTTTGGGGTATCTAAGGCAACTTCAACTTTACAGCTACTTAATCCTATGTCTGGCATCCACACATGATCTTCTGGGCTCCTCCAAAGGTCTTGGGTCACTTCTTCAGCTCTGTCCTCTGTAGCACTCTAGGCTCTGGTTGACTCCACTCCACTGCTGCTGCTGTTCTTGATGGTCATCCCATGGAACTGGCATTTCTAACTCAGTGAACTCTTCCACTGTAACTAGGTTTCACCAATAGCCTCTTATGGGTTCCCTTCCTGCTGCCAAGCCTCAACTTCTTTGCATAGCTCCTTCAGTCCTGGTCTATTAACTACAACTGAGGTTGTACCTTCACCAATGGTCTTCCCTGGCCTCACACAGTGCCAAGCCTCAGCTGTTCTCATTGAACCCTTCATGCTGTCAAAACCAATACACATTACCAATTCCAACTGCAGCACAAGGTACAACCTTGGCTATCTCTGGAAGATACCTTTTTTTGTGTTCTCGGAAAACTCTTCACAGATTTCCCCTTAGTGATGCTGGTATCCTCTTAATCACCACTAATTTCTTAGCTCCAGCTGACCAGCAGCAGTTGGCCCAGTAGTCCCTTCTATTCTTGACTCTAAAGTCAGAGCTACATGGCTGAAACTGCTAAATTCTGCTGCTTGCAGGAGCTGGAACATGCAATCACCAGCTTTCTGCTTTTCAGCTCCTTCACTGCCTAAGCTTGGCTAACTTTGAGCTCAGAGATCTGCATGGCTTTGTCCCTGGCGTGCTGGGATTACAGGTCCATGCCTGGACATAAGCTTTTCTTTATTTGGAACTTGTTCAGTACCAGGCTGGCCTTGAACTCAGATTTGCTTGCCTCTGTCTCTTGGCATTAAAGGTGTATTTCACGGTGCCTGGACCTAATCTTTCATGACAACTATTTCTCAACATCTGTATCAACACCCTGTATCTTCCAGCCTCAATATCTGTATTGTTGTGTTCTATTTCTGGATTGTGGTTAATTTCATATTAAGAGTCCAAATGAAAACAATAACCAAGTTTCTTGTTCAACTCCAAAAGTACAAACAGTAATCTTAGCGGCGAGGATCTATTCTTTTAATCTATTTATCTCCTTGAACATAGGATTCAGCTCTACTTCACTTCCTGGTGCCCATTTATTACTTGAATCATACATTTTATGTTTTTTTTTCTTTTCTAAGCTTGTTTGCTTTCAACAAAATGTTCTTCATAAGACTGAACTTTAGTAACCACACAACAGAATTTATACCAGGCTGTTTAGAAACTTCCTTTGTCAAAGCAATTAATCTAAATCTTTTTACCTTAGCCTCCCTTAGACTCTTTGGACAAGAACAAAATGCAGTCACATTCTTTACCAAAACATTATAAGAACCATCTCCAGAGTTCAAACCACCTGCAGTACCAAGTCTTCATATTCCTATTAGGATGGCTGACTTAGTTCTATTTAAATCATTTCATGGTTTTCCAAATCCAAAGTACCAAAGTCCACATTCCTCAAAAACAAACAAAACTAAATAAAAAATAACCACAAAAACACAAATAAATAAACAAACAAAACCCCAAAACATCACCACCACCAACAACAAAAGAAACTATGATCAGGGTTATCACAGCAACACTTCAGTCCCTGGTACCAACTTCTGTCTTAGTTAGGGTTTCCATTGCTGTGAAGAGACACCATGACCAAGGCAACTCTTATTAAGAACAAAATTTAATTGGCTGGCTTACTGGTTCTGAGGTTCAGTCCATTATCACCATGTCATCAGGGCAGAAAGCAGAGTAAAGCACAGAAGGGGCTGAGAATTCTGCAGCTTATTCAGACCACAACCAGGTGAAAATGAACTCTTCCACTCTGGAAGAAGCTTCAAAGCTCACTCCCACAGTGACACGCTTTCTCCAATAAAGGCTCACCTCTTAATAGTACCATTCCCTAGGGGCCAAGCGTATTCAAATCACCACAGGGACTAAAGGCAACAAAGCCACATAAATGTGTTTATGCTACAGAAAACAGCCAACATATAACTGCATGCTTCATAAATCCTTGTCAGGAGGGAGGGTAGATCAAGAGAGCCGTGGTGTGAGAATTCTTAGTTGCTATTGTCTTTTGTTTGTTTGTTTGTTTTTCTTTCTTATTACCTCACATTTTTGACAATGCCTTCTATACTATGTAGTTTATACCCAAAGTAAAGTTTGCTCTCTGACTGGAAAGTATGGGAGGATGTAGCTGGCATATTACAAAGACCTACATTTATTAATCAGTATCTCTTATTTTAATCTGAAAATAAAAAAAAAACTATAGATTGTGATGTTTATTTGAACAGTTTTTGTTGCATATTTCTGAGTTTGAGGATGCTTTTCTTCTGTGATATTCTATTTTTTTATTTTGCAGGCAAGAGCCTTTTTAAAGCAGATATACCTCTTTAAAAATATCCTTACTTTTAGATTTTTTTTTTTTGCCTTCTTATTTTAAGTCTTACAGAGTGTCATAAAATTCCCTACACATCTATTTTGCCTATTGTATCTGCAACTGTTCTGTTCTAGGTGAGAGAAAATGGCTCTCTGCCAGTTCTTTTGGCCTCTTCTACTGACATGTTAAAAGTTGATTTTTTTTAGTCTGGTTCCTTTCTGAACCACCAAAGGAAACTGGTTGGTGCTCTGAGGGCTCAGTATGTGTCTTCTGAGCTACGGCAAAGCTGTTTGAGGGGGAGTTCTTTGGAGGTCTATATTTAAACAGGTACAAGGCTGGTCTCTGTATTCACCTCTGCTTGAGCTCATCCGACCTTCATACATCCACACTAACCCTAATGTATGAGGTGAACATATACAGGAACACAGGTCTGACAACCACATACCTCAGCAATGGAAATTTATGATCACAAAGATCAAAAGACCCCTATACTCCTAACTCTATTGTCTTCTTTGTACACCCCAAACCTCAGATACCAGGCACTTTAATCATAATTTGACCCATTTTTTCCTCACTAAAGATTATGAAGTTAGGCTTTTATCTTAAACTTGAACAAAAACCAACCAGGGGAAAAATGAAAAAATACTTGAATTAAATTTCAGTACAGGTCTGAGGATCTGCTTATAAAAAAGGTGTCAATAACCTGTTGCTTGTTATTTGTTTATGTGTTTGAGTGTCAGTGCTTTTAAATTCAGAAAAATTTTAATGAAGGTCTTCTGAGAACAGCTTACAAGTCTCATTAGATATACTCCAGCGTCCATATGACTTTCAATCTTCTCCTTAATTAAAAGCAGATGTGAAGATTCAATATCATGGTTGATAAGGTAGGTAATGTGGCAAATAATCGAGGGAAATCTAGAGCAAAGGTAGGGGAAGTTTATCCCTGGAGGAAGTTCTATTTATTTTGCTCTGGGGATGTTCACTTTGAATGTATTTCTTAGTGTATTATGGTGATCTCTCTTGTGTTGTCTCTTTTGAATCACTCCTTAGCAATAAAGCAGAAATAGGAAACTGCTACCAGGTTCCAGTGGGAACTGATGTTAAATCCACTAAGCTAAACTTAAAAGTGTTTTAACAGACTAAGAAAGAGAAGATCACAGAAGCCACAAGGACTCCAGAAGAGAAGGAAACTTGTTTACAAGTCAGTTCAAAGCACAGGCAAGTGAGTGGCCTATCTGGAATAGGATTTTTGCCAGAAACAGCCAAGGGCACTGTTCATGGTGTGAGTATGGCAGGCTGATTTTAAACTTAAAAGCTAACCACATAACTTAAAGGGCCTCATTTAAAAAATATGCATCCTGCAGACACATAAACATACACATAAGTGAGTATATGTGGAGAAGTGTATGCATGATATAGCATGGGTGTGGTCATATGTACACTGAAGTGTGGATGCCTATATACATTCATGAATATATGTATGCACTAGAGGGGTCTACTCCACTACTGGCCATTCAGTATTATTTGACCTGTTATTTGTTGTTCATGCCTATAAGTGTTATCAGTACCACATCTGGCTGTTTTTTCATTGGCTTCAAAGTGGATTTCTGACAAACTGACTTCTTCCATCAACTCTCTCCTTTTTTGTCCACAAAATACAGTCACTTATTACCACTGATGTGAGGCCATGCTTAATAATAGTCTGGTTGTGTATACCTGTGATTACAATGCTGGGACTCAGAGAGAAAGACGGTGAGCTAGCTGCACAATATAACTCAAAAGAGAAAAGACCCAAAGTAAACAAAGGGACATAATGAATGGTGTTCCCATCAGATGGCTACACTAACGAACATCATTAGTAAAGGGTAGCGAATATGCACTAGCTTCCCAAGTAGAAAGAGAAGAAAAGAATTCTATTCTTTCTTAATGGAAAAGGGAAGGGAAGCTGTCTGTGGATAAGGTAGAAAGAAAAGAAAAGAAAAATGAAGAGCGAGCTACTTCCCTGGAGGCAGCTTTATCCGAAAACTCCAGGTTGAGCCAAGAACATCACTGTGGGCAGACAAAAAGACAGTTCCCACTTCCTCCTTGGTGGCATAATTCCTGACCCAGGACAGTCAACAAAGAAGAACAAAGTGTGAAGAACACTGACCCTTGACCATGTGCATATTGGGACTTACGTATCTGCTGTGGGAGATCAGTGCATACAGGCAGTGTAGACTATTCATTCTACTTGAAGAACAACCCAAGTCAGGAATGGGGCAGCTTCACTCCTTTCACTGTAAGAACTGGTTATGATCTTCATGACATTTTGAGGGGATTATTATGTAAATTTGCAAAAACTTGGGGCAAAGTTTACTAATGCTTAGTGGAGAGCTACAATGTGGAAGCCAGATTAAGAGTGGAGATACCTTGACACCTCAAGAATCCATCACTTCAAAAGACAAAGCAGAGGGACTCCCCTAAAGGACTAGGACACATCCTTGTCCTTGAGCAGAAAGTCCCAGCTTTCATGGGCAGTTTCCTAAGAGGGTGCATCTTGCTAAATCTTGTTACTCTACTGCCAATTACTGTAAAAACTGTCTCAATGCCAAAGAAGATTAGGCTACATACATGGATGCTCATCCTTGTTAACGTTCAAGTGTTACTTCACCTACAGTAACAGCTTCTTATTGGAGGGACAGGACAGGTACAGTTTTGTGCGTTTTAATACCTAAACATGGAGGTATTAAATATTGAGTCTATTTTATAGCCAGTCTACGAGTTCTGATGTAAACCCTAACTGTTCCAGAAGGGAAGTATATAAAGTCTGACCTAAAAGGAGAAAGGAAAAAACCAATTTCCCAATTGTACTCGAGCAAAACACTCTTCTTTCCTTACTAACATAACCACATTCCTAGAAATCACAAACAAACACAGGGGGGTCTAGTTTCAAGGCTAAAGAATTAGACTATGCCCCTTCAATTCCTTCTCTACTTACAACAGTTACAGTGTGGTCTGGAGGCTCTACATACTCTCGATTAACAGTGCAGTTGTACAAGTCTGAGCAACACCCACACACTGCTGCTGTCTGCACACCACGCAGAACCTTTCCGAAAACATGGTTTTTGCCTTCACTTGTTTTGAATTCAACTGGCATCTCAATTACTTTTTATCAATACATTTCTTCTTTGGGATGGCCCTATATGCATTCCTCTTGCCAGACATTCTCACAACTCTTAGAAAAAATTCTTTCCTTTGGAAGCTGAGGCCCCAACAAGTTATGGAACTCAGACAGTGAATCATTTGCATGACCCGAGAAAAAACTGTTAGCCTTCCAAGCACAGCACATGCATTAGCCATTGGTGTAGGACCAAATGGATTCCACGGTCCAGAGAGAATTTCTGAAGGCTCACTCTTCTATCTTCCTTCATTTGCTTCCTAATAAAATTCTCGCGACATCTAAAAAACAATTCTTTTTAATAGTGTTTCCTTTGATCTTAAATCAAAATGGTGTTAATATAAATATAATACTTTTTCAAACACATGGAATCAGAAAATTTCTATTAGAAATGGTCAATAAGTAATATATTTTAACATCTACTGTGGTAGTTTGAATATGCTTGGTCCAGGAACTGGCACTATTTGGAGATGTGGCTTTGTTGGAGGAAGTGTGTCACTGGGCATGGGCTTTAAGACCCTCCTTATGACCACATAGAAGTCAGTCTTCTACCAGCTTGTAGATCAAGATGTAGAACTCCCAGCTTCTCCTGAACCATGCCTGCCTGGATGCTGCCATGCTCCTGCCTAGCTGATAATGGACTAAACCTCTGAACCTTTAAGCCAGCCCCAATTAAATATTGTCCTTACATAGGACTTGCCTTGGTCATGGTGTCTGTTCACAGCAGTAAAACCCTAACTAAGACATCTACTTAATCTAAAAATTAGATTCAACTTTGCCTCTGCCAAGATCCCTTTTATACTTCCAGAGTGGGTGACTAAGTTACATTCTTTTTCACCTCAAGAGAACCTCAATTGCATATTCTGGTAATATAAGGCTGGTAAAGAGGCATTGAGATGTTATTGCCCAGAGTTTCAATATAGAAACTTAAAAAGCACTCCTAAATGTCAGTACCAAAGGAAATCTTGTATGTTTTTCCTGTGAAGATAAATATCTTCCTCCCAGAAATGATGTCCTCCCAAATGATGTCAAAAGTTTCCTCTGAAGGTTTCATGTTAAGTCCCGAGCAGTGAGTGGATTACCATCCATTTCTGACTCTCTTTGAGAACTGCTAAGGGAAGTTATCATGCCCATAGTAGCCCCTTCCTTTCTTCCTAAATTCCATAATAACAGCACAAAGATGCTAGGAGCATGTAAGATATTAAATATAAGCAGTTTTTAAAATATGAACATCAGACAATTGCCCAAGATGCACTTACATTTGCTTCTAGATAACAGGGCTCCTCAGAATCCAGCATTTATTAAACCAAACCTAATGTGTCACCTCTAAAAAGCCTGACACAGGGCTCCCTGCCCCCTGCTGAGTATTGCTAGGCTGTGGCATTTCCAAATAGGTCTCCATAGAAAACAAAACCATTCAATATTAAACTAATATTTAATACTCAAATATTCAAAGTATTGCAATGGGACCTCTTAATTATGCCCCAGAGCCAGGGATGTTTTCCCCAGGGGGATTCAGCTGCTAATGCATTTTTAAAAGCTCTCCAGACAATCCTACAATCAATGAAGATTGAGAGCCATTAAAAGACTGACTGAAGTGAGTCTCATTCTCTGCAGGACAATGAATCAAGCAAGGGCTAATGAGCCAGGAAAGTGAATACCTATCTGACTCACTTGAATGCCTGTCTGTGTGAGGTCTTCTCACAAAGTGACAAAAGTGTGTGTATGTTCAAGGCTTTCTCTAGCTGTCTCTTCAGTGTGGGTAGATTTTTTTAGCTCATGCCAACTGATTTCCAGTAGAAACTGTGGTATTGATTTGTGGTTCTTAGTGGGACAGAAGTAGATTATAATTAGAATTAAATTGCTCAGAAAAATCCCCCTGCTGAGTTTATCTACTAAAAGAGGATCCACTGAGAATAAGGAAGATGTCATCCTGCCCTGTGGGCTGGGCTGACTCTGTCCTCCTATGCCTACTGAGGAGGCAATGGATAGTCCTCTGTCTAGAAGAAAGTCCCTCTCTAGGAGGGGGAGGCCAAGGGGAGAAGGTTGGAGGGTGTGTCACATCTGTTGGAAGCCTAGAGGAAAGGGTAGTGTTGGAGGAAAAGTGCCTCTTCAGAGAAAGATGCTTTTGAAGTTATATAAGCAGGATTTTTAGGTTCTTTTTTAAAATTTTCTGTTAGGATTCCCTGAAGAACTTTAAATATATCCTAACATACTCCACCTGAACCAATTAAGCCAGTGTCTTCTGCAACATCAAATGTGGCCTTAAAACTCTTAGGGTCTAAAGTGCTATCATGGCTGAGAGACTTCTACTGTGATGCCAGGTTTGTGAAGGGTAGGTGAGAAATACTGGATGCTTATTAGGATAGGGTTGGGGTTTTGTTGTTTTGGTTGTTGCTGTTTTCCCCCCCTTCGAGTACTAAAAAGTCCCTTTCTCTAGTTCATTTCTTACCTTTAGTTTTTGAAGACCAGGGAGTCAATCAAATCCACAGTTGCAGCCACAGACACAAATAGATCTAGGAATCAGGGTTGGTCTCCTCTCCTAATCCACCCTGTATGCTCCGCTTCAGGTCCTTTGTCCAATATGATAAATCTGTACTTTTAGTGTCCCTTGTTCTGTGTGAATGGGTGCCTTTTCCTCTTTCGGGGACACTTACGAGCAATTTTTTTTAAATCTTTTTATTCTCTTATTAGAGAGAGATTTTAGCTCAAAGAAATTGTATTCCAAAAAACTCAGAAACCTGGTGGTTATTTATGACTCAAAATTCTCCTACAGAAACTAAGTTAGCTTTCCAAGTCAGTTCATGAAAACTTTAGTCATGGTATTCTTAATGGACATGACCATAAATAAGAGTCATGTGAAGCAGAATTTCTAAGGTCAGGAAACGTCATTCTCTCGCCCCCCCCTCTCTCTCTTACTCTCCCTTTACCTGCTCTGTCTCTGTGTGTGTCTGTCTCTGTTTCTGCCCCACCTCTACAAATAACTAATCATGTGATCTTTGTCTTTTCTTCAGAAATGCTTTTTCATCTTTCATCACCTCTAACACAGCTTTGAGCAATGACATCACAGCAGGCAATCATCCCATCATCAGTGAAGAACCTGATGAGCTACTCAATGTAAATTTAGTTTGCAGAGTTTCCAGTAGAGACACTTCTTTTCAGAGGTGTATATTACAGAAATATATAATCATGAAGTAGAAACATGGCTAAAATATACGTACTCACTTCCTAGAAGAATTATTTTCACCTTGAAAATGAAATAGAGTTCTCCACTCAAAATTCAACTAGATACATCCACTGCATGAGACATAATCATATCAAATAGTAACTAGGGGATGGATTGTCCTCAAACCAGTTTCAGCATGTCCAGTGACAAACATAATGGCAGAGTGATTGCAGCCAAATTGTGGGGCTCGGTGACAAACGTATTAAAGGAGTGGGAAATATGAGTTCCTCGGGTTCACAGATGCCCTGAGAGTCTGAGAAGATATGTCTTTATGCCTTTTAAGATGACAAAGTTGTTGTCAGACTGCACAAAATAACAGAGTGTGGGGCAAGCCATAGAGAGCAAAGGTAACCAACCATGCAAGACCAAAGGAGTATGGGTACAGCCATCTGTGGGGTGGAGAGCATGCCTTCCAAGCCACATGGAGGACGCTGTCAGATGAAAGGGAAGAGAGACAACAGCTGAGGCAACATGAAGAGAAACAAAGCAGAGGTGGAGGTCACCAGTGCAGAGCATCAGCACTCCAAGCTTCCTCCCGCTGCTCTGAGGATTTTCTTATAATTCATAAGGTCATGATGAGGCTGGGACAATTTTGACTTCGATCTCCTACACAGACATGTTTCTTTTCTTTAGCCATCTCCTACCAGCTGATGACACAGAGCTGCCTGAAGGAAGCCAGTTCCTAATTTTCTATCAATGTTTCTGTGCTCCATTTGAACTGGGGGTCGTATGCCCATCTTTTCACACAGCCCTCTGTCCTTCCCATCCAGCCATCCCCACACATCATTCTAATGAACACATCATGAGCATGTACCAAAGTCTGGGAAATGTAATCTAGCAGATAAACAGTAAGTAAGATAATGCGATTCTTCTGGTCTTCAATGGGAAATCAAATAATAAGCAAATAATTAGGTAATATATTATAGGTGATGGTATACATATAAAGTATTAAAAGTATGTTATTGTATGTATGTTTTCAGGCATGGCTGACTAATTTACAGAGGATAAGAAATTGCTGTGCTTTTCTCTGGAGAAGACTATCACTCTCACTCTCCGCATTCCTCGGTTACCTGCTGTTCTTTTACAGGGCTACCTGGGTTTCCCATCAATTCTACATGTATGTTTTTGTTGTCCTTGTCCAGATCATGTTAAACATGTCATGCATATATTACAACTAACACTATCTTGGGTTGATGAGATGTTCCGATAAATTTATTATCACTAACAATAAATATGCATTTAATATAGAGCATCATAGCAACTTGATTGTATTTTTAATATATCATTTCTTCTTTATTAAAATGATTGCCTTGTGAAAAGTAGAATGTGGGAGAAATGCCCATATATTTATATAGAATTATCATGGAAAGGAGATGGTAGAATTCTTAGTGAGGGGAGAAAGGAATTGGGAAATCTGGAAGGATGTTTCAGGACCCTGAGACTCCTATAACTGAGGCCCTCTAGTGGGTGTGAGATTGGTATCAAGGAGGAAAAGCAATGTCCACTTGGATGAAGTGGGTAAGAGTACTGGATGTGTCCTGAGCGATCCTGAGAGCCATGGAGACCAGTAATGAATTCTTAGATAGAAAACATGATAGTGGTCAGAGCAAGGAACTGTCACAATGATATTTTGGTTTTACAAACAGCGCTGGAAACTCTTATGGAATATTTCATCACACCAGATGATTAAAAAATACCTATGTATCAAGGAAAATAACAACAATCAAATGAGAAAGAAACCACAGTATCAGCTTATCAGCTTCATGGACACACACACACACACACACACACACACACACACACACTCGTGAGCGCGCGGCTTCTCATGATAAGTCAAGGCCTTGGAAACAGTCATTTGAGCAGTGTTGGCGTTGGAGCTCAGATGGGCTAGCCCTGTAGAGTTGACATTGTTTTTTTCTAAATCCCTGTCCACTGTGCACTTTACATCTTGCCCTAAAGCTTCACCTGCTCTCTAGTGTTCGCATCACACTGAGGCTGGGAGTTTCCTGGTACCACTTATGTTTATACTAAGAATGAGTCTACAATTTATTACTCGATGATCTGAAAATTTCACTCTTCTGTGCTGTCATGAGTGTCACAATAGCTGCGGTTGGAGCTATAAATTTCTCAGTTTGCTGCTGCTCTTTGGGACAGGTTTATTTTTCCCATGTCTAATGTTTATCAGTAGGGAGTATGAGGCTAGCTGATTCTGTTAAGCTTGAACATCTGTGTGTAAACAAATAAAAAAATCTTCAGCATTTGAATCCTAGCCTGTCTTACTGGAGACAATTTGGGGTCAGCCAAACATCTAGAGACCCAGGGAAAAATGATCCTTCCCAGGATAACTGGTGAGCTGAGAGCCTGATTTAGACAATGCAATATGGCCAGATAGTAATTCATCACTGGCTGTCATCCTTGGCTGTTACTTGGTCTTTGTCACAGGGTGTCAACAATTTATAGGATAGATACGTATTTCTTTTTCTTTCTTTTGTCGTCTTTTCTCCTTCTGAGGTAAGAACCATTTGCGAAATACTAAGACCCAAGAAAGACATGCATTATGTGGTTGTAATCAAATCCAAACCTTTCTCATGGGATATGTATATTCTCAGGGTGGAGAAGATGAAGAACAAACTCATCTCAAGTTTTGGCAATGCAATTGACTTTTAAATATCAAAATGAATACTAAACATTTAATGCCTTCAGCCATGTGTTGGGAAATAATCTTAATGATGTGCAAATGGTACTTTTTGGTTGATTATTTTAAAGAAAAGGGAATCTGGACATAAAAATGATTGCCTATTGAAATAATTCCCTAGGAATAGCACTGTCCACAACTTACATGAAAATATTAAGGAGTTCAATAGCACATATGATAGGAGGGAAGAAATAAAAAATGACTTGTGTCAAATAGGTCGTGGAATAAGACAGTTGAAAACAGTATGTGTCAAATTTTTCTACTACAAATGCCAAAGAAACCAATAAAGAACAATCCAAAGCCTGAGTAATAAGGCAAAAATGAAGATAAGACTGTCACATGATAATTCAATCTGAAATTATACACAAATATTAGAAAAATATCAACAAAAACAAAAAGGGACCAGATAGTCTTCTAGACAACATCTTTCCTGGCCTTACTTCAGTTTCCTTATTGATACCCTGAAAAACTAAAAAAAAAAAAAAAGAAAAGAAAAAGAAAAAGAAAAAAATGACATTCAAGTCATCTACATAAATAAGATTCTTTTCCTACAGGTGGGATTGCAGTATATTCCACAATTATCTTTTCAATTTAGAGAATATGCCTTAAATCTCACCAAATAGTCTTCATTTTGAACTTCATTTAATTTCACTTCTGCATTGTTAATAATATAGATATAGTTATTTATTAGAATATTTAGATTATACTATACTGCACCCTGCTACAAGGAAGTCTCACACAGCTCTTTTTTTTTTTTTTTTTTTTTTTTTTTTGTGGAGATAAAATATTTTTCTAGGAAAAACACCTAAGATTGGAATCATTAAGTAAAGACATATACATATTTACAAAAATATGCTCAAATGTATTCAAATGCTTGTGACACTATATATCCTCACACAGTCCTTTCAGCATCTTCTCTACCATTGGATATTAATAATTGCTCAATTTTTTGTCAGTAAAAAGAACAAAGCTACTACTCTCCAATGATGGGAAACACCATTTTCATGACATTTCATGTGGCTATGTATAGTCTACAGAACCATTTTAATCTTTAGAGGATTTTATGTTTTAATATTTGATAAAGCAAATCCTTCCCAGTAGTTTTTGTTTTGATTTTTGTTTTTGTTAGCCCTTCTTGCCCCTATTTTTTCTGTACATTCTTTAGGAACAGATTTCCAAAATGTATTAAACTTTCTACTAGCAGTATAGAAAAAAATTAACTAGTAAGAATGATAAGTTAATTAGAGAGAGTTGGCATATTCATAACATTGAATCTCATTTTGTTTTCATTCTTCATAATCCAGAAAAGATTATTAAATGTTAACTCAGTTTTATTTCTCTAAATAAATTGCAATTGGATATGATGAGTTACCTTGTTAGTTAATGCTAGACTCTAAGATAAAAAGAACAGCAATAGACCAAAGGAAAGATGGTGGTGTTAAAGATTACAGCAGGTTTACTACTCTTATCAAATTTTAGATTTAAACAAACCATACACAACAACAGTAAACTTTCTGGGAAGATAGCTCTGAATTAATAAAATATTTTTTAAACTCTTTCTTCAAGTCCCACTGCCATATGACCAAAAACCCGTCACAAAGAGCTGTTCTTCCAAGAGTGCTCTCAATCCTAAGCCCACAGGTGAGACCCCACTATTTCTCCACAGGAGCTCAAAGGGCACAGGAATAGCAGGGCTGCCTGGGATTGGACCTTTCTGGTCTCCATCTGAACCCATAGCTAGGGCAGTCCCACTGCCATTGGGACAGAAAACCTACATGCAGGGAACTGATCTCCCAAGAGTGCTCTCACTCCTAAGCCACAGGTGAGTCCCACTTTCTCTCCAATGCCTGTTCAAAGAGAGACCTTTCTGAAACTCACAGGGCACAGGCATCATGGGGCTGCCGGGAACTAGACACTTCTGGTCTCCATCCATGCGCAAAACTAGAGCAGTCCCACAGTCATCAGGACCCAAAACTTGCCCAGAGAGAGCTGATCACCCAGGAGCACTCTCACCCCTAAGCCCACAGGCTCACAGGCCCAGAGGAGTGGCAATCTCCAGTCAGAGACAGCAAGACCAACTAATATTATAGATAATAAGATGGCAAGAGGCAAGTACAAGAACCTATTCAACAGAAACCAAGACATCCTGGCAACATCAGAACCCAGTTCTCCCACTACAGCAAATAGTAGATATCCCAACACACCAAAAAAGCAACATTTGGATTTAAAATCCTACCTCAAGATGGTGTTAGAGGACTTTAAGAAGAACACAAATAACACCGTTAAGGAAATACAGGAAAACACAGGTAAAAAGTAGAAGCCTTTAAAGAGGAAACACAAAATTCCTTAAAGAGCTACAGGAAAACACAGCCAAACAGGCGAAAGAATTAGACAAAACCATCCAGGATATAAAAATGGAAATAGAAACAATAAAGAAATCACAAAAGGATACAACCCTGGAGATAGAATACCTAGGAAAGAGATCAGGAGGAGTAAATGGAAGCATCATGAACAGAATACAAGAGATGGAAGACTGAATCCCAGGTACAGAAGATAGCATAGAAAACATTGAGACAACTGTCAGAGAAAATGCAAAAAGCAAAAAGCTCCTAATCCAAAACATTCAGGAAATCCAGGACACAATGAGAAGACCAAACCTAAGGATAATAGTTGTAGAAGAGAGCAAAGATTCACAACTTAAAGTTCCAGTAAATGTCTTAAACCAAAGTACAGAAGAAAACTTCTGTAACCTAAAGAAAGAGATGAACATAAGAAAGCATAAAGAACTCCATATAGATTGGACCAGAAAATAATTTACTGTTTGTACATAATGGTCAAAACAACAAATGAACAAAACAAAGAAAGAATATTAAAAGCAGTAAGGGAAAAAAAAGTCAAGAAACATATAAAGGCAGACCTATCAGAATTACACCAGAGTTATCAACAGAGACTATAAAAGTTAGAAGGTCTTGGACAGATGTCATACAGACCCTAAGAGAACACAAATGCCAGCATGAATTACTACATCCAGAAAAACTCTCAATTATCATAGATAGAAAAACCAATATATTCTACAACAAAAACAAATTTATGCAAGATCTTTCCACAAATTCAGCTCTACAAATGATAATAAATGGAAAGCTCTAAGATAGGAGGGAAACTAAATCATAAGAAAAGCAAGAAAGAATCTTCTTACAGCAAACCCAAAAGAATATATCCATATAAACATAAATCTGCCTCTAACAACAAAAATAACAGGAAATGAGAAACACTATTCCTTAATATCTCTTAATATCAATGGGCTCAATTTCCCAATAAAAAGACATAGACTAACAAACTGAATACTTAAACAAGACCCAGCATTTTGCTGCATATAGTAAACTCATCTCAGTGACAAAGACAGACACTAGCTCAGAGTAAAAGGCTGGAAAAAATTTGCAAGCCAAATGGTCCCAAGAAACAAGCTGCAGTAGCCATTCTAATATCAAATAAAATAGATTTTCAACCAAAAGTTATCAAAAAATATAAAGAAAGACACTTCATACTCATCTAAGGAAAAATTTATCCAAATGAACTCTCAATACTGAATATCTATGCTCCAAATGCAAGGGGACCCACATTCATAAAAGAAACTCTACTAAAGCTTAAACCATATATTTCACCACACATAGCAACAATGGAAAATTCAACACCTCACTCTCATCAATGGACACATCATGGAAACAGAAACTAAAAAGATACACAGTGAAACTAACAGAAGTTATGAAACAAATGAATTTAACAGATATTTATAGAATATTTCATCATAAAACAAAAGAATATGCCTCCTTTTCAATGTCACATGGTACTTTCTCCAAAATTGGCCATATAATTGGTCCCAAATCAGACCTCAACAAACACAGGAAGATTGAAATAATCACATGCATCCTATGAGATCACCACGGACTAAGGCTGGTCTTCAATAATAAAAACAACAGAAAGCACATATACCCATGGAAGTTGAACAATGCTCTAGTCAATGATAACTTTCTCAAGGAAGAAAGAAAGAAATTAAAGACTTGCTAGGATTTAATGAAAATGAAGGCGCAAATTACCCAAACTGATAGTATACAATAAAAGCAGTGCTAAAAGGAAAACTCATAGCTCTGAGTGCTTCCAAAAAGAAACTGGAGAGGGAATACACTAAAAGCTTGACAGCACACCTGAAAGCTCTAGAACAAAAAAGAAGCAGATACACTCAAGAAGAGTAGGAGGCAGGAAATAATCAAACTCAGAGCTGAAATCAACCAAATAGAAACAAAAAGAACTATACAAAAAATTAACAAAACCAGGAGCTGGTTCTTTGAGAAAATCAATAAGAGAGATAAACCTTTAGCCTGACTAACGAAAAGGCAGAGAGACAGTATCCAAATTAACAAAATCAGAAGTGGAAAGAGAAACACAACAGAAACTGAGAAAATTCAAAAAATTATCAGATCTTCCTACAGAAGCCTATATTCAACAAAACTAAAAAAATCTGGAGGAAACAGACTATTTTCTAGACAGATACTAGGTACCAAAGTTAAATCAGAATCAGATAAACTATAAAAACAGTCCCATAACTCCTAAAGATATAGAAGCAGTTATCAAAAGTCTCCCAAACAGTTAAAAGCCAGGACCAGATGGGTTTAGTGCAGAATTATCTCAGGCTTTCATAGAAGACATAATACCAATACTCTCCAAACTATTCCAGAAAATAGAAATAAAAGAAACCCTACCTAATTTCTTCTACAAAGCCACAATTATGCTTATACTTAAACCACACAAAGACCCTACAAAGAAAGAGAAATTCAGACCAATTTCCCTTATGAACATTGATGCAAAAATACTCAAAAAAAATTCTTGCAAACTGAATCCAAGAACACATCAAAATGCTCATTCACCCTGATCAAGTAGGCTTCATACCAGGGATGTAGGAATGGTTCAATATAATGAAATCCATCAACATAATCCACTGTATAAACAAACTCATAGGGGAAAAAAAAGCACAATCATCTCTCTGGATGCTGAGAAATCATTTGACAAAATTCCACATCCCTTCATGTTAAAAGTCTTGAAAAGATCAGGAATTCAGGCCCATACCTAAAGATAGTAAAAGCAATATACAGCAAACTAGTAGCCAGCATCAAACTAAACAGTGAGAAACTTGAAGCAATCCCACTAAAATCAGGAACTAGACAAGGAAGGCTAACCACTCTCCCCCTACCTATTCAGTATAGTACTGGAAGTCCTAGCCAAAGCAATTAGACAACAAAGGTGGGTCAAAGGTATACAAATTGGAAATAAAATAGTCAAAATATCACTATTTGCAGTTGATATGATAGTAGACTTAAGCGACCCCAAAAATTCTACCAGAAAACTTCTAAAATGATAAAAAAAAATTAGCAAAATGGCTGGATATAAAATTACCTCAAACAAATCAGTAGCCTTTCTCTACTTATAGGATAAACAGGCTGTGAAAGAAATTAGGGAAAAGACACCCTTCATAATAATTACAAATAATATAAAACACCCCGATGTGACCCTAACCACGGAAGTGATAGAAGCATATGGCATGAACTTCAAATCTCTGAAGAAAGAAATCAAAAAAAATTGAGAAGATGCAAAAATCTCCCATGCTCATGGAATGGCAAGTTTAATATACTAAAAATGAACATCTTGCCAAAAGCAATCTACAAGTTCAATGCAATCCTCATTAAAACTCTACTTAATTGTTCATAGAGTTAAAAAGAGTAATTTGCAACTTCAAAATAACAAAAAACCCAGGACACCAATAACTATTCTCAACAGTAAAAGAACTTCTGAGGGAATAAACATTCATGACCTCAAGCTGTATTACTGCATGATATTGGTACAGAGACAGGAAGGTAGATTAATGGAATAGAATTGAAGACCCAGAAATGAACCCATACACTTATGGTCACTTGATCTTTGACAAAGGAGCTAAAAACTTTAAATGAAAAAAAGACAGCATTTTCAGCAAATGGTGCTGGTTCAACTGGCAGTTATGTAGAAGAATGCAAATAGATTCATTCTTATCTCCTTGGACAAAGCTCAAGTCCAAGTGGATCAAAGACCTCCACATAAAACCAGGTACACTGAAACTAATAGTAGAGATGCTGGGGAAAAGCTTTGCACACATAGGCCCATTAGAAAATATCCTGAACAAAACATCAATTGCTTATGCTCTAAGAACAAGAATCAACAAATATGTCCTCATATAATTGCAATGCTTCTCTAAGGCAAAGAACACTGTCAATAGGACAAAACAGCAACCAATAGATTGGGAAAAGATTTTTACCAATCCTACATCTGATAGAGGGATAATATTCAGTATATACAAAGAACTTAACAAGTTAGACTTAGAGAATCAAATAATCCTATTATAAAATTTGGGACAGAGATAAACAAAGAATTCTCAACTGAGGAATGTTGAATGGCTGAGAAGCACCTAAAGAAATGCTCAACATCCCTAGTCATCAGAAAATGCAAATCAAGACAACCTTGAGGTTTCTATCTCATACCAGTCAAAATGGCTAAGATCAAAAACTCAGGTGACAGCAGTTGCTTGGCAGGATAGGGAGAAAGAGGAACACTCCTCCATTTTTGGTGGGATTACAAGCTGGTACAACCATTCTGGAAATCAATCTGCAGGTTCCTCAGAAAATTGGACATAGTACTACCTGAGGACCCTTCTATGACACTCCTGGATAAATATCCAAAAGTTGCTTCAACATATAACAAGGACACATGTTCCACTATCTTCATAGCAACCTTGTTTGTAATATTCAGAAGCTGGAAAGAACCCAGATGTCCTTCAACAGAAGAAGAGATACAGAAAATGTGGTACATTTACACAACGGAGTACTACTCAGTTACCAAAATCAATGACTTCATGAAATTCTTAGGCAAATGGATGGGACTAGGAAATATTCTGAGTGAAGTAACCCAGTCACAAAAGAACACACATGGTATGTACTCACTGATAAGCGGATACTAGCCCCAAATTCAGAATAACAAAAAAACAATTCACAAACCTCATGAAGTTCAAAAAGAAGACCAAAATCTGAATGCCTCAGTCCCTATTAGAAGGGAGAACACAGGGAGAATACTCACAGGAGGAAATACAGAGACAAAGAGTGAAGCAGTGACTGAAGGAAAGGTCATCCAGAGACTGCTACACCTGGGGATCCACCCATATGCAGCCACCAAATCCAGTCACTATTGCTGATGCCTGAAGTGCTTACTGGCAGGAACCTGATATGGATGCCTCCTCAGGGGCTCTGACAGTTATACTGATACAGATGAGGATGCTTTCAGTTAACCATCGGACTAAGCCCAGGGACCCCAATGAAGGAGATAGAAAAGGACTGAAAGAGCTGAAATGGTTTGCAACCTTATAAGAACAGCAATATCAACCAATGAAACCCTCCAGAGCTCCCAGGGACTAAAACACCAACCAGTGAGTACACATGGAGAGATCCATGGCTCAATAAGGAGCAGAGGATAGCAGTGTCTGGCATCAGTGGGAGGAGAGGCCTTTGTTCCAGTGAAGGCTTGTTTTCACAGTGTAGGGGAATGCCAAGGTGACGAGGTGGGAGTGGGAGCGTCTTCATGGAAGCATGCGGAGAGGAGAGAATGGAAAGGTGAGAACATTTGAAATGTCAACACATAGAATATCCAATAAAATGATAAAAAAAACTCGTTCTATTTAAATATTAATATCATACCAATAGCATGGTATTTTTATGAAAATGGATTGTTTTCATTTAAATTATCTAAAACCTTTTAATAGTGTTTCAAATTTTAAATACTTCCTAGAACATGACACAGTGGCTTGATCCACCTACAAAAATGAATAAAAAATGACACAACCCTGACTTTTTTTCTACACGGGGTCACACACACACACATCTTGTCCACTCTCCTTTAGATACAGTTGACACAGAAGACGTCTGTTTAAAGTAGAAACACATGACTTCTTAGAGCAACTTCATTTGTTACAACTCAGAAATAAATCTGCCTACTCTGTCATTTCCGGAAAATGAATAAAATATGTAAGTCCTATGTGTGCACTGGGAGCTGTAGAATAAACATACCTCCTGTGGCTTGTTCGTCTCCTTACTTGCTGCTCCAAGGTGTGTCTGGATGCCAGTGGCCAGCAGACAGCACAGTTGCTCTCATACCTTTCTATCTGATGCCCTGACTTGCTGTGAGGCACGATGCTACAAGTCGTGTCTTGCTCAGCAACAGTGACTCTCGTCCTAAGCACAATGGCCATGGGAAAATCCATGAAGATCACTTCTGGCTAATGTTGATAAAATATACTCATTGGATTTATAATGCACATCTCTTTCTCACTAGCAATTTTTAGATTTCCTGTACATCAGTATAAAACTATGCTGCTACTACCCCCTTCCCATTTCTTCTCTTTAAGAACCCTGTTTTTTCTCTTAACAAAGGGGAGAATAGAAGGCTGGTTGTTCTTAACTTGTGGAGAGCCAGCATATTCAACAAAGAAAGCCTTTTTTTCCAAGGGCCACAAACCATGACTAGTAGGATGTTATTACTGGGTGCTGGCTGTCATGGGGATTGGGTGGGAAGTCTGTCACACTACATCATCAGATGTGGCTGAGAGATAATAAAAACTGAGTGTAGAGAGCACAGAAGTGGCTAGTGTTCTTCAACCTTAAAATAAAGTTCAGAATCCTAAAAGGGGGCTTTGAGGGAACTGTATCTAGCATGGCTTATTTGAGGGACGACTATATGACTCAGCGCTCCAGCTGAGGCATTTTTTTTTTTTTAAGAGTTAAATGTGATACCTTTGACAATTACCCTGAGATAAGAAAAGTAATGGGAGGAGGTTTAGCTGGGAAGACTCAATGTCTCCTCAACCTCTGTAGCTAAAAGCTTGTTAGCTCTCACAGCAACCCCCCCCCCATCCATCTGCAGATCATTTCTTCCCACTTACGAAGCCTCCCATCTGTTTTCATTCTTTTGTTCTTCAACAAACTCAGTCTATTTTTTGAGGTTCTTTTCACAGTACAACGGAGCTGGCTTCATGTTGTACAGATTAAAGATCTGCTTCAGACACTGTGGAGGCTTTAGGAGAGAGACTGGTTTCTTGCCAGGACTTTGCACAGGATGCCAGTCCATTGCTGAGGTGTATGGCATCTTCTGATCTCAGCTCTGTCCTCTGGTGAAGATGGTGACTATTTAAAAAAGAAAAAAAAAAAAAAAAAAAAAAAAGAGCCAAAAAAAAAAAAAAAAAAAACCCAAACCCTAGTCTCTTTTGAGCCCTTATCAGCATATGTGGCCTGATTTGGATCCTTTGAGCATCATCTGGATGAGGGACAGGAGCACAGCCTTGCCTGCTTCAGACGGCATAAAGCAAAATGCTCTTCTGATCCTCAATTGTGAGCCATTGAGGTCCATGCACAAGAATTGCTCTGGGCTGTGTGTGTTTCAAGCCTGTGTGTATCAGAGTGAGCAGAAACCAGCCTAGTTCAGATCTACAAACGCTGTTAGAGGCCATCTAACTCACATTTTATACGTGGGGAGACTGATGACCAGAGAACTGAGCTTTGCTCCTGTGGCAGGACAGATGCCGAAGTCCTTTTCTAGCTTCAGGGACGATATGATTGTGCTTGGTTGCTGCAAGGGAGTGGCCTTAGACTGTTGTGACATGGCTTGGACAGTTTCCCATTTCCCAGCTCTTCACTTTTGAGTTGGTTCGATATTAAAGTCTTGGTTGCCCTCCATCTATTTAAACGGTGAGTAGAACCTTAACTTTAGTTCCAGTCCATTAGCTCTCATGGAAACCTCAAAAACGGTCTCCCTATACTTGTCCTTTTCACGGTGTGGGCTGAGCTAGACACAGTTCTCTCCACAGTTGAGTTTGTCTGGATGGTGCATGCAACACCCACCCCAAAGTTTTGTAGCCCTAATGTAGGAAGATGAGTAAATGTCCTAGTGTTTATGAATATTGTGATCGGGCCGTTGTTGTTGCCAGCTTCCTTCTGGTTTCAATCCCCTTCCACATTTCACCTATATATTTTTTGTTTACATTCATTTGAAAATTCTATCAATATACTGTTTATTCTCCTTTCAATATAAATAACATAAAAACAATATTACTACAAAGTAACAAGAATACAAGAAATCTACTTTGGAGTATAAGAAGCCCAGTTTTGGATAGTCAACAATGTATAGGAAAAGCTACAGTTGTATCATAAGACCATGCTCAGCTCTAGGAGCCTATGGTCAGTGCTGAATTGTCTTGGCCCTTAAAAGCTGTTCAAGACCATCATGAGTACATTTTCTCCCAGAAGCTGAAAGCTGAAAGATGACAAATGTCATTAGAACCTGGAGAAAACTTGAAACAATGAATGCTCTGATCATATAAAAATTTAGATTTGAGTAGTAAAAAACCAAATGATTATGAAAGAGAACAATGCAAAGGTGTTTGTGGGCCTTACATTTTATCTATTCTAGTAGTTTTTACATAATCATAAGAAAAGTCCCACACTTGTCTTAATTCCCAAATATTGCTTTGAACCAAATGAACAGCACCCTAGATATCTTATTTTAGCACATGCCATAGGATGAGGCGATAATTCGTGGTTTTGTTACAGTTTGTTTACAATCCTGGCATAAGCTGGGGTAAGTTTTTGAGATGCATGAAAGAGCAGTCCTTTGAGAATCTCATCCTTCAGAGATGGTGTCTAAGCATTCGTGGCTTCCATGGGGAAACAAAGAAACTCCTGTTTAGTGTCAGTGCAGATCAAAGACTTGGTTTCTGGAGAAAATCAGACGAAGTTGTCCAGCAGTTTAGTATCTTTTGCTTTTCTCTGCTAGTTTTGCCTGAATAGTTTTCAGATTATATGTTGAGACATGAATCTTTGCTTGTTACATTGTGCTTCGAAGAGATAAAAGATGTGACAGTAAAAAAAAAAAAAAAAAAAAAAAAAAAAGAAAACAACTTTATTAGAAATAAATTGCTAGAATAAATTAATCTGATAAAAAATTCTGTCTGAATATACTACCATCTCTCTGTTTCATCAGCTCTGCCTTTTAGAAGAAGAATCACTGACTTGACCATGAGTCATTGACACTCATATCCAATGACTGAACTCAAATATGAATATAAAATATTGATGAATTTTATCCAGTGTGCAAGTCTCAGCTGATGAACTGCAGCTGTAAGGAACAAAAGCAACAAAAGAAAAGAAAAACAATAGGTGGACTGAACCACATTCAAATTAAACTTTATAAAAAGAACAATATCCCTTATATCAAAGGTAACTTAAAACACAGGAGAAAAACTTTACAATCACAATTTGGTAAAAGATTACAGTTCAGAATATATGAACAACTCATATATAACTAAAAATACTAAAGCAGCAAACAGGTGGATTAAAGTAGGAACACAATGTATATGAATAGACATTCCTTCAGAGATGAAATATAGCTTGTTGGTAAGTACTGAAAAAGATATTGAATGATCATTGGGGAAATACAAATAAATACCATAATTAAAATATCACTTCAAATCCATTAAGATGACTCTCATAGGGGCAAGAAACAGAAAATTAACCAGGAAGTGGGAAACCTAGAACTCTCATGGGCTGTTTGTATGATTGTCAGAACCTGTAAGATGCTGTGGTGTTTCCTCAAAATACTCAAAATATACTGGGCATGGTGGTGCACTCCTTTAATCTCAGCACTTGGGAAGCAGAAGCAGACAGATCTCTGTGAGTTCAAGGCCTGTCTGGTCTAGAAAGGAGCTCAGGACAGCCAGGGCTTGTTATCTAGATGAAACCCTGTCTGGGAAAAATAAAAACCAACCAACTAAACAAACAAAAACAAACTGGAAATAAAAATACCATATGATCCAGTAATGCCACATTTAGATATGTGTCTTAGTTTGCCTCTCTCTTACTGTGGTAAAGTACTGACCTGTAGCAACTTGAAGTGAAAAGAGATTATTTGGGTTAATTGTTTTATTCACAGTACATCATTGAGGGAAGACAAGGCAGGAACTCAAGCAGGACAGGAACGTAGTGGCAGGAACTGAAGCAAAGGCCGTGGAGGAGTGCTGCTTACTGGCTTGCCCCGTGGTTTATTTAGATTGCCTCTTATGTTACCTAGGACTACCCGCAGAGGGATGTCTTTACTCTTGACTTTCTGGACCTTCCCACATCAATTATTAATCAAGAAAATTGCGCACAGACTGGTCTACTGGAATTGGATGAAGGCCTTTTATCAAGTGAAGTTCTCCCTTCCCAGGTAACCCTGACCCTGACTTTGGTCATGTTGACAAAAAAAAAAAAAAAAAAACTAACCAGCTCAGTATGTATCCAAAGGGATTAAAATCAGAATCTGGTGAAGGCTTTTCCATATCTATGCTTGTAGCAGTATTATTCACAATAGAAAAGGGATGAAAGCAACCTAGGAATCCACTGATGTATAAACCCAAAACAAAATATCGTATGGTGTGTGCACATTATGAAACATTAGTTGATCCTAAAAGAGAAGAGATTCTGACAGGAAGAGGTTGTAATACATGGGAAATTTGAAGATGTTATGCTGAGTGGAACAATTCCATCATGGGAAAGGAAATACTGGATGATTCCACGAACATGATATCAAGGGTGCTCAGTCATATGAAGTGATGGCTACAAAACGCAGGAGGCAGAGGGATACAGAGGGTTGTTTAATGGGCATGGTGTTTCAGTTTTATAAGTTGAAGGGCAATTAAGTTGTACAGCACTATGAATGTACCTATCCTTACTGAACTATGTACTGAAAAAATAAAAAAGTTAATTGCCTTGTGGTAGCACACAGCAGCCAATAAACCCAGGGTTCTAACATTGGAGAGTTTAAGAGTAACGTAGTCCCAAACCACCTTGAACTTTGTGGTGAAACATGCCCCAGAAACAAAATAAGAAGAAAACAGAAGAAAAATAGATGGTAAGTATATTGAAGTATATTGTACATTCATTTTTTTTTTTGCCAAATGTTGGCCAGTGTTTCTTTGTTTCTTCATCTAATATGATTAAAAAAGTACAGACATCATCTAATTTGTAAAAGACTCCCTCAAAAATGAGAGAGAGGAAAATGTGAAGACCTGCTGGGGAAAAAAAAAGAGAAAGCATTAAATAGATTGTGTTAGTCAGAGCACATAAAAAAGTAGGCAAAAATGACGATGGGACAGAAAGTGACCCATTCAATAGAAATAGTAATGGCCCACTCAGAGTACTTCTGTATTGTCCACTGAGCAGTACATTAAACAAAGCATGTTTTTTCTTATTATCTTTCATATCTTTTATTATTATTATGAGTTTCGGGAATTTTGTAAAACTCTGATGGGAATAGTTTTTTTTTTTTTTTTTTTTAAATTGGTTATTCTGCCAACAAGCATTTCAAAGTGTGCTTACTGACTTCTCTGGTAGCTAGAGTCTTTCTAAAAAACATCATTTTTTCCTACTTAGTGCTCACCACAAGTACTAAAGATGTAACAAATTTCTGGAGATTTGTCTAATGGTAAGTGATTCATTCTGTTCAGGGTTGAGTTTGAACAACTCTTGGGCCATGGGCCAGGCCTTTGTATTGGAGACGTTCTAAAGTAGGGACACTGTCTAGGACACACTACCTAAGGGTACCAAAATGATGGCTTTCTAGGAGGGTCTCATACTATTTGCTCCACAATCTTTGAGGTTCCTTTATTCACTGAGATATATTTTCATATTTATAAGCATCATGAGTACCAAGTAGAGCATGAGACTTATTAAAGTAAATCAGATATAAAGTGAAGTGTAAATTAATATGCTTAATAAGCCAAGAGGAACATAGCCACCAATCTGGAAAAATCTCAGAAACACACTCCAATTGCACTAGTCTAACCAGACCCCATTCCAGTGAAACTGATTTGTCCAATCAAACTTTCAAATGCTCTTTGCTTCCGTGTATAAACCTAGGACTAGGAAAAGCTGTGCCTCTCTCCCTAAACTGGCTCATGACCCTGGTAGTAAGGGTGACCTTTGTAGCACTGTCAGGCAGCATGAGTGAGTAAGATCCAAATTTAGCTCATAACCACCGGGTCTTGAGGTAGTTTCTATGACAGATTCTCAGATATGTTTATAGACCCAGTCCCATGCTTCTTCGCCCATTTGTATTTAGCTGTTTAAGGAGTTTTAATTTAGAGACCCATTGAATGTTCCAAATTTGGGGCATGTTTATATATAAGTTCACATTCTTGTTAAAAAATGTTATTTCCATCTCTCATCCAAAGAAAAAGTACAGTGAGGTTTTATTTTATTTAGTTCGATTTTCCTGAGCCCCTGAGGGATTTAGCGCTAGGCTTGGCAGTTTACACAACGCAATCTGTATAAACCTTCAAGCCCAATGAACGCATCCACAGAGACTGCGTCCACCCGCCACAAAGGCTGCAAATCCTACCAGGAAGGTCAGCACATCTGTATCCAAAGTGCTGTCAATGACCTTCCTGAAATACCCAGCTCTTTCCCTTTGAAGAAAATGCTTCACAAGTTCACGATGTGCCAGTGTCTCAAGCAATGTGTGATCCGCTGTGCTAAGTGATTCTGTTCTTTGCTCATGGAACAAGTAATGCATTGTATCCCTCGCCGAGGACTCCAGCTGTCCCTTTACACGCCGGCTTTTTTGGCAAATGTTCAGATTTTTTTCCCTTTGAATAGTCATAATTCATAGAGAGAGCCAGACACACAGATTTCTTTTTTTTCCCAAATAATGGTTTCTTTGGCTATCTTATCCCTAATTGCTCCCTAAATACCTACCCCTACCCCTGGTAAACTCAAAGAAACCAGTTTTATGAACCAGTAAACACAAGATTTTTTTAAAATTGCTATTTGAGACCTATATATTTATTGCCAATTTTGATTCAAGTCAAGAGGAACATTTTGCGAATCAGTTATTAGCATTTGCAGGTGTGCTCACATGGGGAGAAGGCGTCTTATTCGGGAACTGTAGATAATCCCTCTTATAAAACTGCCCAGTTGTAATTTTTTTTTTCTCCCATCCCTTAGGAAAATGCTGTAAGCAGGAAATCTCATACGTACTTTAAAAGTTAGGTGATAAGCCAATTTTACCAGATGGTACCTTCAGGAAATGACAGTGAAATCTGAAATGATGTTGACTCTTCAAAAAATTCCTTTTTTTTGTGAATTTATTTTAAACTAAGTCATAGAGTATGTGACAAACTTGTTTTGTATGGCTGCCTTGCTTTATGCATGCCTACGGATAGGCTTCAGAAATAATGTCATTTAGATTGACAGGAAGTACCTATTTCTTGTCCTGCAGTATTCGATGAGTGGAGAACAATGGAGTAGAGGCCTTCCTTTGGAAGGTTTGCTCTTTCTTGCTGTCTGAGGAACTGTGCTGTGTGTGCTCCTTGAAGCAGTAGCAATCATAGCCTCAGGTAGGACAGAAACACAGTGACATCTGTCCATCGGCTGCAGCTCCACTTCAAATGTCCTTTTAAACACAGCAGTCAGGCAGATCAAGGTTTGAGGAGTGGGTATATTCTGGGTGTTATCAACACACTTGATCTTATGCTAGATGCTGTCATCATAATTGTTAAGTTCAAGGAGCTTCAGGGCTCATGGAGGGTTATGTGCATCTCTCCGCTGTAGGGCTACACAAAGTGGGACCTATTCAAATGTCTGCATGTACAGCAGGTAGGGCAATCTATGTGTCAGGAAAGGAGTGGGCTGCGTCTTAGGGTTTCATTACCATGAAGAGACACCAGGGCCAAGGCAATTCTTTCAAAGGACAACATTCAACTGTGGCTGGCTCACAGCTTCAGTCCTGTGAAGCATACAGCAATTGGGCAGAGGCTGTGGGGCAAAGAAACAGCACTTCCTGATCACATAAAATGTAGGAATACGGGATCCACCAATGTAGAGTGGAGTGGTCAGGGAAAAAAAAAGAGATCTTAAGGGAGACTGGACAAAGAAGCATACTCCATGTAAAGAAATGCAATGAATAGAATTTGGAAATTTGTACTTTAGGGACACTAGGCACCAGTAAATCTGCCCACACATGAGAAATTTTAAAGCACTAGATGTAGTAAAAATACTCTTTAAGATCATGGAAGGATGTAGGATATCAGTGTCATAAAAACAATTGTCATTTTGCTTCCCAGCCACCTAGGAAGAAGCATTATAACAGTTGTTAACTAGCTTATATTTGACAGGGGTTTCAGTAAAAACAAACACATAAACAAACCAGAAAATAGAAAGTCAATCATGACACTGAATCATCTAGAGAAATGGCTCTCAACTTTCCTAATGCTAAAACACTTTAATTCGGTTTCTCATGGTGTGGTGATCCCAACCATGTTTTCATTGCTACTTCATAACCATGGTTCTGCTATTGTTGTGAACGGTAATGTAAGTGTTTGTATGGTCTGTTGGTCTGATCTGGCACATATCAATGGGATGGACATGAAAGAAAAACGTCCTTAAAGCCCCACCAATAAGAGGGAGTTTGGAAAGCCCCTGCTAAGTTCTATGATCTTCAGAATCTGGTAGAGGAAACCACAGAGTGGTGCCTTAAGTCATTTGTTTACCTATAAACAGTTGACACTTAGACTGTGCCATCGGAACCTGGATTTCCTCACTCACAGTAGACATGCTCAACCACTTTCTATGTTTTGGTGAAACCTCTGTAATAATCCTTCTTAGAGTAGAATGGGCACATGTACCTCTGTTTGCAGAGGCAAAGGAAGGTGGCAACTCCTACCCTCCTCTACTATTCTCTGTTGTATTTGTTTGAGACAATGTTCTTCATGAACCTAGACTTGTCTATTTTCATCTAGGCTTGTGGCTGGCAAGCCCTTAGAACCCCCTTGTCTCCTCTTCCCCATGTCGCTCAGATCTAGGCTTACAGATGTATGCAGTTACACATGGATCCTTTTTTTTAGTGTGAATTCTGGATAGCAAATAAGGTATAATGCTTGTATAGCAAGCACTCTTACCAACTGAGCCATGTCCCTAGTCATTATAATTGGTTATGTCTTCCATCAGTTTTTCAGTTTGACTTAATTTCTATGGTCCTCAATCTATCTACCCTACATGGCTCCCATCTTTTGGTACACTCTATTAACTGCAATGTTTACTGCATGTTTTCTCAGTCACAGTCCCACAAGGAAATACGTTTGATCTAGGCCATCTTTTTAGGGGAAGAAAATGTCTAGTAATTGTCAGTAAGTAGGTTCCCTGGATTCACTTGTCTTCCCTCTCCGAGTCAGATTCCCTTATTAGAGTGGGCTCAGGAAAGAGAAAATGTGAGATTGTTGGGTTGAAAAGTTTTTGAAGCCAAGCCTCATAGACAGGCCCTTAAGGCTAAACTCAGAGACCCTTAGTACTTGGGGAAATACCTTTCTTCCTACGTTTCTTTGGGTGAGATTTAAGGGAAGGTATAAGAAATCAGTTTCTGCATCTTTACATTCATCTGCCTATCACTTGAAAGAACTGTGTGTTTCCAAGGGGTCTACCATAGCATTTTAATAATAAAATACATGTTTAAACCCACCGGCAAGGAGATTAGGCAGACCTATTCAAAATCATCATTCTTCAGTGAATTTCTGATCTTGTCAGCGATGAATAATGGCTTGAACAAGATTAGACAAATTCTGCACTTGAGGTGTTAATATTGAACAAAAGCTCAATTGCTAAGCATTCAGACTCTTTAAAAAAAAACAGGGGGTACCTGAGGTTTCACAACCTTAAGATCCTGCATAATTTACATTCCTGTATAAAGCATCTTATGTTTCTGTCACTGATGAACCATTTTAAATTGCTTTTTTTAACTTAGTTTCATCTTCTAAACCTCCTGCCAAGCGTGATTCATTGGCTGTGATTGAAAGCAGCCATATAATCTCAAATAAGGCGAGACAGCAATCACTTGTAGGTCGCTGCTGTGTTGATGCTGCTTTATTGTGGAAACAGAAGGTCAACCACACATCTACGAAAAGCGCTTGGTTGAAAATCACATCTTATCAAAATAGCCATATTTTTGGTAATTTTGACTTACTGTTAGGACAATGGTTCCCATTTGGTGTCAGTTTCATAACTAGTGTGTCTACTGACCTTGTATTTGTCACTGTAAGGGTAAAGATTGCTTGTCTGTTGTGTAGAGGTCACGAATGCCAAAGAATGCCCCAAGATGCTCAGGACTGCTTCACAGTAAAGACCTTCAATGTTCACAGTGCCAAAGCTGGGAAACCTGAGTAGGCAACAACAACAAAAAGGTCACTAAGGAACACCAGCCTCCTGGAAGACAGGAACACCCTACACATTTGCATAGTTCTCTACAAGGTTGTGCTCCATCACCCGTGCTAGTTTTAAATGAGTGGGATCAAGTGATTTTCCTGTCTGTTTTATAAGCAGTTGGAAACTATCGGCACTATGCCTAACTGCTGTTGAGTATTTTTACTGCAGAAAACGATTTCTAGTCATCATATTTCTACACAAAACATTCAGCCATCATAATTAGGAAGACCTCTTTTATGAACTGGAGTCAAGGCATAGTAGGCTCTGAGCACTTGCTGAGGACCCAAACTTAGTTCCCAGCACCCATGTCAGATGACTCACAGCACCTGGAACTTTAGTATCAGGAGATTCTATGGCCTATTTAGACTCTGATGGTAAACAAGTACAAATCAATCACCCCCACCTCCCCATATACATGCTCATCCATTCACACACACACACACACACACACACACACACAAAGAGAGAGAGAGAGAGAGAGAGAGAGAGAGAGAGAGAGAGAGAGAGAGAGAGAGAGAGAGAGAGAGAGAGAGAGAGAGAGAGAGAGAGAGAGAGAGAGAGAGAGAGGAGAGAATAAATAAGTAAACACAACTTCTTCTAATGAGCAGAAACTCACTTTTAAGCAGTAATGAGTATAATTGTGTGTTGTTGTCCTGGTCTTAAACAAATATTTAATGCTATGGGAAGACTATTCTCCCCTTCCTGCCTAAAGGCAGAGCAATTACTTCTGAACACATGGCTATCTATGCATCCAGAGTTCATGTTTTAAGTTTCTTTGCACGTGACTATCTCTCCAGTGACTCCTCCTCTACTCCCATATATAGACACCATGAAAGAACAGAGACACAGCTGTCAGAGTTTAAGAATTGCCGTATGGGCTAGAGCAACTACTTGGTAGGTTAAGCGGACTGGTTCTTACAGAGTACCTGGTTTCAGTTTCTAGCACCATCATGGTGGCTCACAACTATCTAAACACCAGTTTCAGAGGATCCCATTTTCTCTTCTGAACAGTGTGGGCACTGGGCATTCATGTTATACACACATGCATGTAAACAAGACTCTCACATACAAAATAAATCTTAAAAAGAAATGGTCAGAAATATAGATGTTAATGTGAATTGAAAGTGTTTTACATTGAAAGTATTGGCAAGTTATGCAAAATATTTACCTAATTCCCGGGCTAATAATAATGAATCAATATGATTTTCTAAGATATCTGATCATTTTTAAAAGACTAGATGTAGTGATCAATTTATATATAATTTTGGAAAGGCCAAATTGGGGATGGAAATAGATAAGAAAAAAAAAAAAGAAAGTAAAAAAATTGTTGGAAAGGCAGAGTAGGAAAATATCATGTAGAACACGAGCATTTAAAAATGGCTTTGAATTGATTTTAAAGATTTTTTTTTCAAAAAGCTAATCCATATAATCTATATTGCCAAGATAACAAGTATATATTTATGGAAATCTTGCCTGGAGGATAAATGTATAAAATAGACTATAGAAGCAGTCTTCCTAGTTGAGATGTAAAACTGTAAAAGCTCTATAGACTTTAACTATCGCAGTAGTTGGGTGTGAAAGTACCAGGGAGTTCATATCCACATCTATAATACTACTGCCACAGTGGGGACCTGCACTGTCTCCAAAGCAAACCCCATGGTGCTATCGAAAGGTCATGGGACCTTTAAGAGATGAATGTTTCCAGCCCCTGGAAAGTGCTCCGAAATGGGTAATGAACCACAGCATCTTTTTCAGAAAGCTGTGAAGTCAGTGGTTTTCCCCACCACATGTCCCAGTTATGATGCGTTACACCCCACACCAGAACCTAGACACGGGTGTGTCGTCTCAGTCATGGTCTAGAGTGTCAGACATCTTACGCTAGAGAAAGGCTTTTCCTTTATGCATCTACTTACCTCACACATTAGATGTCATCTAATAAAAACCTGAATAATATGTACAAATACTTGTAATTCCCTTCGATTTAAAAATATTCTTTAATAAGAATATTTAAGGTTTTTAATCTATCTAATATTTGGCAATCTTGTAGCTTTACTCTCTGTTTCTGTTAGTATTGAGTTAAGGAATTTTTATATTTTTTTTGTTCATATCCCCTGCCCTTTCTTATTTGGGGTTCCATTTAGAGTGGTAATTTTCCCCATCAGGAGTCCCTTGCTGAGAGTCTGAGAGGATCACTGACATCCAGACCTCCCGCATTTTAGCCTGATTTTGATGGTATGTGGAAAAACCAGGGACTCTGGGTTCACTAAATGCTAATTTGCACAGACAATTGCTTTCTTTTAGGCCACTTTGTAAAAGATAGTCATTTAAATCAGAGAAGCAACGAACTGTTCAGAAACCAAGAAAATGGTCTTAGAAAGCTAAGGGAAAGGGCTGGAAGTACCTTCCCTTCGTGCCAAGCTTCATATTGTTTTCTAACCTAATTTTCCTACCTTCACGAGTTTTGAGAATCATTCTTCTTACCCTGGCTTCCCCAGTGTATAGAGACAAAGAAAAGCTTCAACAGCAAAGCAGCAATATCTCAGGCTGGTTACTGAGCTCCAATCTGCAAAATATTTTGCGTGTAAGAATTTGAACTTTATGAACCATAAACTAGAATTTATCAAGAGATTAAGATAAATGTAAGCCAAGAAAGCATTCTGTCCCATGCCCTCCTCTAACAGAGCAATGGTGAGGATCCTCAGGCTTCCCACCTCTGTGCCAACTCAGCAGAGAGCCGAGAGCGCAGGGAGGGTCTCTGGATCTGTTCCCTCTCTTCTCTTCTCCAGTTCTCACAAACATTAGTCTTGAAGTGTTGAGACAAGCCTGTACTATTTTTAGTTTAAAACAAAAACGTATAATATAATCTGACCACGGTTCACCCTCCTGCAACCCCTCCCCAGTTCTCCCCACCTGCCTACTTGCCTGCCTACCCTACTACAGGACCACTTTCTCTTCTCAAAGAAACAAAAACAAAAACAAAAACAAAAAAAACAAAAAACAAACAAACAAAAAAACAAGCTGACAAAAAAACCCAAATAAACAAACTGGAATTAAAAAGAAAAAAGCACACACACATACACACACACACAAACTCAAAACTCATAACACCACAAAACCAAAAACTATAATATGCAAGCACATAAAAGACCACGAAAACAAACAAAACAAAATGCTCAAACAGTGCATTTTGTAGACAAAAAGTCTACAAAAAAAAAAAAAAAAAAAAAAAAAAAAAAAAAAAAAAAACCACTGAGATGGTTTTTTCTTAGCCATCTACCAATGACATGGACCCTTACGTTGGGTCAATATACCCAGTGAGACTCCATTGGAGAAAGTGACATTCTCCTTTGCAAACACATGACAACTGGAGATAACCTCATGATTAGGGATGGGAGTTCATGTTCATTTCCCCTCTGAGTGCTGGGTCCCCATCTGGCATGAATCTTACAGGCCCTGCTGCCATCACCGTTTCTGTAAGTTCATATGGACAAGTTCTGTTGTGTCCGGAAGTCCTGTTCCCTTGGCGTCATCATCCCATCTGGCTCTTAAAATATTGTTTCACTTCCTCTTCTGCAGAACTCCCTGAGAAATGAGTGAAGGGGACAACCCCCTTGTAATAATGAAAGAGCAAACTCTTTGCTCCTGGGCCACCTCTCCCTACCTGCCTATAAGATGTTAATAATAATAGGAGAGAAAGAAGTATGAGAAAGTAGATATTACTATTTTGACATCATCTCAGAAACCAGGCAATATGTTTTTGACAAAAATAGAAATAAAATCCCAAAAGCAAAATATAGGACCACATAGGAAATGACCAAGAATGTTAGTATTAATTAACTTCTCTCCTGGAAGGGAACAGATATGGGTTTCGGTCTGATAAGTGTCTGGACCCACCGCCATGCACCTGTTTGAAACATGGGTTCCAATAAGTAGCACAAGGTAAATGACACTTAGCACTAGAAAGTGTCACAGACTGTAATCCCGTTGGCTTTTGTTGAATTGGATCTCTAGAGTTTGTACATTATATGGTATAATGTATTCAAACTAGATTCTTCATGAACATGGATCCTGAAATATAAAGATAGGCATAGGAAGTGTGTTTCTCACACTAATGATAAGAAAGGCCAGGCTTGCTGCTGCTTGTTGGAACCATGTGTGAGTTGAATGAGGTTGCAGCATTTATATAAAATTTATATAAAATTTGTGTAGACTTGTTATTAGTCTATAATGTCTCTCTCACCAAAATGGAACCTTATCCTGTGGGTTGTCATCTTCAGACTAGTACTTTAGATGCAGCTTAAGGACATTGTGTTTTTTTATGAATCTGGCAACCTTCTGCAACTACAGTGTGTGCTCAGGAGGAGCTACTGTGTACCCCAGAGAAGGTTTGTTGACATTTCAGTTTTTTTTCTTTAAAGAAGAGTCTTTGATGTGATGTCATGTTAGGCAATGTTATTCATGTCAGTAGATCAAGGACTTGGTAAACCCTTAGATAATACTGGTGCATGAGGCCATGTAAGGAAGAAAGATGAACCCTGACTTAAGATTTGTGCTAACCTCAGCCAAGAGGAATCAATGCCCTTTGCAGCAGGAAAGAGGTTCAATGAATGTAGACATGTGCCATCTTGACGCTTATGTCTCTTGAAATGAAATGAATATTAACTTGGACCTCATATTCCATAAACATTACAATGTCTAAGACTTTTTCTTTTTCCACAGTACAATTGCATGACAGAAAGCCTCTTTTGGAAATGGCTGGGAAGTTGTTATATTGGGTATTTACAATATTTTAGAAACCTTGACTTTGAAAGACTGTTTAGTTAGTGTTTTGGTTGGGAGTTGTTTGTTTGTTTGTTTGTAGCCATTGAGTTCTGAGCTTAAAAAAATGGCTATACTTCCTAAAACTAGGAAAAGGACCCCAACCTTATTGGATAGCTGCCTTGGAATCATCTAATTCTGTCAGCAACCCTTCATTTCATTTTTATTATGAAGATACATCTCCTGTTGTATGCCCATTCATCTTGATGATACAGATGTCGCATTCTATTAAGTCTGCCCATGACCCTTCCAAACTTGCCTTTTATGAGTGTCCTTGTACCTAGTTGTCTCTAATAGGTAAGAGTTTTCTCCAGATTTATATCATTCTAGGATTCTCTTTATATTGTTATCACACTGACCATTATCTAAAAGCATTTCCTACTGTCCTAGGAACTGTCCACTGAACTCCGCAGGGCTGAGTCCCTCCTGGGCCTCCAGCTTATTTGCTATAATAGTGAGCCATCTTTTGTTACTATTGGCAGCATAATTTAGGGACCCATGTTCTATTTTTATATACAGGATTATCTAAAAAAATTTTTTTCAGTTTCACTTTTAATAACATAGTTGTAAGTTAGGCTGTTCTAACATATATGATATGTTCTAACATAATAATACAAGATAAGCTGGTAGTTGATGAGATATCATTAAAAAAGGGTAGATATAATACCAAATTTCTCATTATCACAAATGATTATTTTTATATTTATAATCTAAGAATATGCTCTAGTTTTAAGCTGTATTATTAATGAGTGATAATTATTTTCTAAGAAGCGTCATCTATACATCTCTAAATTTTAATCACTTCTTCCAGATGTTAGACCCACAAGTGACTTCTTTTTATTATATTTACCATAAAGGTATTCAAAGTTTCTAACATAAATATTCCTTAAACATATATTTTCTTATTTAAATTTTACTTAAAATTATATAAAATTCCTATTGTTCACTCAACTAATTATTTTATATTACTAAATATACTATATTTTATTTTATATTACTCAAAATTCTTTTTTTAATGACTTTATTTTACAAAACAAAGATAAATGTAGAGATTTTAAACATTTTTTGCTTAAAATTATACATTTTTGTCAGTACTGTTTTTTCAGATATTAAAATAATTTTTACATAAAACTATGTGAATATATTTTTTTAGTCAGTACTTGATTTCTTCAAAGGCCTGACAGTATGCACTGAAAACCCAATAGTTACAATGAGCGTAAAGTACATGCAAAACAAAACGCAACATGGAAATAGTCAAAGTCCTCCTGTTTTGCAAATATTTTTTTTGTTTTGTTTTCTTTATTTCTTGGACTTCATACAGTCTGTGAGTTGTTTCTGGGGGAGTGCAAGCCTCTAGGGTTAGCATCCCAATATCAGTGACTGCATATTATGTCTGTTCTTTTGTGATTGGGTTATCTCACTCAGGATGATATTCTCTAGATGCAGCAATTTTCTTAAGAATTTGGTTAAGTCATTGTTTCTGGTGGCTGAGTAGTATTCCATTGTGTAAATGTACCACAATTTTTGTATCCATTCATCTTCTGAAGGACATCTGGATTCTTTCCAGCTTCTGGCTATTATAAATAGAGCTGCTATGAACATTGTGGTGCATATATCTTTGTTGTGTATTAAAGTGTCTCTGGGGTATATGCCCAGAAGTGGAATAGCTGGGTCTTCAGGTAGTACTATATCCAATTTTCTGATGTATCGCCAGACTGATTTCCAGAGTGGTTGTATTAGTTTGCAACCCCTCAAAATTCTTAAAATGTCAAATAAGTTGTTGAGTTTTTCAATATTTTAATATTTGTACATGTCCTTATTTACTGCTGATGATTACAGTCCCCATAGACTCACAAATTTTCCCTTCAAATTTTTATACCAATGTCTTCATTCCTCAAAACAAGAGAAATGATTGAAAATCGTGAAAATACACTTCCAATGGGTTAGACACTCTGTTAGCTTGAACTTGAAGCCTATTAAGTGTGATGCTGCTATACTCTGGAGACTTCTACCTTTATTCTGGAGAAGTAATGGTTGCTTGCTCAAGCTTTAAGAAAAAAACAAATACCAGTAACTGTGTGGTTCCGGAGCATTATGTCAATGTCCAAGTCTGAGCCAGTCCTTGCTTCTCAACAGAGGTTCCTCAGTACTGTGAGGCCAGAGACATTGCTTATCCCGGCTCTTACGGAATGGATACTGCTCTTTTCTACAGCAAACCAAATAACTTCTTTCTTTTTTGATATTTACTAGAAAGCCTAGTGACCTCCTTTTGGGAGTATTTGCAATTAGATTTTCAACACAGAGAATGACTGAAGGATTATCCAAGGCACAGGGTGGAATAAAGGCATTGCATTCTTTTTCACCTTCTATGTGGTTCAACCCAAAAGGGAGACTTTCATCATTTTGCTTCATTGGTGGGCTTAGTATCGAGACCCCACATGCAAATGTCAACAAGAATATATTTCTAGTGGTGGCCAAAAATAAGTTACTTTTGGATGATTTTCTGCTTAGGAAAACCCTTAAGGGCTCAGTATAGTGTTTAGTGAATGAGAAGGCTGCAGTTATTAAACAAAACAGTCACTTAGGAGAGTGTCTCTAATAGAGAAAGCTCATATACCAAGTCCTATTTCATGATGAAATTGGCTTGTTCCGTCTTGCTGTGACTTCTCATTTTAAAGTTCTGTGACTGATCTTGTAAACTGCTAATTCATCTGCCTTCCTGCCCTCACCTGCACATGGAGCAGATACAGCTCACGGCCGTGATTGGTGTGGTAATGGATGGAGCATCACAATATGCTTGTAGGTCTTGCCTTAGCTTCTCCTGTCTTAGAATTCTGCTTCCAACTCAGCCATCAAAGCAGAAATTGTCTCACATATATCATTTCCATTATATTGAAATGCACTGAAGCAAAATCCAGAATCTCTACTATGGTATCCTTCCTGCATCTGGTTAATTTTGTGGTATAGCCTTCTCTCTCTGCATTTTTGCTATTTGTTCTTGCTATACTCAGAACACCCCAAACCTGCTTTTAGATGAAAGCTTTGAAGACACTGATTCTGTGCCTACAAAGTGTGTGCCTTGAAGACATTGGAGCTCAGTTCTGTTCGGTACTCAGACCTTTACTCTTTACAAAGGCAGCCTGTATGTTGCACTAAAGTGAACTGACAAAGCACATCTTCATTCAAATGAGTCTAAAAGGCCCATTTAATAATCTCTCTCAGCCTTGGAGCTGAGATACCATCTCACACCATATAGCCATCATCAACAACATCATTTTTAGTCAGATCCAAAGGCTCTCAGTTCTATATTTATTAATTTATTTAAGAAACATCAGTGAATACCTACTCAGAGTCGGATGGTGTGGCTGAAATGGTAAGGAGAATCTATAAAATCTTAGATCATTTAGTCAAGTGGTGCAAAATGTCAATTAAGGGCACCCTACTCGCACATCATGATCTGGGAAGTATGAGGCAATGATGCTCTACAGAGTGTGCATAGTGAGGTAAGCCAGGCACCGGCAACCACAGAGAGAACGTGCCACCGGCAGAGCCACCGTGCAGGAGAGATGAACTGAAAGAGAACTCAGATTACTTAGTGAACTTGGATCCAGGTAAAAAGAAGGCAATTCTGTCCCATGGCAGAAAAGAAAAGCAACAACTTGATCCTACTACCCACCTCTTGGGTTATAATTCTCAAGCTCGGGGGCTTTGAAATAGACAAGTTTTTCTGTCACTCTTCCAAACCAAAAGTGAGCCTGAAGTGGGCTCTGAAAACTGACATTTCTAATACATTCCTGAGACCAATTCTGGTGGTCCAAAGATAACACTTCAAATAACATTGCCTTCCAAAGAATATACTAGAAGAAAGCAAGACCAGCAGTAGAAGAGGTTTAGAAAGCCCTCATTCATTCATTCATTCATTCATTCATTAATTCACTTCTTCATCTATTCATTCACAAGTGTCCATTTTGGATCTGCATTTGTCAAATATTTTAAATATTGATGATACAGATAAAAAACAAAGTGGCCTTTCTCATAGACTTCAAATTCTCATCAGGGCAGCAGCACAACTTGGTGAGTAGAGTATGTTAGTGGGTGGTAGGTTCTATGAAGAAAACTGAACTGGGATAAAGGGAACAAGGAAAAACCATCATACTGGGCCAGTGGAATTATAAATAAGGTGGGCACCACTATCTATCTAAAGCTGTGATGATTTTGTCCTATCACTAGAAAAGAAAAATGCAAGAAAGAGCAAAAGTGTTCTTAGGAACAGAAAGATTCCTATAGAAAATATATAGAGAAAAATTAGCAAGCTCTGGGCAAAAGCGTTCGAAGAAAAGTGAAGAACACTTAAAATGTTGGTGGGGGTAGGGGTAGGGGTAAAGGGACACACAGGAAAAAATACCAACAAACCAGCTATTCCCCAAAGGCTAATTGTAGAGACATCTAAGAATTTACAACTTGGGGGAGTTGTTCTGTGACTGATCTAAGGGAGGAAGTTGTTATGCCTTGGAAGGAGCAAACTGCTGGTTGATCACATGACCTGTGGCCCTCCACTGAGTCAGAAGAGAAGCAATTGCAAATGAAGTTTCATATGTGTTGTTGCTTAGCATCCCCTTTTATGTTTCTGCTCCAATAAGAGGAAGTGGGTGCGTTTCTTTTGCATGTCGTTTTCCCAGGCTGAGCTTCACTGCTGCACATGTTGGAATGGTTAGTCAATCAGTTGGTTCTTCTGCACAAGTGCTTTTCATGTTCTTCTTCAAATGCTTAGGAACACCAGGGATGCCATGGTTATTTGAGACGCTAGCGAGGAAGGAAATAAATGGGGACCATACAGGAACAATACCCCCTGCCTTTCCTTGAGGTTTTTATTTGCCATTATTCATTTGTGGGGCAGCAACGCAATTTACACAGTGAGGAAGGTTTTTAGGTTCTAAAATGATCCCAAAACTTAAATTCCAGCTCTATGATTACTTGTTTGACCTCAGGCTGGTATTCATTTCTTTGTCTTTCGAGGTTCTGTTCTGCAGAAAAATATGGATGTGAATGTGCTTGCATCGATGCAGAAGAGACAGTTAAATGCACAGCTCATAACCAACCATGAGAAAACACTAGCTCTTCTTCCGTCCCACTTCATCTTTGGTTTGATAATTACTTAATTAGTGGCTATTATGACATTCAGTTTAGAACCTGAGTTACCAGGTTTGGGTGATTTTATGGTTATGGAGTCTGTTGGCTAATCACTAATGCCTTTTCTACATTGCTACATTTTATGTATATATCTCACATTCTGTGGAAGTTCCTTCAAAAGGCAGATAACAGGACTGTATTCAGGGGATATTTCTATAGTTTATTACAGAGAGACAACAGAAATGTGGGAGTAGCCTGTGGGCATTGTGTGTCTTAATTGTGTATCTTACAAGAACCAGCTTTTTAAAAAGCTCTTCCTAGAAAGGGGGTTACACTCACCCAAGAACAGGAGAAATAGAGTGTGATGTGGGAATTTGTTTTATTTAGGCTCCTGTTTTTCTGTGGATCCTACTGGTTTTCACTTGGGTGCTGTATATATTTGAGTTGTATGTAGTCCAGTGCAGCCATTCATATTTGTACAGGATTTAACTCCATTGCCGTACACAATGCCTTATGTTCTAGCCAAGTACTAGACAAGTATGTATTAATTAAATAATAAAACACTATGTGTCCTATAATTGGGTAATCACAACGACAATTTTATGAATTTGGTGACCAGCATCCATTATGATGGAATAGAAGGAAACATTTGAAATCTTTAGGGCTTTATAATTTGGTAAGCATCTAGCTGTGAGGAAAGTTTATCAGAGAAAGATTAACACTCCAATAACAGTAGGACACTAATACACTGGGACCTTATATGATGCACACACACCATCCCCATATATAGGCACATAGTCTTATCTCTGAAAGGACAGGTAAATGAAGGACCTTAGTAGGTCAAAATCATAGGCCCGAGCAAAGTCTAGTGAGCATTTTCCACGAGGTGAAGCTAAAATTTGATGCAGCAAATGCTCTCATAGAAGGTGGATTCTCTGCTGCCCAGTGAGGAAGGAGATGGGTTCATGTTGAAAACTTCTTCCAGTGGAATTCTTAGCAGACTATTTTTCCATGATGAATAATATGGCAGATAGTGGGAAGGTCTTCTGCAGTTTTCTAAGGCGTTAGGGATCAAAGCAGCTAAGACCAAGTGTTAGCGAGAAGGTAGAATATGGAATGCTGGCCCATTCTTGGGCCTGCCGAGGCCCCTTAACACTTGATCAGACTAAAGCATGTTACAGAGCGGGATATTTAAGGGACTGGGTACTCTATGTTAAAATGGGCTTAAAAAGTGCATGACCTATAGCAAAAGGAAATGAGTTCTTTCAGATAATGTCTGTACTACCTAGACCTTATGATTGCTTCAGATGTCTTCCTCTGGAAATGAATCAGAGAGCATTCTTTTGGCTCCCTTTCAAAAGATGCTCAAAGATAAGCAAAGTTTAAGAAAAATGACATTGAAGTAGACACCTTTCCATACATGACATGTCCTAAATGAAACAAAGGTCCCCAGTTAAATGCAAATTCTCTGTCTCTCAATATTTCAAAGTTCTTCTCTGACTATTAATGTATCCTTTACTGAGTATTACACTTCTTTGGGGCTTCGAGTTTTTGTTTTGTTTTGCTTTTCTCTCTTTTAGAGAATTTTAACTTCTCTCGAACAAGCAGATTTATTCATTATAGAAGTTAATTTCTGTGACAGGTCTGGTGTGCTTTTGCAATAGAAAAGAAAAACAGAGTAAGAGAAATAACTCGAGGATATACAATAAGGTATAATCATTTTTGGAGGTAAAGCAGACCCCTTTACAGTATGTGCCACCAAGATCCTGGAGTGTGGTCATTTAAATTGAAAAATTAAGTGCTTTTATGATCATGGCTAACATGTTCTGAAAGAGTTCATAAATTATCTTCATAATTCATTTCCCTGTAACTCTGCTGTTCCCGACACCATGCGGTGGAGAAGGAAAGTCTTTTGACTTAGTTTGTGTGGTAAGTGTGGCGGGAGCCTTTAGTTAAGGTTGTTAAATTACAGTTATTTAACAGTCATACACACTTCAAACTGTGTCATAACAGTGTTCCCAGCCAATTGACTCCCAAGGCCAGGTTAAAGGCTGACTTGGCTTTCCTAGTGCCATTTTTATACTGAAGTGGAGTGTGAGTACGGGAAGCTGTTTATCTGAAGTCTCCATGGATGGTAAGTCTTCTGTGATGCATAACAAAGGTCCCCTTGTTCTGGGGATGAAGAGAATGTAGAAGAGTCTCTTTAATTTCTGAATGAGTTCCGCCCTCCTATTTTCTCTAATGCAATTTAATGCCTTACAAGGTCATGTGATTTCTAGATTAGTTTGTGTTTATATTTAATCTAACTATAAAATGATTTATATAATTGCACATTTATTGGAGACTAATGGATTCATTTTGCTCCTTAGCTTTTTGCCTGTTGGTCTTCTCTATATATCTAGATGTATATTTAAAATGTTTGTAAATTAGTATTTCTATAAATTTAAGAATGTCATTCAATTTATTTTGGGTATGTTCAACCCCTTGTACTTTGCCCAGATCCACTCCTACACCCCACCTCCCTAGCCAGTCATACATCCCCCAACCCCGACATTCATATTAAGTGTTTGTGTTATCAAATATAGTCAAGTGTGAAGCTTGATCTAGAGTGTGGTCGACCTGCCAGGGATCACATTTCAGGAAAACTGACACTTATTTTGGGGTGATTTTTTTTTAAAAAAATTCTGTTCTTAGGGCAGTCTTACGCAAAATTAATTCTAAATAAGCATCTCAGAATTATGCTCCAGATACTGTTGCTGAGTGGCTGCTCTAACTGTCCTTGGTTCTTGTCTTTGTCCTCAGTCCTGAATTCTCTGGCATCTGCCCGATTGCTTTGTTCTTTCATTTTTTGATTATCCGAGTAGGAAAAGAGCAATTAACTCTAGTGTAGTAAGTGGAAAGGGTATTAAATTTTTACAGTGCTTTAAAATACAGTTTTGCTGATCATCAGTGAGACTTCATCCTGTGCATTTTCCTTACCCCCCCCCCCCCGAAAAGAAGAGTTACTATGCTGGATGTTCTGAAATATGGCTAGCCCACCTCACGGCTTTGTGTTTCCAAGTCTCGTTACTGAGGCCTGGCTTCTATGCTTTTCATTAGGAAGTTGACTTTTTACTGTTGGTGTATGTCACCTGTTTACTTTATCTTAGCTCCTTCATCTTGCAGTAGGAATCTTTTCAGATGGTGGATTTCCAGAAGACCTGTTAACAGGCACTAATTACAGCCTCCGCCTTAGCTACTGTGGCATGAGACTTCCAGACTCCACATAGTTCCTTGCCTTTTTTTTCTTTGTAGCCCAAGAGCCTTTTTCACGCACAGATACATCTCACATAGAGACATCTTGAGCGGTTAAACACATCTCAAGAGTCCTTAAAGTATGCCTGGAGCTATTGTAATTTAGTAAATAATAAAGAAAATAGATTTTTTTCCTATTTATTTTATTCATTCATTCATTCATTCATTCATTCATTATTCAATTTAAATCCCAATCACAGCCATTCTCCTCCCAGTCCCACCCCCACATCTTCTCCCCACACCCTCCCCTTCACCTCAGAGAAGGGGGAAGTGCCCCTGGATACCAAGTTACCCTGGCACCTCAAGTTACTGCAGCATTAGGCGCATCCTCTCCCACTGAGGCCAGACAGGGCAGACCAATGAGGAAGAGCAAGACCCACAGGCAGGCAGCAGAGCACGTTCTGCCTACCTGCTAAATATGTGTGTAGCATGTGTGTGTGTGTAGGGGGGCAGGTCCAGCCATATATGTTCTTTGATTGGTGGTTTAGCTTCTGAGACCCCCTAAAAGTCCACGTTAACTGACTGATGGTCTTCTTGTGGAGTCCCTGTGCTTCCTCAAATCCTTACCCCAACTCCATAAGACTTCTGAATTCCGTCCTTTATTTCAGTTAGCTGTTGGGTGGAGCCTCTCAGAGGACAGTTGGGCTCCTCTCTGTGAATCCAGGCTGACAGATATTAAGCAGCCTGAGGCTCCAAGGTAGTTGAAGGTAGAAGCCAGGCCTGCAAAGTGATCCTTTGAGGACAACTCTGCAGGTATATTCCCAACCAAACTGGCAGGGTTTGCTACTGGATTGATTTATGTTTGTTTCACACAGGGTTCTTGTGTATCCAGGCCTGCACTGACAAATATAGCATCAATAGTGTCTTTGCATATATTGTATCATTGTGACAAGGCACACTTACCAACAAAGAGGGATAAAGGTCTCACAGTGTGTCCCTGTGAATCCACTTCCCATGCAGACACAAGTAGTTTCTTCCATCCACACCTAGACCTCCATGGAGACACGGCTGACTGGCACATTCATGAAAGTTCAGTTCACAGTGGTCTCCAAGGAATGCAGGTACACAGGCACAGAGGTCAGTTCTAAGAGCATCCTCACATGTGGCACAAGACAATAGGGCTGGGATCCTATTTATAAGTCTTTTTTTTATTTTAGAAGGCAGGAAATTATTTTCAGCTAAGAGAGAGAGAGAGAGAGAGAGAGAGAGAGAGAGAGAGAGAGTCAGGCAAACAAAAGGGAGTCTTGTTCAGGACAACCAGAAACTGGAAAAATGTCAGAGAGATTAGGAGACAAATGACCTCTGAGGGATCAGTTCAAGGACTCTGGGCTTCATTGTGGTTGCTGGGGACTGTAAAACTTAACAGATGAGGGCTAGTGTGTGAGATTCTGTTAGCCAGTTTGGTGTTCCTCATTAGAGCTCTTAGTGCTAGCCCAAAATCTAAACCCCTTGACCTGCCAATTTTTGTTTTTGTTTTGTTTTTAATTCTTCAGACTGACTCAGTTCAATGGCATGTCTTGCTCTTATTGTCTGAGTAAGTTTGTCTTGTTTCTAGCCCCCTCCTCCTTTCTTCCTTCCCTCCCTCCTTTCCTAATGTTCTCCTCTCTCTTGTACACAGTTAAGAATATGGGAGACTGTAGTTAAGCACAGTTGAAACAAATGATTAATTTCACCAGCAAGGATGTGAGTTTTTGTAAAATATCTCTACACCACTAGCTTCTGGTTCTATGAGATATTAAATTCAAGAGGAGAATAGCCTTATTATTATTAGGAATAGCCTTAATTAACTAAAGGTTCCCCAGTAGTTTCAACTTTCAGAATTGGTCTTTTTTTTTAACATGTGGTTGCTGGGATTCGAACACAGGTCTTCTGGAAGAGCAGCCAGTGCTCTCAAACCACTTTATTGAATTATTGCTTGTTAAAGTTTATCTTTTAAAAAAGCATAGTATAAAGTTTCTAATAGTGTTTAATGATCAGTTCAGGATTTCAAATAACTGAACAATAGTTTTTAAAAAGTCTGCTGTTTTGAAAAATTTCTCAAAGCTGATAAAACCTTTGACAACCTCAATCTGTTTCCCATGGGGCTTTCAATCTGTGGACAGTGTCGTTATAGTTACAACAGCCTGGCATTCCCCCAAGCTGATTTGTTTGAAGGGAAGAAATAGTCCCTCTGCATTCTCTGAAGATGTCATAATAGACTTTGAACTCTATCTCTTATCACAGGAAAGTGCATAGACAACCCCCTAATGCCTGAAAGCTAAAGAGTGTCAGGGAGGTGTTGAAAGGCACATGAGATATGAGGACTGCTTATCGATGCAGAGCAGTTACCTGCCCATACCAGGCAAAGGTGAATGGCCTTTAGATGTATACTAAGACAGATATTCTCAATGCTGATGGATAGGCAATTAAATGCTTACCTCCTTCATCTTTAATTGTCTGAAAAGATTTCCAAGTTACTTACATTAAAACCTATGCACACAACAGACTACTCTAAAACTTACCAACAGAGTTCAGTGCATTAACCTAGACTTGTCTGACTGTGGCCAAATACAAAATAACGCACAAATGACCCTTTATTTATTGGGTCAAATATTACACTAGATTATTAAACAGTCATACTAAATGTGAAGTTTTTAGTGTGTTCCCAGTGGTATAAAACTACTTAAATTATGTTTCACATGAGTTTAAAAAAATTTGTAGGCTTACTTCTCTGGTTCTTGCTCAGCTGATTTTAGATCCTTAATGAGAATCTTCATGTTAATCACATGATTTCAGTATTGCTCATTCTAGTGTCTAGGTGGCTTTTCATTTTGGATGAGTTTCTTTCAAGAAGTATGCATCCCAGCTTTTTCATATTTTAAATACTAGAAAGATTTTCACACCACATTGCTGATGGTGGCCGGATGGAGCTAACCCTGGTGAGAAGTCTTCTTAGGAGACATGCTATGTCAGCTTAGCCCGAATAGCACATATTCTAAAAATCAATCCAGACATTAAAACAAAGTGTTTTCCTGTATTTCCTGAATAAAAAAAAGCCTTATCAGACTATTTTAAAAGAGACATTAAATAGCAATAAATAATCAACAGAAACATTTCCTTCCATGTGGTTTTTATGTTATTTGGGGCTGAAAAACTTAAAATTTCAAGTAGAGACTTCCTCCTTCCTCTGGGTTAATCAATAACCTTTGGTGTTTTAGAAAAGAAAAGAAAAAAACATTTGTGACTTAGGGTAGACTCAAACCCATTAGAAATGGCATTACCAGGTGATGGTAAGTCTGCAAAGCAGACCTTCCAGCTCCCTGCTTCCCTGGGCCTTTCTGTCCCTTTGAAAGCTTTTCACATCTGGCTGGTACTGAATGAATCTACTGTCAGACTCCAGCTTCTATGGTACCTGGCTTCTTATGAATTAATTACATGTTCAGAACAGAGGACTTAGAGACGTCTGGGGACCTGTGGCTGAGTTCACAAAGTCTCCTTTAAACAAAGGAGGCTCTGTCTCTGCTTACACTCAGACACTCGTGGAGGAAGTGAGCATGATTGTGGCTGTGTTGGGAGATCCCTTATTTAAAAAAGCCAGTGGAGAATGGACCAACATTTTCCCCAAATGTCTTCTTTCACATTGACCGTAAAGGGGGTAATCTTTGTCCCGTCTGTCCTTTGTATGGTTTTCAAACATGCTTTTTAACATTAGCATGAGAGAAAAGAAAATGCTAAGACTATGTTTCAGGTGTGTGTACATATGTAATATGTGTATATCTATGTGTGTGCTCAGTGTATGTTTGTATGAATATATACATATATGTGTATGCATGTGCATATGTGTGTTTTCAACATATATATGCATATATGTTTACATGTATGTGTGTACATGTACATATATGTGTATATGTGTGTCCATATGTGTGTTATTAGTTTTATGAGAATTAAAGGAAAACAGAGGTGCTCTCCAGACAAGAAAGCTGGAGATAAGCTACTCCATCTCAGAAGACCGATGTCTATTTGCATGTGTCTTTGCCTTCTGGCTAGAGTGGTATTAGCTTCCTACTTGGACAGCTCTAGATAATAATAGAGTAATCTATGATCACAACACATCTCATAGTTTCCATTCCAGAGCCTAAATCCCAGAAATGGAGAAATGGTTTAGGTCATTGTTATGAAAAACCGAAGTTGCTCCAAGTGTGTTTCAAGAGGGCCAGAGTTTGCTCCAAGTAAATAGCTAAATGTTGCTGTGTTGCCCAAGTGCTGCTGGCTTCAGAGCCTTGAAACCTACAAGAGTAAAGGGATCATGGAATCTGGCTGAACAATATAAAGAAGCAGAGGAGAATGGTATATAGTGTGTTCTTGTGTTGCATGGCTGTCTGTAGTGTGTGCACGTGTGTGTGTGTGTGTGTGTGTAGGTGCATGCATGTGTGTGTCTGTGTGCCTGTAGTGTGTGTGTGCACATGTTCACATGGATAGAAATCCAAAGTTGGCTTCTTTAACTTTACCTACTTTATTTACTGAGATTAGCTCATTTGCTGAACCAGAAACTCACCAAGTCTAGCTAGTTCATAAGATAACTTGCCTAGGAGAATACCCTGTCTCTGCCTTCTAAATTCTGTGATTACAAGTTGTTACCGAGCATACCTGAATTTTATGTGTCTTCTGAAGATCTGGATTCTGGTCCTCATACTCTTGTGTGGCAAGTACTTTATCCACCGAACTATCACTGCAGATCATATGTTTGTATGTTTGTGTGCATGTTTATATGTATATATGAACATATTTGTTATTCACATGTTGAAACTGGCATGTAGAATAAAATACAAGAAAAAAAATTTTAGGAATTTTTCTGACAGGGTGGCTTTACAAATTACTTATTCAGAAAAGTAAAGACATAAAACAAGTATCAGCAGAGCAAATATTAGCCAAGAAAACAGCTGCAGGAGCTGCTCTGTGATTCCACACAAGCCTGGACGTGCATTTTGGAATGTGGATCTAACGCTAAATAAATGACTCTCCACTCTTTGCTTTCTAGGAAAGAAAACCTATTTGACATCAATTAGATTCTTTTCTGGCAATAGCACTCCAAACAGTATTCGTATGAAGTCAATCACTCAGTTGCTGCTGAAATAAACAGCTGTACAGGACAGGGTCATTGATTTCACAAACTGTGCTATAGCATACCAATATCATAAAATCATTATTGTTTTATTATTACTATTATATAATGGTTGCTATTTAGGTGATAACACATAACATCCTTTCTTTGAATAGATGGGATCTGAAAGACTTGGGAAACAGAGAAAGCTTCAGATAGATGGAAGTCTGGGTAACGTGTTTCTAATTGAACAATATCGTTTTAGATCCTCTAAGAAAGGGACTTACAGACTTAAGCCCAAGGTATAAATGGATGCCCCAATAGCTGTTGTTAGGGCCTGGCCTCTTCTAGTCTCAAGAGTGGCAATCCAGGAAGCCTGGCAAACACAGACCAGGTGGCTTGAAGACAGTTTAGAAGCTCTGAGTTCCTGTGGTCACTGCCCCATCCCTGGGACAGGAGTGAAGAGGGGATGTTTAGAGAGCCCAACTCTTGGGTCTATGGCACTTGGAGAATAAGAGATCTCACTGCAGATTTCAGTCCTGGTTTCATAGCAGTTTGTCACTTGCATCTATTACCAAACACTCTTAGCTGTTGAACGAGACTGACTTAGGGATGGTCCTTGGTGTCTATGAGTCATGTTTACTCTTCACAGGCCCCAGGTGCTCCTTGCGCTCATGTTACTAGCTTCCCCTGTGAGCTGGCAGTGCTTCTACTCACTGCTTAGGCCCTCATGACTTTTCTTTTGTTATATAACTGTCTTAAAGCCAAGGAGATTTTTGAATCATATATCCAGAAGTTATTTCACTTGATTGGTGGGTGATGTATTTAGTACCATTTGATTTCCCTCTATCTAGACTGAAATAAACAACTTTGGTGTGATAAGAAGGCACTTTGCTACATCCCCAGTGTGATCGCTTCTTTAGTTCAGAAGCTCTGATCTTCTCACTTTCGTTCTTCTCATCTGAAGTAAGAATTTCATCTACAGAAGGTGCAAAGGCTCCTGTGTAGATAGATGATGTCAACCGTCTGGGTGAGGGGCTGGGATCCAAGGACAAGATTTCAAGACCTCAGCAGGAAAGCAGCAGTGCAGCCTTTGTGGGAAAAACCAGTAGGGGGAAGGAGTGGACACAGGAGGGCCAGACAACATCATCTGCTCAGCTGAGAATAATGGTGAGTGAAACAAGCTGCCTCCTTGCCTCTCTTCTTTTGTAAGCCAATAAATGGTTTTTATTGCCTAGGTGAATGTGAGTTATCTTCTGTCATACACAACCCAGGAAGTCCTGGACAATGCAAGGCCTGTCCTCCCTGCGTGGTTTTAGGACTCAGAACATGATACCTCAAAGTATGAGGTCTTGGTGTGCTAAGCCCTTTGAACTGAAGACTGGAGAGGCTTCAAAAGCAAGATTTGTGTGACCTTCTGCCCCCTGCCTCCGGTCCCCAGTCATCCTTCTCCAGAATGACTCATAGAAATCAGAGCTGCTCCTCTCCTGGGTGGATCTTAGAAACTAGAGCTCTTCACTCTTTTAGCTGGCCATTGGACCCAGAAAGCTTCACCATTCTCTTTCTTTCCACTTTTCCCTTGACGATATTCATTTTAGGAGGATACAATCTAGTGCATTAGAAAAAAGATGCTATAAAAAATGGCTACACCCTTACACAAAGAACAGTAGGCAACGAAGGAAATGTAGGAGCAGGAAGGTAGTCTTTCTCGGGAAAGAGCAAAGAAGAGTTTTCCCAATCTGTTAAAGATTGATTTGTCTGTATATATGTGAGTTTATTTCATGGTCTTCAGTTAGATTTCCTTGAACAACCTGTCTGTGTCTATACCAATATCATACAGCTTTTATTATTGTTGTTCTTTTATACAGCTTGAAGTTAGGGATAAAACACCTCCTGACATTCTGGTTTATTTTAGTTATCTTGTTTTTTTTTTTTTTTCATATGAATTTGAGAACTGTTCTTTCAAGATCTACAAATAATTGTGTTGAAATTTTGATGGAAATTTCATTGAATCCATATATTGTTTTTGGTAAGATGGCCCTGTTTATTATGTTAATCCTACCAATTCATAAGTTGGGAGATCTCTTCATTTTCTGAAGTCTTCTTTGATTTCTTTCTTGAGAGACTTGAGGTTCTTGTCATATAGTCCGTTCACCTGCTTAGTTAGAGTTATGCCAAGATGTTTTATATTATTTTTGGTTACTGTAAAGTGTTCTGTCTCTATAACTTCTTTCTCAGACTGTTTATCACTTGTACTAAGGAGGGCTACTGGTTTCATTGAGTTAAATTTTTATTCAGCCACTTTGCTAAAAGTGTTTATCAGCTGTAAGAGTTCTCTGGAAGAATTTTTAGGATCAATTATATACACTATCATATCATGTGAAAATATAGATACTTTGACTTCTTCCTTTCCAATTTGTATCCTCCTGATCTCCTTTAGTCATCTTATTGCTTTTACTAGAACTTCAAATACTATATTGAAGATATAAGGGGAAAACAGACAGCCCTATCTTGTATTCAATTTTGTGAAAATGCTTAACTTTTCTCTATATTTAATTTGCTTTTGGTTATTACCTTGCTGTATATTGCCTTTATTGTGTTTAGATATGAATGTTGTCTCACTGATTTCTCTAACATTTTTAATATGAGAGGGTGTTGGATTTTGTCAAAGGCTTTTTTGTGCATCTAATAAGGATGATCATGCAGTTTTCTTCTTTAAGTTTGTTTATATAGTGGGTTACATTGGTGGATTTTCATATTGAACCACTCCTGCATACCTGGGATAAAGCCTACTTAATCATGGTAGATGATATCTTTGACCTGTTCTTGGATGTGGTTTGCAAATATTTTATTGAGAATTTTTGCATCAATGTTCATGAGGAAAATTGGTCTGAAATTCCCTTTCTTTGTTTAGGTATCAGGGTGATGGTGGCCTCATAGAATGTGTTTAGCAATGTTCCTTCTGTTTCTATTTTGTGGACTAGTTTGAGGAGTATTGGCATTATCCCTTCTTTGAAAATATGGTAGAAATCTGTGTTAAAACCATCTAGTTTAGGTGGGCTATTTGTTTGTTTGTTTTTCTTTGTGTTGTTGGCAAACTTTTAACTACTGTTTTTATTTCCCGTGGGGTTATATGACTATTCAGATAGCTTATCTGATCTTGATTTAGCTTTGGTAATTGATATCTATCTAGAAAACCATCCACTTCTTTTAGATTTTCCAATTTGGTGGAGTACTGGCTTTTGAAGTAAAACCTAGAGATTCTATGAATGTCCTCAGTGTCTGTTGTTCAGTCTTTGTTTTCATTTCTGATTTCATTAATTTGGGTATTGTCTCTCTGCCTTTTAGTTAGTTTGGCTAAGAGTCTGTTTATCTTGTTGATTTTCTCAAAGTACTAGTTCCTAGTTTCCTTGATTCTTTATTGTCCTCTTTGTTTCTTATTGGTTGATTTCATGACTGAAATTGATTATTTCCTGCTGTCTACTCCTCTTGGGTGTTTGCTTCTTTTTGTTATAGAGCTTTCAGGTATAATTTTAATTCATTAGTATGAAAACTCTTCAATTTCTCTATGGAGGCACTTAATGCTATGAAATTTCCTCTCAGTACAGCTTTCATTTTGTACTATAACTTCAGGTATGTTGTACCCTCATTTTCATTAATTTATATAAAGTCTTTTAATTTTATTTTCTATTTCTTTCCTGATCTAATTATCATTGAGACCAGAGTTATTCAGCTTCCATGGGTATACAAGCTTTCTGATGTTTCTTTTGTTGAAGTTCATCTTTAAGCCACGGTGATCTGATAAGATGTAAGAGGTTATTTCAATCTTGTATATGTTGAGTTTGCTTTGTGACTGAGTATATGGTCAATTTTAAACAATGATTTGTGAGGTGGTGAGAAGAAGGTATTTTCTGTTGTGTTTACATGAAATATTCTATGCATTTCTGTTAGGTCCATTGGAATCATAACCTCTTTTGGTTTCATTATTTTTCTGTTTAGTTTATGTCTCAATGACCTGTCCATTGGTCAGAGAGGGGTGTTGAAGTCTCCCACTATTAACGTGTTGGGTTTAATGAATCATTGAAACTTTAGTAATGTTCCTTTTAGGAATGTGTGTATACTTACATTTGGGGCATAGATGTTTAGAATTGAGATATCCTATTGGTATAATTTTTATTTGATATTTATGAAGTGTGTTTCCCCATCTCCTTTGATTACTTTTGGTTGAAAGTCTATTTTATTACGTTCTCAAATGACTATTCCAGCTTGTTTTGGATGTCTGTTTGCTTGGAAAACCTTTTTTCAACCCTTTATTCTGAGATAATGCTTATCTTTGTTGCTGAGTTTCTTATATACAGCAGAATGGTGGATTTTGTTTACCCATTCATTCTGTTAGCCGGTGTCTTTTTAATAGGGATTTGAGTCCATTGAGTTGAGAAATATTAATGGCCAATGATTGTTATTTCTTGTTATTTTGGTGTTGATGGAGATAGTGTGTGTGTGTGTGTGTGTGTGTGTGTGTCTGTGTGTGTGTGTGTGTGTTTGTGCGTGTGTATATGTGTGTGCCTGTGCATGAATGTGTGTTTCCCTTCTATTGGTTTTTTGGTTTGAAATCACTTTTTCCTTGTGTCTTTTTTTTTTGGTTAGGTTTTGTTTGTTTTGTTGTTTTTGTCTTGTTTTGCTTGCTTTGTTTTGTTTTTGTTTTGTTTGTTTTCAGAGTGTAGTGATCCGAAATCCTTTGAAGTTTTCCTTCTAGTATCTTTTGTAGGTCTGGGTTAGTGAACAAATATTGTTAAATTCTATCAAGGAATATATTGGTTTCTCCATGTATATAGATTGAAAGCTTTGCTGTGTCTCTTAGGGTCTTCACAACCTATGCCCAGGCCCTTTTAGCTTTTAGAGTCTCAGTTGAGAAAATTGAGTATAATTCTGATAGGTCTGTCTTTATATGTTCTGGGCTTTTTTTACTTGTAACTTTTAATATTGCTTCTTTGTCCTGTACACTTAGTGTTTTGATTATTTATGTGGTGGAGAATTCTTTTTTTCTGGTCCAACTTGTTTAGTGTTCTGTAAGCTTCTTATGCATTTATAAACATCTCTTCTTTAGGCTAAGAAACTTTTCTTCTATGATTTTGTTGAAAATGCTTTCTGGGCTTTTGAGAGGATGATCTTATCCTTCTATTCCTATTGGTCTTTTCATAGTATCCCAAAATTCCTGGATGTTTTGTGTCAGAAACTTTTTAGATTTTGAATTTTCTTTGACCAATGTATTCATTTCTTTTCTTGTACTTTCTATGCCTGAAATTCTCTCTTCCATCTTTTATATTCTGTTGGTAATGCTTAAGCCTGTAGATCCTTTTCTATATCCTAAGTTTTCAATCTTCACAGTTGCCTCAGTTTATGTTCTTCTTTTATAGTTTCTAGTTCATTTTAACATCTTGGACAGTCTTATTCATATTTTCACCCATCCAATTGTATTTCTCTATATTTATGTGCTTTCTTTTTAAATGTTTCTACCTGCTTGAATATATATTTTCAGTATATCTTTATAGATTTAGTTATTTCCTGTTTAAAGGCCTCTATCATTTTTATAAGATTGAATTGAAGATTATCTTTATGTACTTCAGTTTCATTAGGATATCCAGGGATTGCCTAGCAAGATAACTGGGCTCTGGTGATGGATGGTATATTGCACTGGGGCTTATTGATTGTGTTATTAGACTGTATAATAGGCATCTGTTTTTCCCTGGTGTTGGCTCAATGATCCTGATGGCAGCAGGTCTTCTTGGGAAATCAAGGGGAACTGTGGTCCAGACAATGAAGGTCAGGGTACCCAGCTTTATTGGCTATGCCTCACAGACCCCACTGGCAAGGGATTGATGGGTAATATTTCAAAATAATTGTTCTTGAGGTCCCTAAACAGAATGGTTTTGGGGTCCCACTAAACTCCTTGAAACAAAAGAGCAAGCCTAGAGGCAATAAATGGAGTTCAGGGGACTGCCAGAAACTCACTTCTGCCACCTGTGACCCAGTGGGGCCTGACTTAGAAGGGATTGGTGGGACAGGGTTGCAAACTGATTAGTCTGGGGTCCTACACAGACCCCCATATGTTAGCAGGATGCTCTTAGATTCCAGCAAGACTCCTCGAGATGGAAGGGCCAGCCCAATTCAGGTCAGGGTACACATGCATTTTTACCTCTGCCCCATTTAATAATTTTTCAACAAACGTATACAAGTTTATTTGAGCCTCTTTCCTCCTAATGAAAATGAGAACATTGGAACCAGCAAGAAAAGGTTAATAAATGTGCTAATTTAGTATAAAAACACTTAGAACAGAACCCTGTAAAGCCTGTAAAGTTAATACTGAATGCATTTTACTTGAATTAACATAAACTTAAACCTATCCACACATAAGATTTTAAGAAAATTTTACATTATTATTATTATTATTATTATTATTATTATTATTATTATTATTATTATTTATTATTTATCATGTATATATGTAGGACGTGTGTATACACTATGAGTAAAAGCCATGGGACAATTTCATGAATTTCCTTTCTTATATGGCTTCTAGGGATGGAACTCATGGCTCAAGGTTTGCATGATTTATCTGATGAACTGTTCCACTGACTCCTATATTAATATTTTTATTTATGATTTTAGTCATAAATTATATTTTAAATGTTTTAGTCTCTTTTGTTGGTTCTATTTGACTCCTATTTTGTTGCTCAAGCTCAAGATTTTTACATTTCTGGTTGAATTCTTCTTCTGATTATTAACAAAATGATACAAATAATATTTATGAAGATCTTTTTCACATGTTTTATTTTCCACGTCATACTACTTCCCTTCCTCTAAACCATGTATATATAAAATTCTAATCAGTCCAAAGAAATCTTAATAGCCTAATAATTTTTTTCACTTCAAATTATGCACTTTATTGGCATAATGGTCATTTTGGATTTTGAGTGTCAAATGAATTCATTAAGTTACAAAGGATTTTTCCAATGTATTCTTTGTTCAAGTTTAGAAGATTAGATAAGCTTTGATGAAATAATTTTCTAATGTCAGACTGTATTATCAGCAGTGGATTTTAGCTTTACTTAGAGCTAATAAGAGTCTTCTGAAATTTTTAAGTGTTATGTATTATGTTAGCAAAGAAAAGACTTTGGAAGATAATGGTAAACTCAGAATTTTCATTACTTGTTCTTTTGATTTAGATACACAAAGCTTAGGATCATTCTATTGGCATTTATTTGAGAAGTCACATATTCTGAAATATTAAAGCATACTCTTGGCTCCTACTCACTGGTGCTCTATCTTCTCAAATGTGAGTGAGAAAGTGCCTTGGATCAAATATAAAAATCTCCTCTAACAAAACACTAGCAATTTTTATAATTATGTCTTGAATTCCTTACGACTTTGATTAAAGAGTAGACAGATGATTCAGTCAGTAAAATGCTTGCTTTACATGAATGAGAGTGTAGGTTTGTTCCCCAAAACCAGCTGAGAAAGCTGGGTAGAGTTGACTATGTATTTAAACACAGAGCTTGAGAAACAAGCAGAGACTGATTGCTACCTTTCCTGGTCAGACACTGTGGGTATTAGGCTAATTCCAGGTCAGGGGGAGTCTTTGTATTCTGGTCTACTTCTCTGTGGCTGTGATAAAGCAGTGGAAAAAACAACTTTGGGGAGGAAAATTGTTTATCTGTGGGATAGGTTACAGTTCATCAACTCATGATGGAGGGAATTCAGCGCAGGAACTAAAAACAGGAACCCAGAGGCAGGAAATAAAGCAAAGACCTGAGAGGAACAGTATTATGGACTTGTTTGCAATGGCTTATTCAGCTTGATTTCTTATTTAACCTAGTACTAATTACCTAAGGGTGATTTCTTATTTAACCTAGTACTAATTACCTAAGGGTGATTTCTTATTTAACCTAGTACTAATTACCTATGGGTGATTTCTTATTTAACCTAGTACTAATTACCTATGGGTGATTTCTTATTTAACCTAGTACTAATTACCTATGGGTGATTTCTTATTTAACCTAGTACTAATTACCTATGGGTGATTTCTTATTTAACCTAGTACTAATTACCTAAGGGTGATTTCTTATTTAACCTAGTACTAATTACCTATGGGTGATTTCTTATTTAACCTAGTACTAATTACCTATGGGTGATTTCTTATTTAACCTAGTACTAATTACCTATGGGTGATTTCTTATTTAACCTAGTACTAATTACCTATGGGTGATTTCTTATTTAACCTAGTACTAATTACCTAAGGGTGATTTCTTATTTAACCTAGTACTAATTACCTAAGGGTGATTTCTTATTTAACCTAGTACTAATTACCTATGGGTGATTTCTTATTTAACCTAGTACTAATTACCTAAGGGTGATTTCTTATTTAACCTAGTACTAATTACCTAAGGGTGATTTCTTATTTAACCTAGTACTAATTACCTAAGGGTGATTTCTTATTTAACCTAGTACTAATTACCTATGGGTGTGACTGGCAACAGTGGGCTAGACACTTGAGCATCAACCAGCAATCAAAAATATGTCACACTGACATAGCCACAAGCTAATCTGATAGAGATAACGCCTCAAATGAGGTTCACTTCTCCTAAGTGTCTCTAGTTGGTTTAAAGTTGATGAAAATTAGCCAGCATGCTTTGCCTCAAAGGAAGGGTGACAGAACATGAGGGATAATTCCTGAGGTTATTCTCTGATCTCTACCTGCATATGTGCACCTGCATACATATGAAGATGCAGTTACGTCTACACACACACACACACACACACACACATAATGAGGTTTGTTTTGTTGTTATGTATTATAGTGCTAAATACTGCCCCCCCAAAGGTCTGGTTGCCCTCAGAGACAACCTGGGGTAATTAGCAAGTACCTGGTTCTTTAATTTAAAACTATTGATTGAATAATGATACCAACAACCTATAACTGGGCAAAAGAGAGGTAGGCAGGGTTTTTGATTTCCAGCCTTGGGGTCTGATGCAGGACCATGAGACGAAAAGAGATGAGAAGACTACATGGAGTAGGTGAATGTCTGACCCCCAGAAACATGAACAATGTCCTTCGTACTCCACATCCTGTTATATAAAAAGGCACAGCCAATTCTGTTTGCTGTTTCAGGTTGGCAATGGATATTAGAAGGAAAAAGAGCTGAGAGAAGTTACTCAATAAACAACAGGAACCCTGGGAAGTACCAGTGGATCATAGCTATAGCAGAAGGCAGGCCTAGAATGTCCTAGACAACCAATAAACACAATATCACGCACTCTGCATAGCGAAAAGAAAGCATTGAACAGAGAAATTTGTCATGTGAGGATTCATTTAACTGGCTCCAGGGATTCCGTCAGACAACTTGTAACCTCTCTTCTCCCAGGGCCAGAGGTTAAGAATCCATTACAATTAGAGGCAAAATAGCATTAGAAAATACTTCTGAGGAAATTCAAGCAGCTCCAGAAGGTTAGGGTGGAAAGCCTCTAGCAGAGTTTTTAAGGACTTTTGTTGTTTTCCTAATGACTCTGAGTTAAATATTGACCTTATTGATTGACACCAAATTGCCAAATGTGATGGGCTACGTGTCTAAGAACTAATAAATGACCTTTACTGGAGAGACTGAGGGCTTATGAGTCGAAGTGTTAATCTTCTTTGTTATCACTCCAGAAGACACTCTCCAGGGCCATGACCTTTCCATTAATGGGGACAAAGATGGGAGCTAGATAAGGCCTCTACAGTCAAGCTCCTATTCCTTTGATCTGGCCATGTTTCTGAACTTTCTTAGTTTCCATCTGTTCCCTGGAAGTAGGAAATAGGAGCTGTAGCCACACAGAGCTGCTTTTGATATTAGCAGTTCACTCACGAAAATCCCAGATCCAAATCTGCTGTGCAGTGAAAGGCAGGGACTATCTTTACTAGGAAGACGCCCATGCAGAGCAGGATGTTCACACAGAACAGGAGACTAGTTTGCCCGAGACCCCACTCCTCTGTTGTGTTACGCAGTTTCTATTCACAGTGCCACTAACAAGAAGGAGCCCCACAAACACTGTCTCTTCCTCTTTTCATACTCATCACTGAAAACAGTCCAATCTTAGGTCTTGTGAATACGCATTCATGCAAGCATGCCCAAAGTGAGTTGAGAAAGCATGCTGTATGCTCGGGACTGTCTCCTCCCTCCTACAAACATGACAAGAGATGTGGCCTAGAGAGAATCTGTCATCAGCCATCAGTTACACAGCATTTAGTCAGCTCATGCACAGGAACTGGGTGGGAAATGCCAGTTGAACGAGTCAATCAGTAGCTTGTCATTAATGTCTGGATGTTATATACTAATAGATTGAACACATCCTTGCTATTAAACAAGCTGATAGTGTCTTTGGAGACAGGAGTCATTCATATACACCAATCAGTGGGCACATTTGCAAAGGAAAGTGGATTGATTGGGGGAAAACTCCAGGCTGACTGCTATTCTATAGACAAGAACAGCTTATTTTGTTCCTTCTCCAAGAGAAGTGCATGGGCATGTTGATTCTGGTGTGTATTTGTAACATTCAAGGGGTAAAGTCGGGTAAGTAGTCACATCTCCAAGTCAAAGTTCTAAAGAGAAGCTGGAATCCGGAGAGTTAAGATGATTCAGAGAGAATATATGGTTATGGAACAGATAGAGGTTACGGAAAAAGGAAAATCTAACTACAATACTACTAAGGAGTTTGTTAGGGCAGCATAGGAATGTGACTGTCTGTATTCAGGAGACGTGGAAGTGTTTGCAGAGAGAAGCAGACCATCTTCACGACACACTTAGTCTATCCTGTTCTATTTCAAGGGTGGAGCATGTTGCCCAGGGCATCCTTTATCCCACGATCCCACCGAGACTGCAGGTCTCATTGACATAATGCCTGGCTTGTTTACATCTCTTCCTGTAGGCGTTAGTGACTCCTCATGAATGTATTTTGCTTTTTATAATTTATGTGATGAAAGTTAGTAACTGAGGAATTTATAATTTTAGTTTTATCGAATTTATATCATTTTTGCTAAAGATTTAACTAGATTGATATTAGGTTTGGATGTATCTTCTCAAACACGCCTTAAAAACAAAAATAATTTTTTAACAACTAAAAATCCAAGAAGAAGCATTTTTTTTAATGTTTAGAAGCAGCTACAATGAACCACACTGAAAAGAGATGTCCATGAGGATTCTCGTTTTTCTACCACAGGTACTGGCTTTACTCACCACTGACATATTCACATTCCTTCTTACCAGAGACTAAATAACATGTGGCCTTGGTGGGTGGTTCCACACAGCCTTAGCCTCCTATGATTCTTTCTACCTGTTCAGTATTTTCCTCTGGCTTACTTGCATGTTGTAGGAGGTCTCTCAACAAAAACAAAAGTATATTTTAGTTTGGGGCATGGAGTTAATTTATTTAAGCCCACATAAATTCAGCAAGGATAACGGTGATAGCTTGGCTGGTAAATCGCCTATGGCATAAGCCTGAGAGTCTGCATTTGGATAACTCGCACCCACTTAAAATTCGGAACAGTCACACATGCCCTGAGCCCTCCTGCCAAGGAAGGAAGGCCAGCTTGCCTAACAAATATAAGGTGGGAAAGTGATTGAAAAATATGAGATACATTGACATCTGGCCTCAATTTGACCTGTGGCAGATGCACACACATGTACATGCACACACACACACACACACACACACACATACACACACACACACACACACACACACACACACACACACACACACACATACAGACACATAGATATGAACCCCAGGATAAGTATTCATCTAATAGATCCTTTTTTTCTTGTTCAAAAGTTATGATCATTTGTAAAAACATGACATCTGTTTGTATCACTAAAGATCTGAAATAGATTCTGTTTCCACATTTTTTTTTCATTTCTAGTTAGCTGGGTTGTGGTATCTAGTTGACTTGGCACTGTTTTTCTCTACTGAGTCTCTCCTATAGGACAGGGCATTAATTTGCCTAGCTACAAATCATGTGTCCTACTTAAGGCCCGTAGCTTATCCTTATGATAGAAACCAGAAAGCAAACGATGCAGCTTTTTGTTCCCATGGTTATGTCTCTATTAAGACTCATTTCAAATGACTGATGGGTGTAGAACATAAGGAACCTGTCTGCTTCCTCCATCTGGGCCATCTCAAGTTTCCAGGAGACTGAGGCTTCAGTAGAAATGACTTAGCCGCTTAACTTCTTCATCCATACAGCTAACCTCCATAAAAGTGTTGTTCCTGGTCTCATCCCATGATGTAACTCCTTCATGCCAGATTCCCATCTCAAGTTCTGTTCTTCTGAGAGCAAGATGTAGAACAATCGGGATTATTATTTTGGTATTGAATATCCCCAATAATTGGCTAGAAACAACTGTGTGTTCCGAAAGGCCCCCACAAGCAGATGTTGATCTGTGAGTTTCCTCAGCAGTAAACTTGTGAAAGGAAATATATTGGCAGATAACATATCTCAGGAAGATTTGGGGGACAAGACTGGACAAGAGGGAGGGAAGACTAGGAATTCCGAATCAGATAGTTTCTGATAGGGACTATCACTGTATTAAAAATTTCTAAAATGTTAAAACCCAGCTGCTTACACCAAAACTGTGAAAATAAAAGGGCTACATATAAAGCAACCCTTACCAGTTCCACTAGAGGCAGAACATATGAATGTTCTGCACCTGTAGAGAACATTGGATTTTTAGTGACAAGTTATATTGGGAACAGGTGAGACTCTGAGATTTAGAGAATAGATAGTGACACACTCAAAAATCTTGAATTCTTGTTTCTCCTGAACCCATTTCACATGCAGAAGTGGATCTTCTTTGTGCAATGGAGGCCAAGGCTTTTTCCTTCTTTTGGTGCTATAGAGAACAACACCTTGGAAATTCTTCACCCTTCAGACCTGTTCTTTCTTTTCTTAGTCATAGGACCAATAAATCAAACAGCATCACTCAGCCATGAAATTTCTGGGTGTTTAAATAAGGCCTGTAGAGGTCATAGGACCTAACCAATATAATAACTGTATTACCCTGTAATAGATGGAGGATTTGTATGGACTAGTTCCCAAAGATTCTGGTTAATAGTATATGAAATATAAAGTTAAACAAGAATTAATGTGTTGAGATGAAGATGTACTTCTATGATATGGTATATAAAATCATGTCAAGAGTGGCAGAAAACATTAATACTTGGTTAGATTAGCTTTTGGAAACTTGTAAATGATGGCCTATAACAAGTGAAAGAGATTCGTATAAGAAATATCGTGGCTAATGAGAAAAGTCAAAGAACGTTGCAAAGTTGATTCCAACTCATAGACAGTGAGAATGTACTGCACAAAGCTAGGTTATGATATAGGGTGTCTATGCTCAGGAGAGGGTATACTGTAAATTTCATTTACAAAGAGGTACAAACTATATGTTAATAAGTTTCATATTATCTTTCCTTCGTAACTGGTGGTGGGGCAGAAGTACAAATCACACTATGAAATCAAGCGTTTGTCGGGAACAGAATGGACAGCATCGTAGCATGATGGAGCAAGAGGCACATTGAGCCATCTGAAGTGTGACTAGCACCATTACTCTGAGCAGCATGGTCAGTGTCAGACAGCGTGTCCTGACCACAAACACATAGATGCATTGAACAGATGATAAGTTTGCAAGATAGATAGGCAGTGAAAGAACACATCACTCAGTCTGTATAATCAAAGCTCAACAAATGAACATAAAACATTTAATTAAAGTTTTTAAATCTTTTTCACAGTTTCAGAACACTGTCCAGTTTCTGATCTAGTCCTGGTATGGAAAAAGCTTGATTTAAAGCAGAAAGAATTTGAATAACACCACAAAACATATATGCACAATACCCCTATATTATTATTCCTCGGGTGGCAAATGCTACTTACCTGGTAACCCATAGAAACAGAAAATATTTAAATTACTATAGACACAGAATCAGATTAGCATTTTTACTTAGAACTTAAATCACATTCTACCTTTTGAAGAAAGAACATACAGGAATCAAGTAGTAGACAGGTCTAGGCAGAAGTTAGACTTTCAATAGGCCCTTTGGGATCATGGACCTACTCAGTAGTTGCTTCGAGAACGCTCAGGAGTCTAGTTAAGGTTGGCATACAAAGGAGATGGGACAGTCCTACATAGGTCTTATCTGAGTTTGAAGTATTGTCCAGTGAATAAGAATTGTCATACAAAGCAAGGTAGCAACTCAAAATAGAATGCTAACTCTACTTGAAACAAGGTATCCATTCAGTCCTGTTCTCCTAAGAAAGAGAAACAGGAAGCAATCTTTTTGATAGGAGTGGGGGGACAGATGATAAGAAAGTACTTGACTTGGTTATATGTGCTAAGATAAGTGATTGTTAGTCCATAAAACATTCTTTTCTTCATGATTTTATTCAGGGTTTTAACTTATCCATTCTTTGGCGTAGTCTGAGGGAGCCTTCGTGGACATCCTGTAAAAATGGAACTCACTTACTATATTGATGACATCTTTGTATTAGACCACATTTGCATGTTGTAGAAAGTTTATTAGCCATTATAAGATGAACATGATCCAGACATAAACTCTACAGAGATTCAGGAATATGTCAACAGTGAGGTTTTCAGGATCCAGTGATTGAAGGAATAACTGTATATATCAATGGAAAGGACAAATTATTTTATTAATTAAATATTCTATCATTAAAAAATTACCACAACACCTCCTGTCTTACTCTTGGCCTATAGGCAGAGCACATTAAATGTGGGATGCTGTTGTGATTCACTGATTCAGTGCTTTGGCAAGCTGCCACATTTGTGTAACACCCAGAGAAGTACACTCTACAGCAGATTACGGGTATGGTACAAGAATTCCCTCTGCTCTGGTAGCATGCTCTTCCCTATTCATCCCACATATTAAACCTATTCTGCCTTAGGGCTCTTACACTGGCTGCTTTGTAGCCTTACCATTATCTATTTCCTATCTCTGTATGACCAGTCATCTCATAGCCATCAACTTTTTGTTAAATGTCACATCCTTTGTTTGTATGGTCACTTGCAATCATCCTATAGCGAGGCCCGAAAATGCTACTTTCTTAAGACCTCTTAAAAGTATTTTATGATTTAGTGTACTTAATCTATTTTCTTGGTCTGCTAGAACGTAAACTCAAAAATGTAAAAACCTTTATCTGCTTTGTTTACTGATATGGTTCAAGGTGCTAAAACAGTATGTGATGGTTTTGAAGTCTGAATAACCATTTATCACATGAATGAACAGACAATTTTCACAATGCATTGACCTGGAGAACAAAATGAAATCATATGGCACTCTCTAACAAGTGTAACATTTTGAGATAACCTGAAAACCCTTCTTTATTGATATTCCAAGCACAATCGCTGGCCTAGTGCAGGAGTGAGGCAGGGGCATGGCAGAATGGTGGGCTCTGGAGCATCATTCAGCTGATACTCACCTACACAAGTTTGGAGAAGAACCTGACTCCAGTGGCCAAGAAACTTAGTATGTTTTTAATCTGTGAAACATGGTGGTCTTCTCATGTCTTTCAGACCAGGGCTGAACACTCAGTATAGAAAAACAAATTGTGTATCACTATTGCAAACCTGGGTTTATTCTGCCATTATGGTCACTGCTTGGTAAGCTTAGACTTTTCAAAACATACCTTAATTGTAGTTTTCTAATGCTTCAATCTTTCTCCTAGCCCACCTACCAGAGGTAGGGGAAAAGAAAGGTTAACAGGAAATGAGGATTGTGGATCTGTTTAGAAGTAGTTTTTTTTTGAAGATCAAATCTTGTTGTCAAGATATCCAAAATATCTTATCCAAAGTATCAAACATGAATCAGTTGCGGCAGTCCAGTCTAATCAACAAATACCAAATATAAATCAGTATTGATGGCTCAATCCAAAAAAAAAAAAAAAAAAAAAAAAAAAAAAAAAAAACCCCACAAATCTCCGAATCAGCAATAGTCCACAGAAGTGTCAAGAAAAAGGCAGAATATCATGAGAAGTTCATTGGTGCGTTACTCTCTGTGAAGCCACAGCAAGTGAAACCAGCAGTGCAGTGCAAGGCAAACCAATGCAATGCAAAAGCCTCCTCCCACTTCCTGTGGGCTCATATTTACATTCTCTCTAAACATTGTGTGTCCTATCACATGTCCACTAAAAGCTAAGCATCTTCTAACCTGTTTCTGATTCAGGAAATTGAATCCTCTCATCTGTCTGCTTTACCAGAACATCACATGACATAAAGAAGTCTCTAAAGAAACCAGAAATTTCTGCTTCACTGTTGTGTTTCATAGGTGTTGTAGCTGGATAGGAAGGATGGTTGCTGACCTTCTTTGAAAGATTACATCGTGCTTTCTGGTACCATGAAACTAGCCTTCAAGGAGTAGGCCTTCAGATCAGATCCAGTTCAGATCCTCTGAGTCCTCTGTCCAAAGTACATGCTGTGTTCAGCAATAGAAACTTATCTCCACCTCTGAGGTGCAACCAAGAGCAACAGTAATAGAGTGTGATCTGGCAAGGCCTTTGGACAACTCTGATCAACTTCAAACTCGAATAAAAGATGAGGGTAGAGAGGGTGGAGAAGTCTGGGGTAGGAAGTGAATATGATCAAAATAATTGTATACAAATTTCCAAAAATTGATATTATCTTTGCATTTGCCAAAATGCATTCTGTGCATTTACCATAGAACATAACTCCCCTTTTCTCTTACCCCCTCCCCACTCCCACACAGTCTCCTCCCTCCTTTTCCTCCCATGTTTATCCTTCCCCCTTTTAAGTGGGATTGAAGCCTTCTTATTTGGGCCTTTCTGCTTGTTGCACTTCTTACAGTTGATGGATATTCTGTACCTATGTGTGTCCCTCTGTGTCTGGGTCACATCACTCACAATGATATTTTCTTGTCCCATCTGTTTGCCTGCAAAAATCATGATGTCTTTGGGTTTTTTTTTTTTTTTTTTTTTTTTTTGAACATCAAAATTTTATTCCTAAAGTATGAACAATGTAAAGCAAAACTTACAAGAACCTTCAGATTCAGAAGAAAGTTGCGAAGTACACCACTAATTTAACAACAGTAGATTGGTCTTTTGTGTAGTATCTAGCACCATGCATGCCACGGCTTTGTTAAAATAACCAACTAACCAAAATGAAATGCACGGCTATTTTTTTTTTTTTTTTTTTTTTTTTTTGGTGATTTTCACAGGGGATCCTTTCATTGAGTTTATCCACAAAAAAAGTTTGATCTTCCTCCACTCCCAATGGCAGAATTTTGATGAATTTTCTCCCTCCTTTTGAGTTCCCGAGACCCTGGAAGCTCATAACCCACGCTTCGCATTCCAGTGTTTTCTGATTGTCCAATAGGCTTGTTCTTCAGAACTTCATCTTGCCACTCACTCATCATCAAAAGCAATGAGCATCACTTTCATTCATATTGATGAACTCTTGGTTGACCTCTTCGTCTTTAGCTTTGTTCTTTGACTTCCTAATGACATGAGCCCGGTCGTGGATATGATGACCAATAATAACCATTCGTTCTAGGCAGCTGTCAGAACCTCTCATTGCCTTTCTGGTTCCTTTTATTCGTCCTGGAGCCCTAGGGGTTTGAGTTGTGGCCTGGAAAACCTTCGGCGGCTCATCTCCTTCTTTGGAATAGGTCTTAACAGAGGAAGAACAAAACGAGTGGCCATTTGGATCCATTGAAAGTTGGTCAAAGTTTCTTTGTAACTCCTGTATACTGTTTCGCATGTTTACCACCACCCGATCCGTCGCCTGAAAAGGGCTGACATCTGCATGAGTTAAGGAATCTTCACCATCATCAAGTTCTCTATAATTATAGGTTCTTCCTCTACCATCAGAGATGCTGAGCAAGTCTCTTCCAAGAGGTTCAGAGAAACTTCTCATCCTGTTGCTCATACTTTCTTGGTGTGCAAGAGAAGAATCAGCGAAGAAGGGGTCGTGTTCAAAGCTGCTGCTCCGGAACATCGTGGTTCTATGGTGGTGGGTGCGGGTGGAAATGGGAGAAGCTCGCAGCACCGCCACGTCACCGGCCTGCTTCCCGCTAGCTTCGCGCGTCTGCCCCGATGTCCTCGTTTTTAATGCCTGAGTAGTAACTACTCCATTGTATAAATGAACGACATTTTCTTTATCCATTCTTCGGATGATGGACATCTAGGTTGTTTCTGGCCTCTGGCTATAACAAATAAGGATTCTATAAACATGCTGGAGGACATGTCCTTGTGGTGTAGTGGGGTGTCTTTTGATTGTATGTCCAAGTGTGGTATAGCTGGATCTTCAGGTAGAAGTATTTTCAACTTTCTCAGGAACCACCAGATTGTTTTACAGACTGTTTGTACCAGTTTGGAATCCCACCAGCAACGGAGGACTGTTCCTTTCTCCACATCCTTGCTAGCATTTTCTGTCACTTGAGTCTTTGATCTTAAACATTCTGATTGGAATCTCAGGATCATTTTGATTTGCTTTTCTCTGATGACTAAGGACTTTGAACATTTCTTCAAGTGCTTCTCGGTCATTCAGGATTCTTCTGTTGTGAATTCTCTGTTTAGCTCTGTAGCCCATTTTTTAAATTGGGTTATTTGTTTTTTGGAGCTTAACATCATGAGTCCTTTATATATTTTGGATATTAGCCCTCTGTCAAATGTAGGGCTAGTGAAGTTTTTTTTTTCTTCTTCTTTTCTCATTCTATATGTTGCCAATTTGTCCTATTGATGATGTCTTTTACCTTATAGAAGATTTTCAGTTTCATGAGGTCTCATTTGTCAGTTGTTGGTATTAGAGCCTGAGCTATTGGTGATCTGTTCAGGAAATGTCCCAGGGTGCTAATGAGTTCAAGCCTCTTTCCCTCTTTCTCTTAAATTCACTTCAGAGTATCTGGCCCTTGATCCACTTGGACCTGAACTTTATGCAAGGTGATAAATAAGGATCTATTTTTTTCTCCTGCATAAAGACCACCAGTTAGACTAGCACCATTTATTGAAGATGCTTTCTTTTTGCCACTGTATGGATTTGGCTTCTTTGTCAAAGATCAAGAGTCCATAGGTATATGGGTTTATTTCTGGGTCTTTCATTCTATTCCATTGATTGACCTGTTCTTCTCTATACAATACCATGCAGTTATAATCACTATTGCTTTATAACACAGCTTAAGGTCAGGGATGTTGATTTCCACGAAAGTTCTTTTATTGTTGAGAATGGTTTTGGCTATATAAGGTTTTTTGTTTTTCTATATGAAGTTGAGAATTGCTCTTTTCATATCTGTGAAGAATTATGTTGGAATTTTGATGGGGATTGCATTGAGTCTATACAGTAGCTTTCTATACAATATCCACTTTTACTGTGTTAATCCTACTAGTCCATAAGCATAGGAAACCTTTCCATCTTCTGCGGTCTTCATCGATTTCTTTTTTCAGAGATTTGAAGTTCTTGTCATATAGATCTTTCACTTGCTTGGTAAGAGTCGCACCAAGATATTTTCTAAGATTTGTGGCTATTGTGAAGGGTGTTATTTCCCTTATTTCTTTACCAACCTATTTATTATTTGTATAAAGGGAGGCTACTGACTTGTTTGAATTAATTTTATATCCTGCCACTTTGCTTAAGTTGTTTATCAGTTATAGTTGTTCACTGCTGGTCATTTATGTGTCCTACCATATCATCTCTAAATAGTGAGACTTTGACTATTTTCTTTCCAATTCATATCTCTTTGATCTTCTTTTGTTGGCTGATTGCTCTAGCTAGAATTTCTAGAATTTCGAGTACAATATCAAATAGAGTGTGGGAAACATTGTCTTGTCCTAGATTTTAGCGGGATTGCTTTTATTTTCCATTTTATTTGATGTTGACTGTTGGTTTGCTATACCTTGCTTTTATTATTATATTTAATAAGAAAATTAATGTATTATATCCAATAAGGAAATTAACTGGAAACTCACATAATTAGAAAAGAAAAGCTTTAAAAAGAAGGCAGGGAAACATCTTCAAATTGGATGCTGTTTATCTTTCTACTCAACTTTTCCTTAAAGTAAATGTGTTCATGTTTTCCATTTCCTCTTAAAGGCACATGAAAATAGACATTCAAAGGAGTGGTACTGTGTTTCCGTGACCTTTCCTGAGTACTAATATCTGTAGAATGGTCATTCTATCACACAGCTCTTGTTTATGACTGACTCATTTATGTCCTGTGGGTCTTGTGTGGGGAAAGCTGTGTCCCAAAATGTGGCCCTGTCCTTCATCTCAGAATGGTATATTGTCAACTGTGAATGTTTTACAAATGATACAATTTCACTCTACCTCATTTACTATTTGGAAAAATTGAAAGGATGGGTATTAAAGAATCAATACACAAAAGTCAGGATGGATTTAGTTATTGATATTAAGGAAGCACTATGCTTTTCCTCACTATAGCCTGAACAAGGAGCAAACACTATTGTTGCAATTGTGTGTTAAGCAACCCGACTTAAGAATGGATGTAGATACAGGTTATAATTCTTTTGACCACCAGTCTTCCCCAGACTAAATACTGGAATGCAAAATATCTTGCAAGAGAAATTTTGCATTTTCTAAATTCACACTTAATTTTTCTAATTGATAGATATTGTTTTTTCCATTTTTTAAATATCTGTGAAACAGGAATAGCAATGAATAATACTTAAGCTATAGGGCAGGTACTGTTACCAAGATTTGAAGGGTAACCCTGTTTCTCTTTGTACTAGTAAAGGCAAAATGACAGTAACATGTACATTTTATTTTCTTTTAATATAGCGTTTGATACTCAAAATATTGGGATAAACAGTACTAATTCTTGGGATCGTGATGTGGTATGTGGTTAAAAACTTATGAAAAAATAAAGGTGCAATTGATAAACAAACATGGACAGAACTGAACTGTGTGGTAGGAATTTTGGTAAAGATGTGCAGAATCTCTCAGGGCATAGCCAAAGTTACATACGAAAGTGTGTGTGTGTGTGTGTGTGTGTGTGTGTGTGTGTGTCCATCCATTTGCATGTCAACATTTCTCTGTAATTAATAGGTTTGGAAATCTTTGAGTATTTATTTTAAGAACAACTGATACTCTAGCAGTGGGCTCCATAGCTTGTGCTGGAATATATTGAGAAGATAGCAGTAGAAATAATTATTCAGTCTAATGCTAAACGTGTCAGTTTATCTGGATCTCTCTGTTATTCCTGGAAAACAATCTCATGGATCTTGATTGTGGTGAATCTGTAAGATGTAACTGTGTTCTCTTAAAGCCCTGTTCTATTTTTGTTTTTTTTAAATTATTTAAACACTTATTCTGTCTGAAATGTTCAAATTTATGGGTTCAAAAATTTTTAAAATGGTACAAGAGTCGTGTGAGATAAATAGATAGTAGTAAAACGCAATAAAGCCAAGAGAATGTGTGTGTTTGAATCCAGTTTTACTGGGGAATCACCTACACAAACAGCTTTCATTAGATCTCCTATGGTCGGGGGAGATGATCGATTGATGCTTCATTTCCTAGATTCCTAACTCAATTGACGTTCATCTTAGGCTCCTTCTGGAACGTCCTCCACAGAGTCCATGTGGTCCTCAAGATGTACTGGAAGGTCACCCAGCTAAACCCAGATAGTTTGGGTTTGTTTTCTTGGTTTTGGTTTTTGCAAACTAGGCACTTCTGTTTGTAGAATGTGTCAGACACCATCCCATGTCTGCTGCCCAGGTGCTCTTCTGCCCCAGACCATGCCTCCTGTGGCATGTCCCTCAAGGTATCTCAACAGCCCTTAGCACTAACACGGATGTCCTGGACATCTTTTTAATTCACTCAAGAGACAAAGAGTGTAAAATTAACTTGTATAAAGTTGTAACTGAAGTATAAGCTCTTAAAATAATTTGAAACTTGTCCCCTGGATTTATTTGCAATAGTAGGAAGATAATTTTAGCATCAAAAAGTCACTGTTCCAATCATTGCTTGGCAATTTAGTAAAGATAAGACTTTGACCAAGTAATTCAATTTTCCTGGACATCCAAATTCTTCACTTAATGAATAGAGGTGGTAATAGCCAAAAGGCTTGCCATTGCTTTAAATAATGCCAACAAGTCCTATTCAGAATAATGCATCGAGCTCTGTGCACAGTAGAGAAAGATCCATCAACTCAGGTGCCTGTTTTCCCCCTAAAATAAAAGAGCTCTAACATTCTTATTTAGTATGTATTTGACTTCCTAGCAATGTGTTGTAGCAAATATATTACCAAATTGTCACACCTGAAAAATGGTGTCATATAAATGCTAATTTACTCAGCACCACAAAGGATTCACTCCATCAGGATGTGCTACCCACATCTTTCTCTCTTAAAAGCTGTTACATCTACTTTCCTCTGTACAGCAGCTTCTCTTAAAATGTAATGAGAAAAATAACTCAGTTCTGAACTTTCTCTTTTTCTCCCCCATAGGTTTACTATTTATTCAATGTTAAATGTTACAGAGTTCTTAGATTGTCAGAACCATCCCTGAGACACCAAAGGAAGAAATAATGCAACGGACACCTTCGTCCACCGAAATGGTGTATTAAACCTTGATTTATATGCATTTTGGTAGTTTCACAATCTTAAAAAATCATACCAAGATTTGGAATTTACATCAGCTGCCAGTCTTCAGTGTTCCAGTACAGTATGCCATTAAACAAACCTCATCATCATATGTCTCTGTTCACTTCTTAAATCATAACCCCAAACAGAATTTGTGTGTGTGTGCAAAGCTGGGGTAAAGCATATTTTAGGGGAAGTTTTTGACTCGAGATGTGAGATTACTTGTTAAGGTTTCTGTTGCCCAAATTAAGCCTTCAGTTTAACTAAGTCTCTCAAGCTTCTAATCACCCAACCTCCTCCTGGCTGGCACAGGTCATGCCAACATTATTGCCCAGAAGTGCCAGGCAGTCTGGTCAGAAGACACTGGCCTACGCCTCCTGCTTCTTACACTGCTGCACGAATTCACCAAAGTGCAAGACATGCTCACAAGCTGGGAAAACGTCCCCCATTACCTCTTCCACTCCTGTCCGTAGTGAGCAAGTCGGAACTGTGTTTGGCAAAGGGATTCATTTACACAGAGAAACCCAGGTACTGCCACTGTATCACATGGTTTTATGCCAATATGGAGTATGTGTACTGAACCATTTATAGAGATATGAAAGTAATATCTGGCAGACTATTTCATTAGGTGGAAAGAGATTTAGCAGTAACCTCTTCTAAGAGTCAAGTACTACTAGATAGTTAAGTTGTAATTACTAACACAAGAAGTGCTACACTACTGGCTATTCCCCTGCCTCTCCAAGTGAATACCACAAACATACTTCCAAGGTGAATGACAAGAGCCTGCTAAAAAAATGAATGGATCTACAGAACAGCCCATAGCCTTCAAATCTGGGGCACAGGCAAGGATTTATCAGACACCATGAAAGATTCGAGGCTTGGTGTCTTGCTCCTGTTGCTTTGAACTGTTAAAAGCCAGGTCAGTGAAACCCTTTCCTCTTGAGCAGACGCCACACTCCTTCCACAGCTGTTTCATTTAGACCTGATTAGGAGGCTCGAGCAGCACCTGGAGTGGAGCAGATCCGCTGTCCTTTATATGAATCAAAGGCCATCTGATTCCACCTAAGGATTGGCAAATTCATAGGGCATTTCACAAGCCCAATGCTTCTACATTTCACCACACAATATGCCCTCAAAGAACTTACTCCAAGTCAAAGCAAGGCCTTAAGGCGGAACTGAACAATCACTATCCAAAGGATAAAGCATTCAAACAAACAAGACTCCCCCACCCACTTCCCATTTGGTGGATCTGAGTTTGATTGAATTAAATCCATTTACCTCGCACAACTTAAAACTGAAATTATAAATCATAAGCCCCATACAAATGATCCAAACACATTTCTGCCAGCGGCTTGTTCCAGGAAGGCTAATATAGCCACAGTCTGTAGAATATGCCTTAGGATGCGGCACAGAATGGGTTATTAAGGTCACTTAACTCTTCATCTTTTACAATGGATCAGAGCTCAGATCTGATCAGAACCCTGAAGGCTTTCTAACAGGAATCCAGTAGAGTTGGTTTCTACATAGACACTAATAGATGTAACCTTATGTAGAAGTTGTGATCCACATGAAATCCACAGTTATGTGTAGCAAATCTGAAGTAGTCAACCTTGGGAAGGCTCAGGATCTGAACATTAAGATGTTTGAAGTGACCACTGGCTACAGGTTTGGTTTTATACACAGAGCAACTATGGAAACACTGTTGAGTCTAATTCACGAATATTTAAGACAATGAAAACACCCCCAAATCCAACACACATCAAGATCAGTTGTGACTCTTTGAGCTTCCATAGTGCAATTGGGACAGTCACTGGACTCAAGGTCCTCAGTCAGTCACCGTAGATTCAGAAATCAAAAAGCTGGATGGCTGTTCTCTGTAGTTAGCTGTGGTCTAATGATGGGAAAAGTTCATTTGGTCAAATGACTCTGAGTTTTCACAACGGGATAAAAATGTAGGAATTATCAAATCCAATTCTTTAAAGCAGAAATAAATGTATATTTTTTCTTAAATGTTTTATAAAATATTTAAATATCCCATAGTGTGTGTATATATATGTATATATATGAATATATATGGGTATATATGGATATGAATATAATATATGTATGTATATACTACCTTATTTTCTTGAGAGTAGAGCATCATGGGCATTTCACTATAGAAAACATAAAATCTAGACAAAGACCACCCTGCTGTCTTACACTCCTTCTGTGTCTTCATGACTCCATTTGTGATCTTACGATATCTGAGCTTAGTACTTTGCAAAATCTTTGTATGTTTTTCCACTTTCAATAAATAATTCAATTTCATACCTGTTTCTGTTTTAAGAATACATCACTTTTCTTTTTACAGTTAAGTGAAAATTAAAACATAAAGGAGTCAGAAGTCTGTCCGGAAAAATCTGACTGTGTGGCGGAAGCTGAGGGTGCTACTGAGAAGATTCTCAGCAGATCTTTGATCTGCTAAAGCCTTCGATGGCCACTCTCAGTTCCAGCTCGCCGCTCCATTCAGAGCACTGTATCTTTGAGAACGTTGTGCCTCTTCGACCAGAGACTTACAACTCATCCGCACTTACAACCGCCGTGGTTAATAAGCTACTGCTATTTTATGCACCAAAACCAATGTGGGTTTCACAGTGACTCATTACAAATTAGTGAGGATTTGCTGAAGGGTCACCTCATTTCTTCTGCTTTGAAGTCAGGCAGGCAGGTTGAATGTCAGAACACCTTCAAGGTCAGAGTGATTGGGCAAGACACAGATTTTATGGAGCAGAATTATCATGGGACAGCTCCAAGTATCACAATGAACCAAATAGTAAGAAGTGCACACCGAGGGCTCACAGTTCACTAGTAACAGCAGAAGTTACTGCACGGTACTACATCAGTAGGACCAGATGAGAATGCCCGTGACACGGGAAAAGTAGCCTTTGTTTGGACATATGGCAGCCTCTGCATCAGTCACATCAGTGCAATAATGTTAACCGAAGAGAAAAGAGCAGTATGTTCACAAGAAAACAAGCATTTTGTGAGCATTCATTGGGGACCTAGGAAACAAGGTGGGTGTGAGGGTTACTGATAAATACAATAAAATAAGTCAAACAAACAAGAAAACACCCTTTACTGAACGCTGCCTCTCTCTAGGTAAGTGACGGATGTGGAAGAGAAAGGTGTTTTGATCAAAATTCCTCCAAGGTCCCAGTATCCCTGCCCACCCCTTCACTACATCACTTTTCTGAATTATGGTCTCACTGAGATATAATTTTTTTTCTTTTAGTTCCATAACAGAGCAGATTCATGTAATCTCAATAGCTATTTGGTGGGTAAATATTATAATTTAGCACGATTGATTGTAAAACCAATTTTTTTCCAAAAATAAAAATAAAAAATTAAACATTACTAGCCTACCAACCCCTACAATATTGGCCTGATTATACGTTACTTAATAGAATTCTCAGGGTCAAGACCAGAGAATTCCACTTTATCAAATCCAGCTCAGAACAGAGACGCTCACACTTCTCTCGTGTCCTTCAGCTGTAAAGCTGGCGCCAGGCACCGTGGACATCCCCCTGTAAGCCTCATCACTCTGAGAAGCATGACCCTGGAGAGCCCACAAAGCCACCCACAGTGTTTCACTCTGTGTCCAAGGCATAATATGATCTAGAGAGGAGGCTGCTACTTTTTGATATGACACCATTTTCCAAGTGATTTTAGGTGGTATGGAAAATCACCCTGTGAATAAATGTAGTAACTAGAGCTTAGACTTTGAAATTAGGTTGTTTTTGCATAATAGTGATGAAGTGTACAGAAAAATGATTGAGATTGCTTTTCCAAGCTCCTAGGTAATAAATTCATTAATGAAATGATGCTCTTACTTTACATAGGTTACACATCTACTAATGAAATGATGTGCTTACTTTACACCTGAGTTTTTCTATAGCTAAAATAGCAGGGAACTTTATGGATACACAGTTCCAATCTATTTACATCTATATCAATGTCTATATATAACCTATATCTGTGTGTATGTGTGTGTCTATGTGTGTAGAGAGATATGTATATTACAAACACACGTACATATATACATATGTGCATATATGCAAAAGCAAACTTTTTTAAGTCAATGAAAGTCTAGAAAGAATGAATGAATTACTAAAGAGACACCACATGAATTACAAGAATTTATAAAAATTTCTTTATAATCTTGTAAATCATTCTCTCTAAGTGCATGTGTCCTTCTCATCCTTCTGTGAAAATTAAGGAATAAAATTAAACATTAACTCAGCAAACCCATGTAGGTAGATGATTGTAGGTAGAAGATTAACATAATTCTTCCTGAGAAAACCTGGGAATTGAACCTACTAAATATATGACCTCAGAGACACAAGTAATCTCGGAAACAAGCAGAAATATAGCATTATACTTTCCAATTATTTTTAAGTGATAATTTCTATGAAAGTAATAATAAAAAAATAAACTTAGTTTTGTTACCATATGATCATATTATAACCTACTGACCATGTTTTTCCAGACCTGCATATGTATTTTCTTTTCAGTAACAATCTCTGTCTTTCCATTTTACTAATTTTCAGTTAACAGTAAGGTGACATTTGATTGTACCTATTCGACCCTGAAATATTTATATCTAAAGTAGGGCCTAAATAAAGTTCATTGCATTTGATGATTGGGTTCCAGAGTTTTTAAACAAAGAGCTATATTTGCTGAAAGATAATGGAGTAGTAGGTTTTCAGAGTGTCTGGTTCCAAATGTGTCTGGATATTTAGGAACTCTAGTGTGGATGTACATAGAGAATCCCCAGACACCTTTGACTATTCCCTCCCATCCTAGTCTAATCTAGGGAGTGGTCCCCCCTCTAACCTCTAAGCAGCTAGAGTTCAGCAAGTGAAGCTTAGCTGAGTCTCAACTGCTGACAGGTTAATCTGGGCCACAGTTGGTGAGGGGGGTGCCCCTCCCAGGAGTTTGTGATTAAGAAACTGGATTCAGAGGGAAAGGGGGCAGGGAGCAGGCATTGGGCCAAAATTCAAGCAAGGAACTAGGTGGAGAGCTGTTTACTGGATCAAGTCCATCCCTCGGAGAACATGAATCAGTGGCCGTGATGACCAGGGTCCGTCTTTAAGACTGCCCTTAAATGGGAGCAATTAGCTCATCTGAAGATAAAGTCCACATTCCAGCAGTCCTGGGAGAGGAAGGAACTCCCTACTGTCTGTGTTAATAGCTGAGTTTTTGAGTAGCCCTTTCAAAAGGGTGTAATTTACTCAAGGGAGGTAGCCTACTCATGTCTGAATCTGCGATTTTAGGTGCAGCGTCTGGTACAATTAAAGGAAAGACTTTTAGACATGTCTTACCCCCCTCCTGAGTAATGGTGAGTAGCTTCTCTGTATGAGCCTACCCAAGCAATAAGGGCTCACCTGCATGCGTGCCCCAGAGAGAATGCTTTCTACTTTTCAGCCATGTTATAAATACATAGACCCTGGAAACCACGGCTAAAATATCCATGTGCGTTCTAGTAGACCTCATGCTGACCTTTCTGAAAGTCCAGTTTGAGGTTTCCCCAGAGTTGGCTTTGTTTGCACTCGTTTCCTGAGGATCTCTGTTTTCACAGATTATAAATGAATACACCATGGACCAAGGGCTCAGGTTATTCATGTGGAAATCCCTAGGACTCCTTGAGACTCAACACAGAGCTGGGAGTAGAAGGAGAAAGCCTCTGGGCTTCAGGCCTGGATCAGCTACCCCGTGCGGTCACACTGTAGCAGGGAACTCTGAAGGCACTGAGTTCTCTGTCAAGCCTGGCCTTCCATCTTATCATCCAGAAGGATTTATAAAGGTAGGAGGCTCTGCATTTTATTTAATGGCATTTTCCCATCATTTATAACATATACATATTTACAGTTTTCACTTGGATTCTTGTCTGAAAAAACTAGGAGAGAGCCTGTAGCAAGTTCAATTTTGCTGGAGAAACCATTCTTCGGGGAAATGATTTTCTGGCTTCAGTTTCTTTAAAATGTTTAATGCCATGCACTGGAGCTCATTGCTTCAAAGTGAGCACCGGTCTGAGATGTCAACCAAGTGCAGAAGGTTTCTTAAGTTTCTAGACACCTCTCTGACCTCAAGCACATACTCCTGTTAGTAAGTTGAATATGGGCCCAAGAAATCATGTGGATTATCCTGAACCCCATCACATGTTTTTTCTGCCCTGGTTTTTGTAATTCCATTGCTACTTTAACATCCAGCAGAGCAGTAGAAGAAATACAAAGTTTGTAAGAATATAAAAGCACACAATGAGAATTTTAACAGATGAAACCCTTTTGTGGTGGGCAGGTGCAAAGACAATAAAATGGATGTTTTATTGTTTCTGCTGTTACAGAAACACTCATTACTCTTGAAGTCCTTCTAAAAGCTTTGGACAAAAGTTGATTAAAGATTGATTTAGGAGATACAGCAAATATCTAATAAAAGTTAGATTAATATTTATTAAATCATATGCTACAAAAATCTTTTACCAAAGGGAACAAAAGGCAACGTTCCTAGCTTGTCCAGCATGCTTTTCTTTCTTTCTTTTATTTTTTTTAAAGAAACTTACTTTCATAAAGAAGTAAGTTTGTTCCTTTGTTTCTTTCCTTCTTAACAAAACTCAGAATTACACATCTCAGCCACATTGGAAACTCTTCTTTTAAGAGTATTGCAAGGAAAAAAAAGATCATGTGGAAGCAAAATTTAATACCTAGTTTGAAATGCATTTATGTGTTATAGGTGCTGTCAGAACAAAAGAACACAGAAAGAAGGGAAAGTTTCCTTTGAAGTGTTCGAAGAAGGAAATACAAATCCTCGGTACCCAGATCAATGCCACAGCCCCCTCTCTTCCTCTTTCCTCCCATCGCATGGTCCTCAGAGTAATATTTCACAGGGAGGCTCCTAAGTGAAAACATCCGAACCATGGGAACCAGATCCCTATTGCCAGCTTGACATTTCCAAAGGGCATTTAAAGACATCATTGTTTGTTCCCAGTGACTAGTTAATTGCATTTTGATTTGGTAATTGCAAACAGATCCCAGCCTCTCGGTGCTTCTACAAGCAGAACAGTCTATAACTCAGTGGAACCAGGCTTGCATTTATGAGTTCCCAGAGAGGTGCATGTGATATTCCCAAACGACGTTCTCCTCTTTGACTGTCAAGGTTAGATCTGGATTGTTTTTTCTTTAACTAACAATGATCATCACTGATCTGGCCTTTTGGGAGATTGCTCGGTGGTGGTGGCAGAAATGAAAAAAAAAAAAAAAAAACCCTTATATCATGTCACTCAATGCATTATTTACTTTTTCATGTGTTTCAGATCTAGAGAAAGAAAGAATGCAGACAAGAAATGAAAGCATATTATTCTTTCATTGGAAATACAAAGTATTTATTATTAGCACTTTGAAAATCATAAACTGTATTTAAGAGGGCAACTATCATATCATTTGTAGCATCTTTCACAGTACAAATGATTGGTAGGATTAGTAGGATTCTGAGCAGCGTGAAATCAAAGAGAGAAGAAAGTGAGGCTTTCTCCACACAAACTGAAGCAGTGGACCACTGAGAGCAGCCAGCAAAATGGAAACACAGCACAGGCTGGTTGACAAAGCCAGCACTAAAAGTCAACAAACACACATTGTCACAATGTATCCGTTTTAACAAAGGGCAAACAGTATCCATGACATCGAGGTCAGAACAGTGATTGCTAATGGAGCTAAGAGTCACATGCTGGAATAGAACATCGTAGAACCTCCTGGGTTCTGCACCTTGGTCAAGGTGGTGTGTACTGAGCTCTATGGGAACAGAAGAATGTCATCAGTCCACACAATGTTAATGCCTCTGAATATGTTCATTTCACATTAATATACTATCTATCTCCACTAAACAATGAAAAAAAAACATTTTAGCTTTCATTGGTTGCTTTTCTTTAGCTCTTCTCTTTTGTTCTTTGTCACTTCCTGATTTCTTCATTGCCTGTCTTCCACTACCCTGTCATCATGTCTCAAAAAAAGAAAAAAGACCCCCCCAAAAAAACAAAAAAAAAATAAATAAATAAGTAAATGAATCAAGGAAATTAAAAAATGAGATGTGTTTGCCAGTGAATAAATGTGATTCCAATATGGCTTGATTCCTTTGTATAATGAAGGAATAAAATTAGTCAACATTTAAACTCCCTAAAGACTTACCTAATCTTATGTGATGATATCAAAATCATAAAATACACATTCCTGCCATTATTTTACAGAGTAAAATTTTTAAAGTTTATATAGAAAATTTCAATGACAACACTAGACTATAATAAGGATAAAGCCATATTTATGAGTAGAGTTATAATTCTAACTTGGGTGATCCATGAAAAATTGTTAAATAATTTTATTTTTATACTTTCTAATCAATTGCCTCAGTTGTGAACATACACAAAAATATTGACATATGTGAGCTTAGCACCCATAGAAACTTATAGATAATTGTAATGGTCTTACAATTGCAAAACATAATTTCAAGCACTATTATCCATTTTATTACATACTTATACATATAACATTTATATGTACATATAGTTAACATTTATATAAATGATATCTTTCAATGGATTGCTAAGTTGTGTAATTGTTCTTTCACGTAAAAACGCTCAGGGCATTCTAGCTTCATTAACCTCTTGAAGCTGAGGTTACTTCATGTGGTCTCAGGAACATATGCTTCATCTCAGTGGTACGTAGTCTTTAACTGTTGGACTTAGTTCTTCAAAAGTGGTGAGCTAAAAACAGTTTCCTCCCTAATGTTCTCAGCCCAGCTTTCACACTGTTTCATTAAATATAACAGGCTGGTGAGATGGCTGAGCAGGTAAAGGCTCTTCCTGACAGATCTGATGACCAGAGTTTGCTCCGTATTTAATATTTATAACCATGCTGGAAGGACAGAATCAAATGCCAAAATTTATATTCTGACCACATGTGTGCTGTAGCATGAGTGAGTCCGGGCACATGCACGCACACATGAACACATAAGTCAGTAAGTGTAAAAAAATGAAAAAAAAATCTAACTTTATTATTAAATATGTTTAAATAAAGTTTAAAACATGTTAAGCATACTGCCTATTAATTTAACACAGTAATAATGGAGAATATGTATTGCTATTTCTGTTTCGGAATATGCACTTGATTTTATATAATGAAACCAATCTTCCAAGATGGCATCTCAAGGTGTCACTAGACTGCTAGAGTGGGGACAAAAGTTAGGAAGCTTTGCTGAAGACCTCTGCATTTCCCACCATGTGCATTTTACTCTGTTTAAGAGCAATACATAGCATAACTGTCCTCTGAGAGGCTCCACCCAGCAGCTGCCTGAAACAGATGCTAGACCTATAGCCAAACATTAGACAGAGCTCAGGAAGTCTTCTGGAAGAAATGGGGGAAGAATTGAAGGATTCAAAGGGAATAGGGGACTCCACACTAGGACCAACATAGTCAACTAACCTGGACTCTTGGGGTTATGAGAGACTGAGAAACCAACAAAAGCATCCAGAGGCTGGACCCAGGCCCTTAGCACATATGTAGCAAATGTGCAGCGTGGTCTTCACTGGGTTCCACAACAATTAGAGCAGGGCCTTACCCTGACCCTGTTGCCTGCCTCCTCTGAATCTGGATCCTGCTCCCCAAATTGGGCTGTGGTGTCTGGCCTCAGTGGGAGAGGATGTACCTAGTCACACAGTGACTTGAGGTGCCAAAGTGGGTTGGTTCCCCCGGAGGGACCTCCTCCTTTTCAGAGGTGAAGGGGAGAGGAATGGTAGAGGGTCCATGTGAGTGGGGACTAGGAAGGCTACAATTGGAATGGTAAGTGGTTAAATAAATAAATAGGAATGAAACAGTAATAGTTATGCACATTGGCAAATGTTTGCAAATCCCGGCTCTTGAAAGCTAAACCAGGAGGATCATAGATTCTAGGGAAGACTGAGCTTATTAGAACTGCAACAGCAAAAGAGAGACTAACAAAAGCACATTTAAGGCATTTCTGCAAGAAACAAACACAAAACAACTTCATGATCTAGATCACTCAGTTTCTCCTTTATCATCTACAATGCAGATACTTAAATTTGGATACAGAGTGTCTACAGTGTGAGGACCAGCTCAGGAATACCCTGCACCATAATAATAGTTCCTCTCACAGTAGGTGTGAGTACAACACAGCATATCAGTGCTGTGCATGTAGAGTCTTGACATATATTATGTACACAGCCAACCAGTCCTTGTTTAAAAATGTACTGTGGATTCATGTGAGTCATTGAGTGTGTGATTCTTATATACTAAAGAAATAAGTGAAAATACTAAAGCAATTATACTTTAGCTTTAATATGAGGTGGGAAAGAAATAAAAATGAATATAGTTGAAGGTGTTCATATAAAAATGTACATGGTAGAAGGAGCAATACATACCCAAACGCCTAATCCCTAGTTATTTAATTTCAGTTTATTGAATTAAAAGGCAAATACAAGTATTAGACACTTGGAAATGATTATAGTAAAACACTAAAAAATGCAAAGCAAACAAAATTACCCATAGTGCATTCTGAAATCCAACGTGTAATTATTTTTCCTTTTTCATGCTAATGAAGTAGGAAGATGAAAAGTTTAAAGTCTCTATAAACCCTAACTTGGCCACTTCAGAGCTTTATGTTTCTTCACCTATCTAAGCCTCTGCTTCTGCTTCCTCATCTGTTGAGATAAATAAAATAGGTTCCTCTTGCTATGGGTATATCTGAGTGAGACACCATGGGAGCTCTCACTCCAGGGAGCTCCTCCAGTGTGGAACTGAATGCAATCCCCTAAGGTAGTTAGTTACCAAGTCTGACACCCATACATCTCATTCTACAGGCTCCATGCACCCTCCCCTCATGCTGGCAACAGAGCTGGAACTGCTGGTTCCAGATGCCACTCAACCATTGCTTCATACACAGCCTGGTATAATCATGACTCAACAATCACTAACTTATCAAACAGGTTTATATCTTAAATTCTCAATCCACAATTCCTCCACGTAATAAGTTTACAACTGATTGATATAGATATAAACCACCCACCTAGATAAGATAATTTGACCTGTAGAAATCTATCTCTAGAAAGTGTATATATCTACCCATGGATACTCAGAGCCATGCAGAGGAGATGGGTCATCCTCATCTTCCATCTTGAATCTCCTGCTTTTCCTTCTCTCCTCTCCTTCCTTGACTTTTCCCTGCCTACTCTTCCTTCTCATTCAATGACAGGCTGAACCTGCCTTGATATCTAATGACATCATCCTACACCCATCTTAAGCAGGGATAATATTGGTTTTTCTGTCCTAAAACACTGAGTATAATAAGTACTCAGAGTTAGCATTTGTAAATCTTCCAAAGATATAAAAGCAGGTGAAGACAAATAGGATAGTTGAATTTTGGTTTTACATATAAATAAAAAATCTCTTCAGTTATTTAATTTTTAGTAAGTCACCCTTCAAAATGGAGAGCCAGATGGCTCTTTTCTTGTATTCAGTTTTTATTCATAATCATAAACTTACCTCTTTAATCCAGACAGACTTGAATAAAATAGGAAAAAGATAGGAGCCAAAGAAATATGATGAGAGCACAGAGATTCTGGGATATTATGCATCTTTACATAGCAAACCAGAATAAAATTATGATTAACACCAGTTTAGCAGAGAGAACCTATTTAAATACATCCTGATAATTTATTTCAGTTTCCTTTATACCTTTAAGTGATCCATTATGCTTAAAACACTACACCAATTTTAATCATTCACAAAAAATGAATTTACTCATGTTGATTGCATAAAGTCAACACTTATACCATTAAGTAATAAATAAGTAAACAAGCCAACAAGAAGGTTTGTTTGAGAACTCACGAGCTGAAAGACAGTGAGTGTTTAGTTCATGTGAGACCATGGATTCCATCATCATAAGTATAGGAGAGAGAGGAGAGGGAAGGGCATGACAGGAAGAAAGAAGAAAGGGGGGATATAAATGAAAATGAATCTATAAATGTCCTCTTGCTCTTCAAATCAGTTTTCTTATTTTGGAGTATCACTTTTGAGAGAGTTTCATCTTCCTAATACTTCTATCCAGTTAACTGTCAAGTACAGTAGTAGGCTCCTGTTTCACCTACCCCTTCTATCCTTTCATACCAGTTCAAATCTCTTTGCCTCACACCTAAATCTTTTAGATTTGCTTCATATCCCCAGAATGAAATTTTAACTCTCTCTCTAAATCTCTCTTTCCCATCCCTACTGTGTGTGTGTGTGTGTGTGTGTGTGTGTGTGTGTGTGTGTGTGTGGTTTTTATTTAAGAGCTGTAAGAAAACACAAACAACCAGTAACTTCAGCCTTATAGGGAGTCCAACAAAGGGGATCAATTGGGTACATGATGACTCAGGCTTCATAATAAGTCACATCTCAAGAGTACACATGGATAAGCCAAAAACAACACTTGCTGTTCTTTTATTCTTACTCAATAGACAAAGTATAGAGAAAATGTGTGAGAATTTTTTTTTAATTTTTAAGTTGGTACCAGCCTCATGTTTCCTTGGCAAAAAGTACATGTGTTCAGTCATCAATACTACGCAGTATGTGAATAAATGTGAAAAAATAAACGAGTGGGTAAAGGAGAAAAAGCAGTCTAGTGTTCATAGTACACAGGAAGAGAAGAGTTCAATCAATCAAATTTTAAAAACCAGGACATAGAGCCTAAGAAACTTAAGTAGAACAATTGTGTAGTTTTCAAACTAAGAAAATACTCTTTGCTATGGAAAGGGGATGAGATAAGCATGCCTTATAAAATAAAGGCATAAAAGTTGTGTAGACACCCAGTTAAAATGTTTTATCCTCACCTCACATTTGCTACCCTTATTAATATGTTGCATCATAAGTTAAGGAAGCCAACACATTGCCCCTATGTGACAGCAGAACTTTGCAAACCTAAAGGGATAATAATAGATTTTATTTAACAGTACAAAGAGGAGCACCCCTCCCCCCTTGCCCTAGTTGATAAGACAAGTGTGAGGCTGAGTTGGGCCGGTTCCTTTCTTCATACAGAAAACAGCATTGGTAGTACATGTCTTAGAGGGATGTCCCAAGGCATAGGAATGGTAGTACATGTCTTAGAGAGATGTCCCAAGGCGTAGGAATGGTAGTACATGTCTTAGAGGGATGTCCCAAGGCATAGGAATGGTAGTACATGTCTTAGAGGGATGTCCCAAGGCGTAGGAATGGTAGTACATGTCTTAGAGGGATGTCCCAAGGCGTAGGAATGGTAGTACATGTCTTAGAGGGATGTCCCAAGGCATAGGAATGCTGTACATTGTATGCTTGGCACAAATGCTTGGCACGCCTCTCAGTACGGGCTATATGTTATTATTGCTAGAGTCATTGAAATCTCATGCCCAAAGTGAGGCAATTGTGTGGTTTTTGGACAACATTCCATTTTTATGATTAAAGACAGAAATGCTATCAGACAACTTCGGGTGAAAATTTCAATATTCTGAAATACTTAATTGATTAAAGCCCTGTACAAAACATATCTTCTTTAGATCTGAAATGAAAACTTTGACATTCATCCTGCTGACTGCCATCACATTTCACAGCTTTGTGTGGCTTTGTGAACATAGGTGGCTGAACAAGCTCTGCAGAATTGCATTGAGTATTCATTTCACGGGAGGGTCTGCCAATGTGTTGAAAGCGCAGGCTGCTATGATTCATGTTTGTGTAGTATCTGAGGTCACTCAGAAGTGTTTTGCAACCTGTGTCTTGGCAAGACAGTAGCTTCCAACTGCATTCAAAGACCCCTGAGGGATGATATATCCTAACAACACAACAACAACAAATAAAGAAATGAGAAAAAAATGAAAATAGGAGGCATTTTTTCCAGTAAACACTGAAGGAAGGAGCACATCAGGGTTTGAAGAAACCTCTAAGATTTAGAATCTAAATAATGGCTCATTCAGAGGCAGAAGTGGGTGGATGGGTGAGGGAGCACCCTCTTAGAGGCAAAGGGGAGAAGAAATGGGGTTGTGGATTTGTGGAGGGGAGGCCAGGAAGGGGGACAACACTTGAAATGTCAATAAATAAAATACTGAACGAATTCTTAAAAAGACTAGGTTGTAAGTTACCAAGACATACTTTCCTTCATACAATACAGAGGGGTGCATGAAGCTTGGAAACACCAACCCTGCTTTTAAAGGGCTGGAAGAAGAGCAGGCTGATTGGCCAGGTTCTTTGAGGATGGGACCATTTCCATAGATTCTTAGCCTTCCTTTGCTGAGGAGTAAATTCTGCCTGGAAACAAAGTCCCATTTAGTCCTATACAATAATCAGCTCTAAACCACAGGGCCTGTGCTAGGCCAAGACTAACAAGTTCCTCTGTGTGTCTGTGTCTTCCAGTGGCTTCAGTTACACACTTCTGGGCTACAGTTTGGGAAAATTCTAGAGAAACAGCAGAACTAGATATTCAAGAGTCAATTTCGCTCCTAAGTTTTCGCTGTTTTCAAAGTTATTTGAAACATAAGAATGTCCGATGAGCTACCAACTTTTAATCCCAAGAAAACCTTGTGGCTTTTACTCCATTTTGATTCTTTTATTGTATGCATTCAGATGGATAGCAGTGAATCAATACGCTGGGGGACTTTGGTCGGCAATGCTTAACAGTTTGTTTCTGGTCGTCTATAAGTGATCATCTTCCCAGATTTGTCATGTGTCAGATCACTGAGAACTGCCAGTTTCTACAAGAGTTAACGTCTACTGTGTTAGCTCACAGTGAAGGATTCCTCTGTCAGCAGTATTTACTTACCAGTTCAGCATATTTTCCCAGTTATGAAACTGCCAAACACACCATGATTTCACCTCGTGTTTCCCAAAGCAGTCCTACCAGCCTGTGGGAAGTTATGAGACACTCTATAATAAGTTCTAGAAACTGCAAGTTCAGCAGCCTTATGATACTTTTGGCTCTAGGAGGTACCTAGTCTCACCTACAAATGAAGAGTTTACTTGATGGACCTTACCACTGATATGTGGTCCTGGACCTGTTTTATGGTTCACTATTGACTTTCAATTCACCTTCCTTAGGTATACAAGTGATGGCTTCTAGAATATTGGGAAACAACCACCATCATCTGACTTGAGCATGTTTGAATCACCTGAAAGAAAAGGAAATCTTGGTCACTCTTTCCTTTCCCTACACACAGATACACTCCCCTTCCTTCATCTCCCTGAACACATTACATAGTTAATTTTGTTATACATGTCTGAAAGAACATTGTACAGTCCATGTTCAAGATGTGACTGATTTCTTACACAATATACAGTGTTTTGCAGTTCTTATGTTTGCTACCATATATCCAATTGTTTGTTTGATTATTCCTTTTGGTATTGCTGAGGATTGGACCTGGAGTCTGAATTATGTTAGACAAAAGCTCTATCACTGCATGATATCCTCAGCCTTATATTTTATTTTAATTACTACACCATATTTTATTGTCCAGAGATTGTATTTATTTTATTGATTCGCTTTCCAAATGGGCTTTTGGGTTAGTTCCACTGTTTAACCATTACAAATAATGCTGCTATAAATATGTAAAATACAGGTTGTCATATAGAAGGCTGTATTGCTTTTCATCTTGCTCAAATGAAGCATAGGATGGAGCATGCAATGGAGAAAAGGTTTATCTTGGCTTACTGAATCAGATGGTTGAAGCGAGTGACAGGTGGGAAGAAATGACAGAGTTCGTGGCCATGGTGGCTGATTTACGTTCTGCCCAACCAAAAGCACAGAAAGGGCACTAGCAAAAGACAGATAAAACTCCAAAGAAATGTAAATAAAGAGAATATCTAACTAAAAATAAATAAATGAAAACCTACCTCGAGTGACTCACACTATCACCCAGCACCTAACTCTTCCAGGATCTGTGCCTCCCAAGCACGACCATGAGTACAGTGTAAGCTCGTGGGAGACAATTTCTATTTAAGCTAGAATAACATATCTTCATTTCTCTTGGTGAGATGTTTCAGACTGCAGTTTCTGGGACACTCTATACAGCACTGTAAGTCACTGCCAACTTTTTCCACAGCAGTAAATGTCAATTTCATTTCTCAGCATCCTTAACACATATTCTTGGCTGTTTCTACTTACAGGCATGTAACTGAGTGTGAAATGCTGTCGTGTGATTTCCTAATACCTGATGCTGTTGAGCATCTTTTCATGTGCTAATTAACTGTTACATCTTATTGGAAGAAATATCTACTCATATGCTTTGTGCAATTAAACATTGGTGGTTGTCATTTCATAATAACCATTTAGGAGTCCTTTTATATTCTAAATAGAATTTCTATGACAGAGTGGTTATCAATACATATTTTACCCCAGAGTACTCTTGCCTTTTTGTCCTTTGTAGTACATTTTTGGTATTGATGAAGTCCAATTTATCAAGTATTTAAAGTGATTAAATTATTTTTTAAAATATCGAATTGATAAGTAAAATTATGTGTTCAAAATATATAGTCAAAGAATCACACACACACATTCTCTCTCTCAGTACCCATGGGTTCTGTATGTTTATACACATGTGTATATAACAAGACAAGTGAAACAATTAATATCTGCCCTTTATCAAATGTTAAGAGAATAATGCCCTCTTCTCATGTCATTGCGCTTTGTATTGGTTCACGTGCACAGTGCCAGGAGGGAAGCCGACCAGTGCAACCACTATGCACTGTAGAAGCAATGCATGATCCAGCTCTACTAGTGAGAAATACATGATACAAGTGGAATCCCTTCTCACCCCTACATTTCCTTTGGCATTGCTTACTGCATCTAAAACAGAAGCAACCTAAGGGCCCATCAACAGATGGGTAGCAGATGAAAATGTGGTTTGCATATACCCAGTGAAATTGTATTTATCTATGCTGTGCCTTACACAGCCATTATGAGGATAAAGCCGGGAGGCAGAAAATTAGACAAGAAATCTGGGCATAGAAAAATCATTACTGTATGATATCCTGTATATATGTTACATAAAAATATTAATCTCACAGTAATAGGTGGTAGATGATCAATAAAAGAGTAGGATAGCGGATGCTAGTTTGGGGGTATAAGCTTTAAACTCTAAGCAAGTTCGGGGAACCCTGCTGTAAGCATGGATGCTATGATAAGTCCTATGCTCCTTATCTAGAGCCAAGACACAGAAAGCATGTAGCACATGGTACTCTTCCTTTCAAAACCACTGTTCATAGTCATTTCCGTTTTAACTGTTAGGATTAGCTGTTAATAAGATTCAGAGTACAGGAAGAGAGACATATGTACTTTTGTCAGAGAGAAATACCTGGAGCTGTCACATCCCAGTTTTGAACTTTCAAGGTTTTAGAGTCTAGCACAGAAAGTGTGAGTATATCTACCCATCACTCACAACCACAAGCCTTGGTCAATGCATGCTTTATATTCAGAGCCTTTGCCCATTAGGTTACAGTGTATTAGTCTCTTTGTGTATCTGCTACTTTATGTGGCAAACAAAAAAGGAGACCAAAGAGATAGTTTAGTAGTAAGAGTATTTGCTGCCCAAATGTGAAGATCTGACTCCAATCTTAATCACCCAAATGCATGGAAGAGGAGAGCATAGTACATCACTGGGGCTTGCTGGCTGCCAGCTAGCTCCAGATTTAGTAAGAGATACTGTATCAAATGAATAAGACTGAGTAGTAGACCAGGACTAAGAACCCGACATCCAACTCCTCTGGCCTCCGTCAGTGTGACCATACAGGTACATGTACCTATACAGGCACATACACATGCACACACACACACATACACACACATACACACACATACACACACACACACACACACACACACACAATTTAAATCTGGGTCAAATCTAAGTTCATATACTGAAAGCACATACACGGAAAGTGGTATTTTCTTACATATCTGGAGACAGTTACAACTTACATCCGCCCTAATGGCTTGAGAGGACAGATTGTCGCTGGTTATTAGTTACTTCCCACTTTTTCCTAATGTTAATGTGGTAGAAAATGAAACTGTGGCTTAATGTCAAGAGAAGACAATTGTCCTGAGAACCTCAATTCATGGAATCTACAACGCCGCTTTGCAAAGCCACAGAGCTACTAAACTGTTCCTGTGTCTGAACTTGTGTCAGAACTCTTCCCAGGATTCTTTGCTGCTACCTCCTTTGAAAGTTCTTTGTGTGTCTTGAGGTTGAACCTATTTAGACTGCAAAGTAGATTCCTTGAAAGCTGTGGGGACCTCTGTTAGACACATCCTACATGCATTTGGCTTATTTCTCCTCATTTGTAGTCATTGTCATTTCTGTCCCTTGATTATGGCTTTATGATTTTAGCTTTCTATATATTTTTATTGATTCTTTGAGAATTTCAAAAGTATACTTTTGAACATCTTCACACTCCCCTCAAGTCCTTCCCTTACCACCATCTCATCCTTTTCTTCCTTTCCCACTCAACTTCGAGAAGACTCTTTCCTTTTTCCCATTGAGTTCATTGTTCACAATCTCCTCTTAGAATCAGTGTGTGCTCAGCTGTGTAGATGAGCTCTTGTGTCTTCTGAAAGTGCACCCATCTCCTTGGGCACCAGGCCGATATTTAATTTGCTTTTTATGGTTAAAAAATGAATTAAATGCAAGTTTTTTTTAATGCAATTGAGACCTTGATAATAGACTTCCTGCCACAACTCTAATAACACTGTGGTATCTGCTTACGTTCATCGTTAAGGAGAAACCTGCCACTAAACTGCTATGTGTGGGCACAGCTCACCACCAGGTACCACAGTGGCCACCCACATCTTGGCTGTCATGGTTTTCATTATTAGGTAGTTCTTTTTTTCTTTCCTTCTCTTTTTGGAATTAGCTCTTTTAAAATCTGAAATCCTTGTGTAACTTTAAAATCTTTTTTAAAAAAACCAAAACAGCAACTCCTAATAACTATGCAACCTCTTGACTCCAACCATCAACGCTAATGCATCACTGTGAATTGTTTCTCTGTGTTCCTGAAAGAAAACCAGATTTCTAGTAAAGTCTTTAAAAGAGAAATACTATATTTTCAGCAAACAGAAGGAACAAATTAAAAATTGGCTTCTATTCCTAAACTTATAAGTGGGTGCATCCTATTGCTTTCAGAAGATTTTATATAAGATATTTAGCCTGGAAATTTGATCACATAGGTGTGCACGATGGGCCTGCTTATGCTTTTGAAAGAGAGTGGGGGGAGAGTCGGGGTATGCATGGTCCCACAGCACTACCAGGTTTCAGTGTATACCCAGCCCTGGAAGGCCACAGAAAAGACAAGTTCAAAACTGAAGATTAACTCATCAAATTGCCTATGTCTGTTTTGCTTCTAGCTTCATTTTACAGTGTCCATCATCTTATTAATCTGCTTCAGGAATCAAAAATACTAAGGATACTTTTGAAATGCTTATAAATTTCTGGGTTAAATTTAATGATTTCTATAAAACCAATACCAACTCTCTTTATTCAACTTACGATAATCTTCCTTGAAACCCTTCGAGACCCTTCAGGCAAAACCCAACCTTTTCTCCTGTGGCCTCGCTGTAACTATGCTTGTAGCACATATCTATCCTGATCCCACAATACTCCACGGAGTACCCATTCTCACAACAGTGTTGTCATGGCAACTGGGCTTGTAGGTAGCCCCGTAAAGCTGAACAGGAGACTGGTTACCGTGCAGGCCATTCCTTGTGGATCATTTTTTTGAGTGTAGACATACTCATTTCTAATGTTTGTTGTACGGCATTAATGAGGCACTAAGAACTGACTATTCAAAAGAGCCATGTTGCTCAATGCCTTCATCTTTTGTGGCCCACCATTTTCATGACCAAGGGCTGTTATGGCCAAAGGAATAATCCTATCTCTCCATAGCTGTCTGCTGACCTCATTCGCATCAAACCTCTGAAAAAGAAAAAATGCTAGAAGAGGGTATAATCAACTGGAAGTTAATTGGCAAGTCAAAGGACACAAATTGGACACTGGTAGATGGCTGGGCCAAATCTTTTCCCAGCATCCCATAGCTGTCTCACCGGGATAAATACTAATGGCTTTGGCAGATCGATAACTCTTCTGAATCAATCTACAACTGCGCCACTTATTTATTGTTCTGCTCTGACGTCATCTTCACTGATATGTTAAGAAAAAAAGAGAAGATAAATACAAATTCTATAGAGGATAGTATTCGAGCAGGGTAGATATTTAGTTTTTAAATTGTATATGTTTATAATACACATGATATTGAATAATCATATATATGCAAGCATCAAACAATTTATTGTGAACCCCCCCATCCCCATGAAACTGCCACCCACAAACGACATCACTAGAGTTAGCATCTCTCCTATTGGCCACCGAAACATGATTTGAATGAAGTAAAATATTAATTTAACGTTTGCTTTTCTAGATGCTTATAGCAGTTTAAACTTCCCACCAGTAGCATGTGACCCTCTAACAGCAACTGGGCTTCTGCTCCTGATACAGTCCATTATTTTTTAATGTCTTAAATTAAGTGGAGATATAGTCAAATTCAATAGAGATTTCCAGATGCCATTTCTTGATGATTAATAGTATTGACTTTTTGTTTATTGATGATTACCATAAAGTCCATGACAGAATGTAGCATTTTTTTTTAAAGAATAATCTTAAAGCAACAGAGGGAAATTACAACATGAGTCATGTGAATTCCAGGCTCACGCTCCTCACTGTTCACACGAAGATGCTAGGTCTGAACTGGCACTTCATCTAAAGATGCAGTAAAGGGAGAAAGATCAAGCACACAGAGCACTTACTCCCACATTCTATATACACGCCTGCACACGCACATTCACAGGCACTCGGCTCGGCTCACACACGCACAAGCCCCTCCAAAAAACAAGAGACAAAAGCTATTTTATGACAGAAACCCCTCCGCCAACACACACACACACACACACACACACACACACACACACACACACTGTGTAACTTTTATATTCTCTTCAGAAGTTGGAACATGTGTGGTCTTTGAAAAGGAAAATGCTAAGTAAATTATATAAGACATCAAAGAAAGATAATAAAATCTGAGATCAACAAATAGTTACAGCTTAGGACATGAATAGGAGGAAGAAAAACTTTGAGTGGAGAGCCACATTGGAGACAACGGAACGTGCACCTCACCAGAGATAATGAACATAGAAAAGCAGGGCACTTTGCCGTTCAGTCTTCTTGTGCATATATGTATATATATGTATATGTGTGTTAGTATGTGTATTTGGAAATATGTAAATCTCAGTATATTTTATGTTAATACATACATGGCATACATTTTATTATATAGTATATATTTCATAATTGTACATACATAGTATATATTGACATATATACAACTGTATCTAAAATATTGGCTGTTCACATGTATATATTGAACACAAATATGCTGTTTTCTCCATAATTTTAGCTGTCCTTTATAATAGAAGCAGGATATTCTTCTGTTCTAGGTTCCCATGAGCAACAGTCTGCTGACTACATTTTAATCAGAGTTGCTGAAACAACTTTTACTTATGTTTAGCATATTGTTTTCCTTCTAAGGGACGTAAAAGATATTCACTATGGGCACCTTCTGCTTGCCTTTCTCTTCCATGTACTTCCACACAAGTGCAAGCCTGCTGAGGACGCCTGAAATGAGTATCGCTATAGACCAAAGGTTATCAATCTCTCTAATGCTGTGACTCTTTAATACATTTCCTCATGTTGCGGTCATTCCCAATATAAAGTTATTTTGTTGATACTTCGTAGCTGTAGCTTTGCTACTGTTTTGAAGCATAGAGTAAATATCTGATATTCAACTTAAGAACAAGACAAACCCCACACTCACTCCTGAGAGGCATGGGCAGTTCAGGAGCAGTTTGCACTATCTCTTGACCAACATCCTACAAGAACATGGGTTATACACAGCTGTAGTATTGCATTCAGTATTCTCAAGTGTATTTGACCTATGTGGTGATTTGAATATGCTTAGCTCAAGGACAGTGACACTATTAGGAGATGTGGCCTTGTTCGAGTAGGTGTACCCTTGTTGAAGAATGTGTTCCACAGTGGGGGCCAGCTTTGAGGTTCTGTGCTCAAGATCTGGCCATGTTTGAAGAGAGCCTTCTCCTGACTTCCTTGAGATCAAGATGTAGAACTCTCAGCTTCTCCAAGATCATGTCTGCCAACATGCTGCCATGCTTCCCACCATGGTGATAATGGACTGAACCTCTGAAATTGTAAGCCAGCCCCAATTAAATTATGTCCTTGGTCAGAGTTGCCTTGGTCATGGGGTCTCTTCACAACAATAAAGCCCTAACTAAGACAATGTAATTCCTAATTTATCTCCTGTCTCCCTCTAACATATGCCTCGGAATATGGACAAAGTCATTTCAGGTCATATTTTGTTTGCATCCATTCAGGTCTTTGGACCCTCATCTAATATCAAGTCTTATAGCATTTTGAGGTTTTGCTAAAATCATGGATATACATATCCCAGACTTATTACCTATACCTGGCTGTCTTAGTTTGGGTCATAAAGAGACACCATGACCAAGGCAACTCTTATAAACTCTTATTAATTTTCTTCATTTCCAACCAGTATACACTACCATTATTTATATACTGAAGTGTGCTTCAAATTTGATACGTATCTTAATGCATGTATTATTTGGGGCTTTCTGTGTTATCTGTGAAGCAGCATGAACTTTTATTATTATTGTTTTAAATAGGACCTATAAACTTGTAGCCAAAGCAGTCAATCTGTTTAAACTTAATCTTATTACTCATCTAATTGTTACTTCTATGATCAAGTTTAATACTCTCAAATTGTCCTGTTCTGCAATAACCTCTCCACTTTTTGTGATTTTTGCAATATTGCTATTATTTTCATGTACAATATTTGATAATGCCCTAAAACTTTTACACTTACTTTTTTTTTCCTTTTTGGATATTTTATTTCCATTTCAAATGTTATCCCCTTTCCCAGTTTCTCCTCTGCAAGCCGCCTTTCCCCTCCTCCTCGCCCTGCTTCTATGAGAGTGCTCCATTTCCAACCCACCCACTCCCATGTCACCGCCTTGGCATTTCCTACACTGGGGAAATCGAGCCTTCACATGACCAAGGACTTCTACTATTGTTGTCAGACAATGACATACTCTGCTACATATGTGGCTAGAACCAAGCTTTTCTTCATGGGTCCCTTCTTTGGTTAGTGGTTTAGTCCCTGGGGAGCTTTGGGTGGTCCGGTTGGTTGATGTTGCTGTCCTTCCTGTAAGGTTGCAACCCCTTCAGCTCCTTTAGTCCTTTAACTCCTCCATTGGGGTCCCAGTGCTCAATGGTTGGCTGAGAGCCTCCAACTCAGTATTTGTCAGGCTCTGGTAGAGCCTCTCAGGAGACAGTTAAATCAAACTCGTTTCAGGAAGCACTTCTTGGCATCCACAATAGTGTCTGGGTTTGCTGTTTGTGTATGGGATGGATCCACAAGTGGGGCAGTCTCTCGATGGCCTTTCCTTTAGTCTCTGCTCTACTCTTTGTCCCCATGTTGCCTTTAAATAGGAGTTCTTCTTAGTTAAGAATTTGGTGATGAGTGGGTGGTCCCATCCCCCAACTGGGGGTCTTGCCTAACTTCTGGATATATTCTCTACAGGTTTCCTCCCATTTGTTGGACATGTCAGCTAGTCTCATCCCTGCTGGGTCCTGGAAGCCTCTTGCTCTCCTGGCATCTGGGACTTGCTGGTGGCTACCCTCAGTTTCTCATTCCCCACTGCTACTCACATCTGTTCAAATTATTGACCCTCTGTATATTATCCCCATTCCCTTACATACCTGTCTCTGCCCCCCTTCTCCCTCCCCTTCCTCTCTTCCTCCCAAGTCCCTCCCATCATCTTCCTTCCATGAGTATTTTTCTCCCTTCTAATAAGGACTGAAACAACCACATTTTGGTCTTCCTTCTTCTTGAGCTTCATATGGTCTGTAAATTATGTTTTGCATATTCTGAGTTTGAGGCTACTATCCACTTATCAGTGCGTGCATACCGTGTGTGTTCTTTTGTGACTAGGTTACCTCACTCAGCAGGATATTTTCTAGTTGAATCCATTTGCCCAAGAATTTCCTGAAAAGATTATTTACTTTCACATTCTTTATGCTCTGCATAAAGGCCTTAGTACACCTGTTTTCTTTTCTTTTTTCTTTTTTCTTTTTTCATCAGACTGAAACATACATTTTATTGTGTCTGGTGAGTCCACAGTCATTCATACTCTTGTTTGTTTGACTTGAGTCTTTATTTGTGGACCTTATTATATTTTTTTATTGTTTAAGTGTGTCACATCATAAGATTAGCAACATATTGACGAATTTTTCCCATGCTTGATTGACAAATTTGGTTCCAACTGGGACTCGATTTCTTCCTTGTTTCCTTTTCTTTCTTTCTTTCTTTCTTTCTTTCTTTCTTTCTTTCTTTCTAATATATGAGTCATTCCTGCAGATATTGTTTAGTAGTAGTTTGCTTGCAGTTTTATTTGTCTAGAAATGTCTTATTTGGTCTTAGGGAAAATATTGAATGTTAGCAATAAAATTTTCTCAGCAGTTTATAGATTTTAGTTCACTGTCTTATAACCTTCTGTCCTTTATAGCCCCTTCTCTGAATATTGAAATACTTTCATTAGTCTTAAGTGTTCTGAATTTTAATCAAGGACTCCAGGTACCTATTTTTAAATGTATTCCTCCTGACTCACAGAAATCCACTAGCTTCTAAGCTAGTCAAAAACATAATCTATTAACACAATTCATTTGAAGAAAAGTATCTGCTGAGATGGGCAGTACTGCTCACAGCGGATGGGTTATTAAATGAAAGTCTTATTGCTAGACATGAAATGCATTCGCATGAGTGACTGCTCAAGGATGAACTGTATACGTATATGAAGACATCAAAGAATAAATAAAAAATGTTATCAAAGTTTCATTCATTGTAGGGACTAGTTGACTGTTTTTACTCTGAAGATAAGTGTAGTGAAGGAAAACTATGCTAATCTCTTATCTCTCACCCAGTATTTTCTCTTTCTTGTTCTTCTTTAGAAACTCCTTTGGCATATTTATCCTTCCTCATTCTCTCCCCATTTAAGCTAATGTTTTCTCTCGCTTTTCCTCTGTAGATACACATAGTTTTCTCAGAACTATGAGTTTATATGATTTTTGTTTCATTATATTAATCTGCAAGTTCATCTATGATTTTTTTTCAGCTCCACAAGTTCTTTTTCTGACCTGCCAGTTCCATCATTAAAGTCTCAGTACCATTTTGTCAGCATATTTTTATCTGTTCCTTGAGAATTTACTATGTGCACAGTGGATTTTAATACTCGCTCTCTGGTTCTCTCCCAGTTTCTCCAAGATTCATCTTACTTTTATTTTATACGTTTGAAGGCAATCAATTTGTAGTTTTTGCATGACATTGAGAGTGTGGATGTCCCAGAAACTCAATTCTTCAGGTTCTTGTTTTTATGCCTGTCCCAAGCTTGCTTCACCGGGTACTCCTACTTGGGTCTGAATCTGTCGCTCTCATGCCGATCTTTAACTGAAGAGATATTTCCCCAGGGAAATTTTACATTTGTTTCATTCATGGGCTGTGGAGAATTAGCCATTTAGGACTACATTAATTTAATTTAATTTAATATTTTGTCTCGGGTTCTTGAACTGCACAGGTAATCCAAACTCACAGGTCTGAGTTCATATGAAGGTAAGCCTGAAATTACAGACTCTCAGGGATAATTTATATCTCCATTATAACGTGAGTTAAATTAGCTCTCTTTTTAGAAAAGCATATATTTTTTATCTTCTATTATTCTTAGTACATATTCCTACTTACCAGATCAAGGTGTAGATTTACAGCGCATGTAGATGTTAAAATTCATCAAGTCGAGCCAGAACTGGCTCTCAAAAGTCATCCTCTGACTTTCAAATGTACACTGTGGCATGCGTAACCACACATATGCACAACCACACACACACACACACACACATACACACACACACACACACACACACACACAAACACACACAATTTTAAAAACTCTTATTTTGTGTTTCTGATGCTGACAATCTTTGGGCAACTCAAGTGTCACAAAAGGTTTTTATATTCCTCCAAAATTTGTACCATCTTATTTTATTAGTATGATATTTGTAATTTCTCTGATAAAAGTCAAAATTATGTTCTTTCTTTCCTTAAGTTCATTTTCCACTTTATTTGGTTTGATGTTGACATGTATAATCCATGCTTTTGCCTGATGTACACTCACAGTATAAAGATGAGTCTTCATATATTTACACAAATGCATCTGTGTCATAAAAACAAGCTTTGTGAAATGGAGCCCCTTTCCTTCTTCACTACTAATCAATCATTCAAGAACACTGGTCTGGTAGGACGCAGGTTGTTTTATTTTTTGAATAAAGCAGAGCATGCTGCCACTGTGTTCGCTATCTTGAGTAGCTCACCACCTTTCCGCCTTATTTAATGAATGTATGCTTCTGTTTAAGCTTGGCCTCCATCCGGGCATCTCTTTGGAAAGGCTACTGTGGTCCATCATTTCTGCCCTTACCTAGGTCAGGAGGCCAGGTTCTAAGTCATGAGCACCTGGGTCATTCTGCTCTTATTACACGTCTTATTCTTGGTTTGTATACAACCTAAAGAATGTGCCTCTTTATTAAAGTATTATTTAGCTAAACCTTTCAAGATTGTAATGCTAGATTTTAAGGAAATTTTATTTTCCTTGGGATCTAATGGGCTAGACTGAGTGTTCAGCTTTTTTTTTTTTTTTTTTTTTTTTTTTTACTTGCAATGGGACCAATTTTTCAGTTTTTGGAAGGTTTGCTCTATAATTTGTGGTTTGAGGTTGTGGTCATTTCCTTCTTGTATTGGAAATGAAAAAATTTTTTTGATTTGTTATTTGGACTTGGCTTTTCAGGAGAATGTAAGTGTAACCCATGGTGTCATCCTTCTCCTGGAGTTTGGATCACCTCTCTGTTTCCTACGGATACTGGCATCCTCTCTCTTGTAGAAAATAGTGCACCCTTTCTAAGGTCTGGAGCATGAAGCCCAAGGTTTTTATCAGAAGGACACCTCCCCCCATTCTCTGAATAAATTTCAGTAGGGCAAAAGAAAAACCTCTAGTGCTTCTTGCCTGTGTAATGCATGTGTCACATGATAGATAGTTCAGTGCCTGAGCTCAAGTCGATCTGATTGGAGCAAGGTCTGCTGAACAGCCTGACAGCTGAGTGTCTAATTAAATCCCATTGCACGATTGATCCCTAATCAGTAGAGCTTTTGCGTGACAACAAATTTGAAATGATACAGAATTCCATAAGGGTCTTTGGTGGCAACTGTGCTTTGTAAGATGGGGTCTGGTTAGATAAGCCATCTACAGGAACAGGAACTTGGCCATGGGAATTAAGCCCAGGACCTTAATTTTATTACCACAGCATTTTTATCTTAAGGAATCAGTTCGCCACAGAACAAATGTACTGTGACATCAATGGTGCCTCTAATCATCTGTTTATCTCCATTTACAAAGAACAGGAATAGTATACATCCAGCAACAAACTACTATGCACAATTCACTCTCATCTCACAGAAAAGGCACTGGTGTGTGCAATTTTTATTTTCCACCAAAAAGTTTTTATTCCTTCCTTGTTTGCTAAATTAACATCTGAGAAGGTTGGGCTATGGAAGCATCTAAGTGGTTAAAGCATTTGCCACAAAAACGTATGGCCCAGGTTCAGAACTCCAGAATCCACATAAAAGCCAGATGCAGCCACACATACATCAATGATCCCTGTGGCCTTTTTGAGAAAAGGGAAGAAGGAGACAGGAGAAAGAAGTTCTTGCACCAGCTATGTATCTGCAGCTGTCAATGATACAAGACCATGTCTGCAAAGAATTGGAAGGTGAAGAACAAGAGCTGAGATTGTTCTCTGAGCTCCACGGCACACACGTATCTACACTCATACATATAAATGTGTGCTCATGCACACAAAACATACATGTAAATTAAATGTAGGGAAGCGAACCAACAAAACAGAAGAGAATAAATACAGACATTCTTTACTCCCTTAAAACTGCAATCATTCTATACATTTATTTTCTTTTAACCTATGTCTTATGTCACCAGACTATTTTTTCAAAGCCTAGAAATATTTGTTTATTTTAAATTCCAACATAATTTTCCTCTGGGGGAGGGGGAGAACAAATATTGTCAAAGTTTTACCATAGTTTTTCATATAGACATTTGTGCAGGATCACTAAAGTTGAAAATCTCTGAAACATTTATGGCCAGTTACCTCTCAGTAAGTGGAATTTTTCCTCTCTAACTGTCTCGGACTTCTGCCATTTGTGGATAATGAACATGCGTTCAGTTTTGCTTTACAGCCTGTCTTGGGAGAGGCAAAATTAGCTTTAAGGCTATTAATGTCCTTGGAAAGAATTTCAGAATATGTGCATTTTATGTTTGTGATTGTTTTATGAGAAAGAATATATATACATAGAAAACTATATATCCCAACAATAAGATGGGAGAACATACAGAAGAGGACTACAGGGACTATCTCTGTTGTCAAACTACCCCGGAGACCACAGCTATCTCCTTGTGTTAATAGACACAGAATCTATATCCAGTTTTTAACCTTTTCAAACCATTTCAGACAGACCTTCTACTAAGCAGTCACTCCTGAAGCTACCACACTGGCTATGCTCTCTTCCACAAGCAGGCTGGAGGCCTTTTTCAGGCCAGGTACCACATCTAGCAAAATAGTTATGCATTTCTCAACCATGTACACTGTGTAAAACTGCTACCAGTTCCAAAAGTTTTTGGTTGTGTTTTTTTCTTAATATTATCTACAGAATTTTCAAAGTTCTACTCAACATCCTCATAATCTTTAAGGTTTTGTTATTTCTTTAATCATATTATTGAGATAGTGGATGCAGTTTAGTGTTTAAGCATCACTTTAGAATGTAAAGACTATGAGATAAATGTGTGTGTGTGTGTGTGTGTGTGTGTGTGTAGTATATTTATTTGCAATAAAATTTTACTGGAGACCTAGTTTATGCTTTGTCCAGTTAGTTCTGATGATAATGCATTACAGATCTATTATCTAATGCTAAATTCAGGAGACTGGTATAGAAATGGCCACATTTAAAAACTGTTCCATCACAAAGGAGCCCCTGTCCTATCTGTTTATCAACAGTCTTATTTCTTGATGTAATTTCCAGTCCTTGTCAACTACTAATCTTTTCTTCAGCTCTGTTACCCTGCCATATTTAGAATGAGCCACAAATGAAATCTATGCTATGCAAGCTTTGGGGAAAATGATGTTTCCCAGAATAATTGCCTAGAAGTTTGTTTGAGTCATTGAATATGTCAATAATGAATTCATTTTTATTGCCAAGTAGTATTACATAAATACCCCCATTTTAACCCAGAGCCCAGCAATCTATTTTTATTTTATTTTATATTTAAAAAAATACTCTACAGTAACACGAGGCACATTTGCACATGTGTATAATGAATTTTAACATATTCTTCTATATACTCTACCTCCCTGTCTACTTTGCTCCCACTGGTACCTTTTCTTCTGTTAGATAAATCTACTTGTGCATTTAGAACATCTGTATGCACATACTGTTTTATATATCTATAAATTGTAAAACCAACAAATTAGAAAAATGTGATATTTGTCTTTCTGAGATTGACTTAGGTTCCTGAATATACTTATTTCCAATTTTGCATTTATTTTCCCACTAGTGGAATAACGTCATTCTTTATGTTTGAAACCAACTCTGCTGTATATAAAAGTCACATTTCTTTATTCATCTCCATATTGTTGGATGCCTAGCTTGGTCCCAAAACTTTTTTTTTAACTTTATTTTAAAAAACAAAGATAAAAGAAAAAAATTAAACATTTTTGCATAAATGTATACAAATACATTTTTGTCAGTGCTTGGTTTTTTTTTTTTTTTTTTTTCCTTTCTTTTTTTAAAGGTTTGATACTCTGCATTAAGGTCTTACTAGTTACAATGAGCAAAAAGTACATGTAAAACAGGATGTAACCCGGAATTAGTCAATGTTTCCTTGGTGTGTAAGGATTGAGCATAATTTTTTTTGTTTTTTTTTTTCTTGAACTTCACACAGTTTGTGAGTTGTTTCTGGAGCAGTCCGAGCCTCTGGGGTTAGCATCCCACTATCAGTGACTGCATATTATGTCTGTTCTTTTGTGACTGGGTTATCTCACTCAGGATGATATTCTCTAGATGCATCCATTTTCTTGAGAATTTGGTTAAGTCATTGTTTCTGATAGCTGAGTAGTACTCCATTGTGTAAATGTACCACAATTTTTGTATCCATTCATCTACTGAAGGACATCTGGGTTCTTTCCAGCTTCTGGCTATTATAAACAGAGCTGCTATGAACATTGTGGTGCATGTATCTTTGTTGTATATTGGAGTGTCTCTGGGGTATATGCCCAGAAGTGGAATAGCTGGATCTTCAGGTAGTACTATGTCCAATTTTCTAAGGAATCACCAGACTGATTTCCAGAGTGGTTGTATCAGTTTACAACCCCACCAACAGTGGAGAAGTGTTCCTCTTTCTCCACAACCTCACCAGCATCTGCTGTCACCTGAATTTTGGATCTTGGCCAATCTGACTGGTATGAGGTGGAATCTCAGGGTTGTTTTGATTTGCATTTCCCTGATGGCTAAGGATGTCGAGCACTTCCTTAGATGTTTCTCATCCATTCCATATTCCTCAATTGAGAACATTTTGTTTAGCTCTGTACCCCATTTTTTAATAGGGTTGTTTGATTCTCTGGTGTCTAGCTTTTTAAATTCTTTGTATACCTTGGATATTAGGCCTCTATCTGATGTGGAGTTGGTAAAGATCTTTTCCCATTCTGTTGGCTGCCGTTTGGTTTTCTTGACAATGTCCTTAGCCTTACAGAAACTTTGCAGTCTCATTAAGTCCCATTTGTTAATCTTTGACCTTAGAGCTTGAGCCATTGGTGTTTTGTTCAGAAAATTTTCTCCTGTGCCTATGTGTTCTAAGGTTTTCCCTACTTTCTCATCTAATAGTTTCAGGTCCCAAAACTTAACACTGTAAATAGGGCTGCCATGAAATTGGCCTTTCCCCATCCCTGGTCTCTGATATGTCCTAGAAATGCCCATCTTCACCGGATCTCCCTTCCCTTTCCCCTGTTCTCCCTATTTGATCTCCCCTCTCCATCCCCCCTTTTAGCAAGTTCCTTCCTTCCTCTGGTACCTATGTTGTGTTCCCTTCTACAAATATTCAAATACCTCTCCTTGTGTTGCAGACCTGAACCTTGTATGACTGTTCTCTGAAAGATTCCATTCAGGACCCAATGGAAAGAGATGCAGAGACTCACTAGAAAACACTAGTGAGAGCTTGGGAAATTTTACAGAGGAGTTGGAAGAAGGATTAAGAGACCTAAAGAGGACAGGGACTCCACAGAAAAGCCAACAGAGTCAACTAATGAGGGCCTTTGGGGCTTCCAGGGACTGAATTACCACCAAAGAATGAGCATGAGTTGGATCTAGGCCTCCTGTGAATGCATAGCCAATGAGCAACTTGCTATTCATGCAGGTCCCCCAAACAACTGGAGATGAGCTGCCTGTGGGCCTGTTGCTTGCCTGTCTGCCTGCCTGCCTGTCTGCCCGCCCATGGATCCTGCACCCTTAAATTCACAGCCTTATCTGGCCTCCGTGGGAGATGATATGTCTGTTCTGCAGAGACTTGATCTGTGTGTGTTGGGGTGGGGATGGGGTTGTTGACACCCAGAGGCGGGGCTTCGTCATCACAAAAGAGAATGGGAAGGGGGGTGGGAGAAGTCTTGCATGAGAAGATTGTACAGGGGAAAGATGAAGGGCTGATATTGGGTTGTAAAGAAAATAAATAAATACATTTAATAATTGAATTAAAAAACGAGATTTGAGCTTGCTGCTCCTGCAGCTGTATCTGCCTATGATGATTTTAGACCCTTCTGTGGAACCACAAGCCCAGCCCCATTCCCCACAGAATAAGAGCCTTCCTTCTATACCATGCCTTCTACATGTTATTTTTTCACGGTTATAGAATAATAACAAATATGCCAATAAACTCACTTCCACTAAGTAAGTTATTATTAAATTTTTAAGCATTCCATTAATTCTGGAGCTCCTTAAAAATAAGTTTGAAAATTGGCTTCTCTGCTTCTCTATTTCATGAGGCTCACTGGAGGTTGGCAATTCCTTGAAAATATCACAGTCTCTAGGGGGAAAGATCCCGTGAGTTTTAAGATTCCTTCTATTTACAGCAGCACATTATATTTAGTCACTAGTCCCAATAATTAGTAGGAAAATATCTCTCAATGAGTTTAAGTATCTTGTTGAAAGATCTTTTTATCTCCCAGATTTTCAATTAGGCAAGACCTCTGTTCCAACAAAAAGCTGAATGTTTTCTGGCTGGCCCCTCAGGAAAGATACCGTTTTGGGCTCTGAGAACCATTATGACAAAAAGTGACCTTTTTACCTTTCCTGACCCAGGCTTTCTCAGATGCAAGCTGGACAGTTTCAATTTAGAACAGTATCAGCCTCATAAAGCATGAGACCTGTCTGGCCAAGGCAGCCACCATAATCTAACTTAGGAGGCTGCAACTGTGCAGTGGGCTCAGCCATTCCCCTGCCAAATCAATCATCACATCAGTCCTGTTTACTCTGCAGCTTCAGGCGATACTGAGTACTGACCTCAAGTTATGTCTCTTAGACGGGAAGGAAAATCAGGGAGGAGAATAAATTATTATATAAAACAAAGACTATACTATTTGGCACATGTGTTATGGTTTACCCCATTTCATCCTCTGAACAAGAGATTGTCTGCCTTCAACTTCTCCAGGCTTTTAAAATCCCTCTTTATAGTCTCTGCAGTCAACTTAATGAGGACCACGTGAGGGGCATAAGAGAAATGATGTCCTTGGTGCCCTCTACCCCCCTTTCCCTTTCTAAGGATAGGATATGGTCTACCCTGAGCAGTATAAAATCTTTGCACACAGTCTAAGAATTGTTAGAGTGAAAACTTGGTTTGCTTAGAATACCAAATATGCAAACATTTTACCAAGTACATTTATTCTAAATTCTCTTGCTTTTATTCTAAATATAGCACAAGGTATTAGGTGTTATCTTAAACATTCCTATTTCACATGTACCTTTATAACAACATGTAATGATAACATGTATTGTTCAGAAAACAAGTACTTGTCCTGCATCATTAGAATACACCCAGAGGTTTGCTAGAACTAGGAAAGACAGTATGCTAACCTATGACAGTTGACTATTAAATTTTCAAAACATTGTGAGCACTTATTTAACCTTTTATTAAAATTTAAATAATAGACATTTACAGTTAAGTAAGCTATATACAAAAATATAATACTGAAAATGTATCCCTTTCTGACATTTTCTATAGTTCATTATTACTTATACCCTCAAAGGTATACGCATGCTGCTTGTTTGTAGAAGTCTTCCGTAATTGTATTATATTGGTCAACTCCTCCTCATTGCACCTTGATTGCTGTTACTTCATGACTCAGCGTTAACCACTGGTTTCCATATTTACAACATGACAGAAGTAAATGTTATGTTTTGTACCATAAAGCACACAGTAGCTTTTGTTAGACAGCACTTCCCAAATATTACTATATTGACTACAAGTTTCATTAATAACTGAAAGTACAAAGGAAGTACTTGTATGTCCAAAACTTCATGTCTTGAAGTATGGTAGAGACAAGAAGTACCTTTAAGGTAAATCTATCCCTTTCCTATTATGGAAAGAAACATATTCTACCTGGGGATTTGAGCTCTTGAGCTCTGAGAACCACATAACCATGCACAAAGACATTTTACGTGACGATAATGAGAAAAGCAGAGGTTCTCATGAATCAGGAAGGGTGTATATCATCCTCTAGCATTCCTACTTCAGATGTTTTGTAAGATGTTCCAGAAGCATGTATAATAAAATCTAAAAGAGAACGCCCTGGCAAGAACAAATTGGAACTTTCACTGAGATCACTATATGACATTAGATACGTGTACATTACTGCCCATAAACCAATGCACCAGGACTTTGGGTAGAAAATTGTACCTGATTTCAGCAGCATAATTGAGCTTGGACTTAGGAAACCTAATACAACATGGAAATCAGGAGAGGTCGCAGCAGACAGAGCAGTCTCTGACCAGCCCTTATTGGAGCTGGTCAGTAGCCCAAAGGATACACTGTATCAGAGAAAAGGTCAGTAGTCCCAAAGATACACTGTATCAGAGAAAGGGTCAGTAGTCTCAAAAGATACATTGTATCAGAGAAAATGTCTGTAGTCCCAAAAGATCCACTGTATTGGAGAAAATGAGGAGAGATGTGTTAAACATGACCAAGGCAGATCTGTACAAAAGACTTCACAAAAACAAGTCATGCCCTATGAGTTACCAGGAGTCCAGCACTCTGGTGCTGATGGAGAAATTGAAAACAGCACCTCTGAGAAGATTTTTTAACTCTGGGGGGTTCCTAGGAGAAAGTAAAGAAGACAGAGTCAACAAGTTTTTTTCTGGGCAGAAGAGATGCTAAGTTATCAACACTAACTCCAGCTAGGGTTGATGGGAGCGGAACCAACCTGCCTGATTTCTCAGCATTGATCCCAATAGCTTACAGATGTTCTGTGGTGGACAGGCTTAAAGCCAACACTGATAACATGAGATTTAAGTGGTTATCATGTATTATTCAGTAAAGGATTCAGAGGCAGGTTAAAACTACTCAATGTACAGATGGGTTTTTCAATGTGGGGATTCTAGTATCTTTTCCCATTTTCATAAGATTTCCCTCTCTCTCCAAACATTTAGGTTTGAATAACTACTGATAACAAGTTGAAGTTTCAGTTCATCTCTGCCACTCACACACACACTGATCCTTTCTGCCTCACAAAATATGTCTACCTAAGCTTGTCGTCTGCAATGGAAGAATTGGACAATTCTGAAGTTCTAAGTGTGTCGATCCATATAAAACACTGCCCACTAATAAGCGTGGCTCCATTTACTTGAGGCCCGAGAGTCAATACCATACGACCTTTCCTGGGGGAAATCTTCATGCAATTTTTGAGACATACCACAGCTAGAGGATGGTGCTAATGACTTTCAATGGCTCAGTGTGTCAGGTTTCCATTCCCAAAGTGCCTCACCACTACACACCACGGGAAAGAGAAATGCTACAGAAACCTTCCTAATAATTTCCCCAGGGACTTTTTAACAATGATGCTGTGTACCTTTCAGACAGCACTGTTATATTTGACATTTAGGGGTGGGAGGAATTGCAGCTCATGCCTGAATTAAGCGCACTCTTCCCACCCATTTGGTGAGGTGCGATGTCAGGCAACTCACCAAGCTTTGCAGTAACACATCTATTTTCAAGACACGTGTCCACGTGTATCCTAAAGGAAGTGCAGTTCATACATGTGGTTATTTTTGCTTTGCTATTTAACATAAAGAAGCTTGCATGAAAGCTGCCTTCTGGTTAGTCACTTTTAAGCTGCTGACTCAGGTTTGTCTGTCTGTCTGTCTGTCTGTCTGTTTTGAAAAGCTCCTGGGAATTTATTGCTAGTCATGACTGTGTTTTTCACACCTTATGAGAATGTAGAACAATTGGTTGTATTCATAACAGTTATACTAAATAAACATTGCTCTTGACATATTTTGTCTAGCAATGTATTAACCCTCTTTCTGTAACCTAGAGACATGCGCATTCATTGACCCTTGTACTAGGAGGGAATCAAGCTATAGGCCTTTCACAGATAGTGCAGAGGTAAGAGAACTACTTGGTCTAGGTCTTACCTCAGATCATTACTGTTCATATTGAGTAACCCCCCCCCCCACACACACACAATAAATATTGGTTAAGGAGTCTAGAAAGCTAAATTCTAGACCTGTGGGTACCACTGTTAAACTATGCCTCTTTCAAACAGTAGCCTACCCACCCTGAGTTGAGTTACACCAACATGATTATCCTTTTTAGCTTTACTGAAAATATTTGTGCAGTTTGGAACGAGATCCTGCTGAAGGAAACAAAAATTAGGGTGATTATCCTAATTTGAACTGTTCCGGTAAACATTGGGTGATGGGTGAGTATTGGTCTTGAGGTTCATTCTATTGATGAAAGGTAGGGCGCTCTGTTCTGCAGCCATCACAGGACGATCCACGTGCTTTGCTTTAGTTCTGTACCAACTGGAAAAGACACCAGGGTTACAGCACAGAATGAAAATATGTTGTGAAGTGGGGAAAGAATTGAGGTAAAGAATTGGAATTTAAAGTGGAAACATTGCAATGAGCTGCAGACATTTTTAAGGTATCAGCGTCTCCGAGGAGGTGAGCAGAAGCCATTTGGCTACTAAGTACCTAAGATGTGGCTACCACAGCTTGAAATGACCTGAATGATCAGACTGCATTCTGATGTTTGAACTAATTATTTATTGAAGTTTTGTGTTTGTATACACTGCAGCTCATGTGGTGTGTGCGGGATAGAGATCAGGGGACTCACTGTAGGAACCTCTACCTCATGTATCCAGCAATGAAGTGTAGGGGATGAGTCTTAATGGTTAGCAATTTTCCCCATTGAACCATCTCTCAGGCTCATACTAATTGTTGGAAGATTTACATTCAAAACAAATCAGGACACAATATCTCAGTTTTTCACTAATTATACATTGAAGTGATTATCATCTTGGTAAAATTAACATTATTTCTTTTGCCTCTTTTATTATTATTTTTTTACATTTTAAAACATGCCAATTAGAAAGATTAAGATCACATATATGCCTAACATTACAGTTGATAGGACAGTGGCAGTTTAAATATCTCATTCACTTATACTATAGAATTTTTTATTATTTTGGATATTTAAGCAAAAAGGCCAAAATTAAGAGATAGTCCTAAAAGTATAAGGAATGAGGAAGCAGATCTGAATGAAAGAAAAATTACCATTATACCTGGAGACATGGGTTTATGTCAAATGTATGTTTTCATGGGACCAAACTTCAGATGCCCTGTAATGAAACTATAAACCCACCTCTATGTACAACAAATATAAGGCAATTCAAATGTTAAAAAAAAAGTAAAATGTCATTGCAACAATGTGTACACATGTTTACTTACATCTGTTTCTTTGACTGCAGTAAGAGTCTTAAATGTTAGCTTTACCTTTTTGCTTTATTTTTTCCTACTTGAACATTTTTTCTCATTAAGCATTTTTTCTAACTAAAAAGAATTTGATTTCTAGAAATAATAAGAAAGTGCAATTTTTAATATTTCTTTCTTGCTTCTTCTGGAGCAGAGAAATAAACAGAATCTACGGCTCACAGGTACTATTGGGGTCTGATGACTGTAGTTGCCACTGTGAGTCATTGGACAATCTCTTGGTCCTCTTCCTTCAAAAGTGGATAATTCTTGGATATTTACTAGTTACTCTTGACTACCTAAATTCATTCATGGAAGACTCAATGCACTTATCAATTAAACCTATGACAAGATACTTAATACCAAGCATAATCAGAGGCAACTGAATCTGACTAAATATTTTATAAAGTTTGAATGTATCAAATTAAAATGTGTTTAACTGATAATGAAATGAGCAGGCACGTGGAGCCATGCGTGTGCTCATAAGCACTGTTTGTGGAGCATCTCAGGGCACAACATACCAGGAGTTTGTTATCAATAACTTAGGCAACTCCATACTCTGCTGCCCAAGCTCTTCTGTAGACTCAGGGAGAATGGTGCCCATTATTATTTATATGTGGTATGGTACAGCCAATCAAATGATTAAATATTCAGTAGCATTTCTCAATGTATAAGTTGGTAGATTGATAAACCTACATACATACATAAATCTATAGATATAGGTGATAGACAGATATATACAAACATACATACATACATACATACATACATACATACATACATACATACATGTATACACCTGCAAAGGAAAGGAAGTCGGCAAGCCAGAAAATAACTACACACCCATCTTTGCTCCTCATTTCCTAGCTATGTGCCCATCAACAGATGAATGAATGACGAATATACATACAGTGGACTCTTATTCAGTCATAGAGAAGAATGAGTAATGTTATTTCATAAAGACAAGTAGAAATGGTGGTCATCAGTCTACACAAAGGTAGACACACATATCTGCTGTGAAAATAAAGGATGGGCATTTTGAAACTAACGGGGCATGTGGAGGGAAGTAGGGAGCGTGGACAAAGACTAAAGGTGACATATGCATGTCTAGAAATTTCAGAGTGGAATCTGTCAGCTCAATGAACTCATTTGATTTCATTTAACAAAGTAAATGAGTAAACAGGAGACCCACATATGTTAAGTGAAAAGAGATGTTCGGTGTCGTAAGCGACTATAAAGTCTATACCTCGAAATAATGATATGGGAAATGAGAGAACAAAGAATTTTCACAAGATATGTATGAATATCCTATCAAGCATGATCACAGAAGTGGAGCATATACATTACCACGAAGCATGTTTGTCTGAGCCTTTACTAAAGAGACAGTGGGAATATCAGGCTTGAAGTGTATTTAAATGCTGTATTCAAATCAAATTTGAGGCCTTGGCAGCTTGCTCTTTTTGTAAAGATTTTTAGTTTATTTATGCAAGGTTTGAAAGCATGGCTTGAGCGTTGTCTCTGAGCTGTGTCCTGCTAGAAGTTTTACCTTGAGACTCTGTACTCCATAAAACCCTCCAAACCATTTTCTGCCAGAGACACAATACTATACAAAGCAGTCTGGGTTGATTTTTTTCCAACCATCATATACCTTGGGCCAAGAACCACACACTAGGAAAAGCATAACTCCCCAATGCATCACCAGACTATTATTTTTTAATGTTCTTCATAATATGGAAGAGAAAAAATATGCTCACTGTGACCAAATGCACATGTGAGCTTTCTACATTGTGAAGCATCAAGCAAATTCTCGCAGATCAGGAGGATCCTAAGAAGAGCTGAGCAGACCTGCTTTAATTTGCCTCTGATTTCCCTTTCCCACTCCCCCACAACAACAGCTGTAACAATTGCCTCTTCTGGCTTGAAATGTGAAATCCGACCTGCTTTCCCAGGTCTGAGGAGACCTGTGAGAATATGTAGCCACCTGTTGGAAAAGAGGGCTTTAAAATGTGAAGGTTTTGCACGCCAAAGTGATGAGAGAAACTTCACTGAGAGGCCGCTGATGAATCTACAAGAGGCAGAAGGGCAGGGTTTACTTCTTTGAAGAAAGCTGAGGACCAAAGTAGTCCCAGAGGCTGCTCAGTGTTCAA
>NC_137980.1:12675334-12862834 GCF_963924665.1 Micromys minutus
AAGATTCCATTATGGTCATGTAAACTAGGTAATCATACCCCACCCCCACCCCTGCACTCCTTCGCGGGACATGCATATATGGTGCTTGCACTTGGTTGTGTAAAGATAGCTATACATGAACATATATGTGTGTGCAGAGGTCAGATGAGCATGTCAGGTACCCTCCATCACTCTCTGCCTTGTTCTTTTGAGACAGGCTCTGCCTCAGTGAATGTGGAAGTAGGCTGGCAGACAGGAAGTCTTGCCCTGCTTGTAGAGCTGGGGTTATAGGAATGACGCGGTCATACTTCGCTTTTTCACTTGTGTGCTCGGGACTCAAACAGATGATTTTTTAAAATCACCTCTAGCTCCCCCCCCCCCATCTTCAAATTGAGAACATTAATGCCATCTACTTCCATGGGCTTTGTGAGGATGAACACCAACATCATCTGGGATGTGCACAGTCATTCCTGCTATGAAGAACATACTGAGTCTCAGCTGGTCCTTGTGCTCTTGACTTTCCCCATCTTAGAGCATGTAGGAAAGCTTAGGCCTGTTATTCCCATAGGCATTTGCATCTGCTGACACCTTTTACGTTTCCTATGTCAAACATTAGCCTTATTTTGCTTCTGGCCTTAAAGCTCAGTTTTTCTCTACTAGTGGTTCTCTCAGTAAGCATTCTTCATTCTGTCAGTGAGTATCTGTCATGCATCTATATGACACCAGGAGCTATTGTCAGAAAGGAGGATGGAAAGATGAAGGATCAAGCCAAACCCCTGCCAACAAAAGCAATAAACAAGAGAACACACACATGTCCTTGCTCAGACCGTGAGACATTATGAGGACAATATGGTGATGTCAGTGACCAAGTGTGACTCTGTAGAGGAGGAAGATGATACTCCCTTAGAAAGGATACTCAAGGATGTTCTATAAGAAATGAGACACTAAGTACATTTTTATGCATCTTATATGCTCTCTTCTTGACTTACTTTGATCAGCCCCCTCCCTCTTGCTCTTGATGCCTCATGTGCATTATTACCAGGTTTTTCTCAATGGTGAACCTTGTATTCTTGCCCCCCGATGTTTCTGTGCTAGAGTGGACTTTTACAATACACAGTGGACCATGGACCATTCCAAAACCAATGAAAATGCCCCAGTTGGCTCCCTATTCCTCCCTTGGAAAGATCTGCTGGGGCCTCTGTGACTTTGCCTCTGCTTACTTTTCTGGTATTTTTCAGTTACTCCATGTTGTGCCTTAGGCTTCCAGTCAACTTCCCCACCATGCAGTCATCTTTTAACTTCACTTCATCTGTCCATGAAGTTCACTTGGCCCTGGGGCTCTTGCCACCTAACAGTTCCTTAAATGAGCTACTATCTTTGAAAGTTTTTTCAAACATTGACTGTGTGTTTTACCATGCACATGATAGAACTCACCTCTTGTTTCCTTGTTTGTTTCTCTGTCCTCGACCTGTTGATTTTTAGGATTGTGACTGGTTTCTGGGCCCCATTACCTACTACAGTGCCTTGAACACAATTCAGATATAACTGGGTAGGAATTAAACTCAGGTTTAATTTCAGAGACTGCTCTGTTGTATGAAAACTCTAAAATGAAAACCCAAGCTATGGAAAGCGGGTTGTGATTTCCCAATCTGGCGTTGGTTCAAGACCTGGCTCATTGTCCACACATTGGCTTTCCTTGCCAACTACACATGACTGTCATCCCATTCCTGTCCCGGTGGGAATCCTGCTGTCACACTTCACTGAATTTCACACTTTTCTCTCTGGCCTCATGATGGCTGAGTGCTACAGTGGTGCCAGTGTTCACTAGGTGGATCCACTTCCTTACCCGAGACAAGCGAAATGAAACACGGAAAATGAACTGGAATTCCATATGTGCGGCTGAGTTCCCACTGCTTGGAATGAACTGCACTCATAACTTGTAGCCTTTTATTGAAGGAAACCAGGCATGCACATCCAGTAGATGGAGAAGGCAGAATCTTGCATATGAGGAGAATAAAAAGCAGAAAATGAGCATTAAGTTAGCAGGGACTTGGGAATTTAGTGCATTCTTCTTGGGCCATTGAACACAGAATCTATATAGATGTTTGCTCTATTAGGTTTGCTCCTAATACCAAGGGTAGTTTAGACCCTGAAAGAACAACAGGAAACCTTAATCTCAGAAGTTGTCCTTTCTCACATGGCTCTTGAAGTCAAATCACTATCCTTCTGCACTGGAGAATAAGAATTTTCTGCAGAAGCTATGCCCCTATCACAACTATAGTATAAAGCAAACATGTATCTGTGACCTCCTGAAATGCTGCTCCTTCGCTGAGAACAGCCTGGCCCTTTCCTCTCTCATCTTTCATCCCAAGATCGGAGCACAGTCAAGAGGATGGCTGTGCTTCTGTCCCACTAACACTGCATTCAGCGTGATGCTTGGAATGGACTTGTTAGTTGGCTTTTCCTCTGTATGCATGAAGAATGCAAAAGGTAAGAAAGGAGATCCGCACACATGGAATGGGATGCCTTGTGTCCCCACATAGTGCTTTGAAAACAAACAAACAAACAGCAGTACAGGTAAAAAGGAAAAAAACAAGGAGGTATTTTGAATTCTCCAGTCGGCGTGGGGCATGGGTGTGATGACACTTCACCAGAGGGCACAGGGAGACAGCTAGCTCTATCATCATCTTTCCCAACCCCTGGATGGAGCTGAGCAAGCAACAAGATGCGGGTCATGACGATGATACTGGAGAGCCTCACTCCAACACATGGTCTCGTCCAGTACCCTGAACTGACTAGTCCCATGTTTAGCATTTGGCAGAAGTCTGAGCTCTCTGTGCCAAGCTTTCTTCTCTTTAATTGCTAAACCCATGTTTATTTGAAAGCAGAGTTAATCCATGTATTTCTGATTACCCATCAGAACTCATCAAAATGAGTCTCTGGGAAAAAGAAAACCTGTTTGATGTTAAAAAAAATTAATCTGAAGCCATCACTCCTGTGAACAGAAAATCAAATTTTGCCAGAAGCACGCTGCTCCCAAATTTGAAAGACACCGTCTTGCTCTTACACTCTATAAGAAATTTGAACTGCTTTTCTGTAGACTTGTCCCAAATTTCATCCTGCTTTTCCTTGATTTTTAATCTCCAGTCCATGGTATTCTTGACTTTGAATGTGATGGTGGATCCCATCATCTGGAATGAGAACACAGCTAAGAATTGTGTTGTGTAACTAGTAGCAATGAAAACCATGTTATTTCCCTTGTATGTCAAGACCGGGTTTCTAAACTCATGACAGATCGTTTTTCATTTTCCTCTTATTCATTTTCTGAGTATCTTTTCTTTATCGTGCATTACAACTAAACACTATCAACTAGTCAATCAACAAATTTGAATGTAACAGTCTTGAACTTGGGACATATTTGACCCCAGTAATGGTGCCCCTTTTTTTAATATAAAATATTGGTTATGTGACTGCAAGTATCTCCATCCAGCTCCTAAATTCTCTGATTTGGCCATTTATTTTATAAGATGGTGAGAAATGAAATGCAGCATGCACCTTAAGACTCCTCTCATGTATAATATCTCACAAATGCTGCTTCGATAAAAATTTATATGATACATTTGAAAATATGAAATTTTGTATAAATGTCTTGAAAGGTTTATGGCATCCATAAAGGTCCTATAAACGCATTTCTGTTCTTCCCTTGCTAAACAGTTTACATCCAAAGCACTTCAGGACAGCACTCCATTTGTTCTTTAGGAAATATAACCTGTATAATGGTTCACTTTAATCTAAGGAGCTTGAGAGCAGACCCAGGACACCGCAGGTGTATTCATTTTCTTCCTCCACAGAATAAAAGTCTCTTTGAACTCACCCATCTGTTCAGTGGCATTGGGAAGGACCTCATTGTCTCCCACATCTGGATATCTTTATCCTGTTGAAAACGACAATTAATACTGCAAACCAAAATTTCATTTGCACAAAGACTCTGCATTTCTATCGGCTTCCCTGTAGTGCCGATTGCACAACAGCTCCTGGCAATGGGCGAGGTGTGAGCTCGGAGAGGCAGAAAGGAACAGACTTGGTGAACATCTTCATTAAGCACTGCTCTAATTTTGCACGCCTTGAGCCCCTTGCAGTCGTGTGGATGTAGCTCCAGGGCCTCCTGTATGGTGACGATCCTAAGGTTAGGGCTTCCTAGGGAAGGGCAGCCTCTCCCATCAGATCACATGGAAAGATGGCCAGATGTGTGAAGAGACAAGGTCCGGGGGGAGACATGCCTAAGAGGAAGCCAAACAGCTGTCTAATGGAGTGGAAGAGAAAGGACTGTCAGTCCACTACCTGTCACCAAACCAAAGAGCCTTCCGGTCTGAGACAATATGGATGAAGTCTTCTGCCTTTGGGGATTTGTTTTGTTTGTCTTATCAGACAAATAAGAAATCTCCCGGTTTTCTCTTTTAGACATATATCTTTTGAGTGCGATGATGAAAGTAACATAATGTTCTTTTCAGAAAATTCTCAGAATGCAAAAGGATATACAAAGAAGCAAACATAAATAAGTCAGAAATATTGATAAGATTTTGGATTGTTTTTCTCTACTATTTCTTCCTTGTGCATTTTTCTTCTTTGGCTGTAGTTGGAACTGGGGGTTGTGGAGATTTTATGTCTCTGATTCTGCATTCAATCATCATTGAAATGTTACCTCAAGACTATTAAAGGGTGTGCACAACACAATTTGGGATGAGAACAGAGTCAGTCTCTTTAACGGGTCCACAATGAACTGCTGGGACACAGACAGGGTCATAGTTCTTCATAAAAACTATAGTTAGTCCTGGTATTTTCTTCTGTGTCTTTCCATTTAGAATAGTGGAGGATGAACCACATTCTTTTTCCCTCTCTTCCTTCCTTCCTTCCCTCTTTCTTTCTTTTTTCCTCATACGTCACATCCAGACCACAGTTTTCCCTCCCCCTACTTCTCCCAGCTCACCTACCTCCCCTCTTCTCCCCGTTTCGTTCAGAAAAGAGCAGTCCTCTGGGGCTATCAACTGAATACAGCATAACAATTTACAATAAGACTTGGCACAAGCCCCCATATAAAGGCTGGACAAGGCAGCACAGTAAAAGGAAAGGGGTCCCAAGAGCAGAATCAGAGAAACAAGAGAAAAAGATCTGGAGCCACTGGAAAACTCCAGATGTTGGACCACACCCCAGCCACTGTCTCTACGGGAAAGGGCTGTGAGTGTCCATTGGCCTTCTCTAACATACTGCTGAATATCTGTTCTTTTCAGAGAGTTAAAAAGTGCTGTGATGTACTGGATAAAATGAAGAGATAATTATAAAATAATGTAATGAATTCACAAGAAATAAATGTACATTAGTATAATAATGATAAAGGAAAATGTCTAATATGGTAAAATATTTACCTCCAAAAGATTTTATTGTTTATTTATTTATTAATTTTTACACTCCAGATTTTATTCCCCTCCTGGTCCACCATCTGACTGTTCCACATTCCACACCCCCACCCTACTACCACCCCACCCTCAGTCTTTATGAGGATGTCCCCCCACCCCACCTATCCCACCAGACCTCTAAACTCCTTGGAGCTTCCAGTCTCTTGAGGGTGAGGTGCATCTTCTCTGACTGAACCCAGACCTGGTAGTCCTCTACTGTATATGTTAGGGATCTCACATCAGCTAGTGTGTGCTGCGTGGTTGGTGATCCGGTGTCTGAGAGATCTCGGGGGTCCAGGTCCTCTTACATGGTGGCCCTCCTCCTAAGCTTCCTCCAGCTTTTCCCTAATTCAGCCATGGGGGGGGAGAGTCAGCAGCTTCTGATGATGGGTTGGATGCAAATATCTGCTTCTGACTCTTTCAGCTGCTTGTTGGAAATTTCAGATGGCAGTCACGACAGGCCCCTTTTTGTGAGCACTACAAAGCCTCCGTAAAGATGTCAGGCCTTGGGGCCTCCCCTTGAGCTGGATCCACTTTGGGCCTGTCATTAGACCTTCTTTTCCTCAGGCTCTTCTCCATTTCCATCCCCGCAGTTCTTTCAGACAGAAACTGGGGTCAGAGTTTTTACTGTGTGATGGCAGCCCCATCCCTCACTTGATACCCTTTCTGATGGAGGTGGGCTCTACAAAATCCCTCTCCCCAGTGTAGAGCATTTTATCTAGCTCACTACCCCTACCCCCTGACTTTGCGTCCTGAGGGTCTCTCACTTCCCAGGTCTCTGGTGCATTCTGGAGGCTCCTCCCAAGCTCCTACCTCCCAGAGGTTGCTTGTTTTCATTCTTCCTACTGTCCTTCAGGGCTTCAGTCCTTTTTCCCCACCCCAAAACCAGATCATGTTCCCCTCTCTCCCCACCCTGTCCCCTTTACCTCTCAGGGCCTCTCATGGCTTTCCCTCCCCACTTATGGTTGCTTTCTTCTCCCTTCCAAGTAGGACTTAAGAGTCCTCACTTGGGCCTTTCAGCTTGTTGACCTTCTTGAGTTCTGTAGACTGTATCTTGGGTATTCTGTATGTTTTTTGGCTGCTATACATTTATTAGTGAGTGCATACCATGCATGTCCTTTTGGGTCTGAGTTACCTCACTCAGTATTAGGGGCACGTATTTCACTATGTTCACAGAGGCCTTATTTGTGATTGCCAGAAGCTGGAAACAACCCAGATGTCCCACAACAGAAGAATGGATACAGCAAATGTAGTTTATTTACACAATGGAGTACTACTCAGCTATTAAGAATGAGGGCATCCTGAGCTTTGCAGGCAAATGGATGGAACCTCCAAAATATTTTTAAAAAGAATTTATGTGTTGGAAGTGTAACAGCCACAAGAGGAAAAACATATGACAGGCAGTAAAAGAGGAGAAAAAGGAAAAGTTGTATTGGTCAAATTACTACAGTGCTACAATACATAGATGATAAGCTACACATGCATGCACACATACACAAGCACACATGCACATGCATACACAGACACTCACATACACACATATGCACACATACATACACACAAAAAGACTAATTAGCATTTAAAAGGCTGCCCTTGGAGAAGCTTGAGATTATAATGGGGCAGATGATATGTAGATAGGTAGATATGTAGATATGTAGATAATATATAGATATTCAAAGAAAAGTAGGCCATCAACTTGAAAGAGAATATGGGGAGTTGAAAGAAAGAAAGGGAAGAGGGAACATGATCTAATAAAAAATTGAAAACAAAAAGCAAGATAATAGAGACTCTTTTGGTCTGTTTCTTTCTTTGTCTCTTCTCACCCACCTCTTAAAATCAATGGCTACCAAATCACCTCTACTCAGTGCAATCCGTTAATTACAAAAGACTAAGATGCAGAAAACCTGACCTACAGTTTTAGTAAATTGCCATGGAGTATTCTGCAAGTAATTTAAATTTGAAAATAAAAAGGCAGGCTGGAAAGATAGTGAACTCAACAATGCATTTGCTCTGCAAGCTTAAGAACTTATGTTGACCTGAACAAAATGCTGAGGAAAGCATCATCCTAGTGCTGAGCAAGTGCCCTGCCACTCAGTGGCCAACGAGCTTAGCCTAGTTGTCAAGCCATCGCTCCTAGAGAAAAAGACTATCTCAAAAAGCAAGATTGCTAGAGAGAAGGCTTAGTGGTTATAAACATCTGTTGAAGAACACTCAGGCTTAGTTTCCAGTACTCACATAGCATCTAACAAACATTAGAAACTCTAGTTTAAGAGGATCTAATATGCTCTTTTGATCTCTGCAAATATTCTTCACACATGTCGTGCACACACATGTATGCATGAAAAATACCCATACACATAAAATATTATTTTAGATAAAATAAAATTAAAATTAAAATATACAGTTCTCAAAGAATGATGTACCAGGATGGATTTTGTCCTACATGCATGCAAACATGTACACATGCACACACAGATATACACTCATGGACATGAATGTGAGTCACATAAGGATGTATGCTCATGCACATACAGATATACCTTACATATATACATGTGCACATATATGGATATATAATCATGTACATACCTGTACAACACATATACATGGATTGTATTCATGCATTTTACATGAACCACTACACACACATAGGGATTTATACATGTGCACATCAATGCACACTTACCTCCCACATGCACACACACTAAAAGCAACACAGTGTAGTAGGTAAGCCTTTGTCTTTATAGCCAGACAACTAAGACTGTGTTTCTTATTATATTTAAGAATTATTTGATGTGCTTCAATTTTCTCTCTTTGAAGAGGGATGAGAGTCCCTACCTCACAAGATTGCCAGGGGGATTAAATGAAATAATCCTAGTTACTTACACAGCATAAAGCATAAATCTTGCCTGTCATAATCACTGTTGTTATCAGTAACTCTGATTTTTGCTCTGAAATAAAAGCATTCAGCTAAACGACTACTGGAGGCCCATTTTATGACAAATGAGGAATTCCATTCCCTTAGCTGTGTCTTTGATGTGCTAAATTTTCTTGAACTGTCTGTCAGGGACTCAAGAATAATCAGGTAAATTGCATCCAAGGACACAAAGTTGAAGCGGGAGCTACAGATAGTTTTCATGACTGAGTCTATGATGCCAAATCCATCAGGGAGGACCAGAGACAGTGAAAGCTAACCTCTACCCCTTACTGACACCTCCAACATATGGTCTCCTCACATCTTCTCAAATAACCTCTGAAAGAATAGAATGTGTGGTGCTTCCTTTGTTCAAGATCAGCCAGGGAAGCTTTTGACATGTACTATATATCAATAAAGTCTGTGCACTTTAATGTCTCAGCTTAACAATGTGTTGACCTGAATCCTGATTCATTTGTGTTAGCCACTGATAACAATGTTTTGGGGACGCAGCCTGTTACCGACTGACCTTCTCATATCATTTTCAGTGCCATAAAAGTCTTTGGAGGTGGGGCCAAGTCAAGCTGGAGATTTCTGCCCTGCTCTAAGAAAATAGCATTGAATATTTTTGTCACTGTTGCCTGTATCTCATGTCTTACGGTTTCCATCTATCTCCTGGAGTGACTCAGGGGGAGAAAATGTTCCTGTATACCCTAATTCACGGTGACATCACCTATCTGTAATTCAGTGTCCGTCCCCAGCCTACCACACTAAAAAAAGCCTTAGATCATACCCCTATGTCTATAATTTCCTTTCTATCTCAACTGGTTCTGTAAAGTCTATTAACTGATTTGGACTTGTGCCCAGAAGACCACATGGAACAAAGAACTATTTTCAAACTTTATCATATATTTCAGAATTTTCAAAGGTCAAGAAATACACCTGAAATACTATTGCCAATGCTGTTTATTTTTGGTCACCTTCAGCAAGTGAAGGAAGAAAACAGCAAGTAAAGATAGGGTATGAAGTGCTTCAGTAACAACTACAATGTTATATTCATTAACTCTCACCACATTCTGTGACTAGCCAAGAGTCTCTTCACAAAATATTAAAAACTTGCATTCAATTAGAAAAACTCAGATACTTCAATGAAAATGATTTTAAGTGAAGATTATATCCACCAAATTGCTATTCATCAGCTCATTTAAAATATAATCTTGACCACATCTAAAGCCAAACTAATTTAATTTCTTAAATGGAATAGTTCACAAAACACAGCATATCTATGAAAATAACTTCAATGAAAAAAAATCACTGTAAATGTATCTGGGAATAGAACTGATATATTGAAGTTTCAATATAAAAAATGGATAAATAGCCATTAATTTCTAACAAGGTCCTATTACTGAAACCTAATAGTATAAACTAGATAAAAAAAAAAAAAAAAACGGCCTTAAGAGCCCTAAGAGCTCTAAAGAAAACCCACCCTGACAGAGGGGACCCACAGTGTAGACACAGTGGAATGGAAGTTGTACATCACTGAAGTCCTCAATATGGCTCAGCACTAAAGAGCAAAGTGACATGGACAGTTGTTCCTTAAACAAAATGTCACACCACTGCCCAGGTCATCTGGATCTACTGCCTGCCACAGAACCCTCAGCCCCAGGGTAGCGCTGGGTAGGGTAGGAGGCAAGGACTCCTGATGTTAGCAGTGGTCATCATCGTGAAAACAAGGTACCACAATTACCCAGGCTTGACAAGAGAACCACTGCAGCAACTCTTTCTGAAACCGTTAGCTTGCAAGACAGCTGTGCCAGCCTCCAGCCTTGAGAGCTCACTGCCTAAGCTTAGTGTATTCAGTGCCAGGATGAAGGAGAGGAGCCATTCTTTACTGAATGGAAGTTGAGGTCCCCAGAGACTCTTAGTCATCGGAGGGTAAGTATAGGGAAGGAAGAGACAGTTCTCAATAAAGGAAACTGAGGTGTATGTAGATCCTGACAGCAGAACTGAGTACCATCACTATATGATGCCCAACCGGATGTCAAAGGTCATTTATGTAACGACAACATTTTTGACACTCTATCGGGAGTCATACTTATCAAACGGTTAACATTTTCAACCAGTAACATCACATAAACATTTTGTTTTATTTTACACTGTGGGGTAGATATATTTTGAGGGGAAAAACTTTGTGATTAAAATAAATTCACAAAATGTATACGAGATGAAATATTTTCATAACTTTGTATCAACATAATATAAAATGAACGTGTATCAAAATTTTAAACATTTTTATTATGATTCCTAGCTGGGTGTTTCAGCACAACTAAGTACTCTCAAAAACTTCCATGTTTTATATTTTACTTCTGTGACAATAAATATAATTACATATCAGATATTTATTTTAGGTAAAATTTTGGTTTTTCTGATTTTTAAAACTCTAGCAGTAGTTACTCTGAATCTTCTTGCCTGGCTCAGGAATTCATTTTTTTTAAATTTAACGTTTGTTCTTAAAATATCCTCCATGTATAAGTACAGTAAGTATATAATAAATAGCATTGTCAAATATCAGTAAGTTTTACAAAAGCCCTAGTCAGCGGTGATTGACAGGTTGGTAGTAAAAATGGTCTAGGTAAGGGGCTCGTGTGTGATGAGCTCTGGGAGTCGATTTACTGAGGAAAAACAGTGCAGAAAGCCTTACTCAGTCCTACTTAATCAGGTTCATAATAAGCAATTAAGTATCTGTAATTAAATCTCCATTTACTTGGCAGACCAGAATGGCACATTCAAATCCAGTCTTTCAGGCTAGTTATAAGCTTCATATATATTTAAAAAAAAGACCTGCATTCATTAATTCGAATAATAAAGAATGCAACAAAAACAATAAAAATCTAAGTGTGTGCTTAAGAGATTTGGTGGCATTTAAGGTCTAGACAGGCTTAAGTGAACTCTGAAATTAAGACGCACCTGCAGAAATAAAATAACACTAAAATTAATATGCATTTATTTCGGCATAGGATGAGTGTGGCAGTGTGGGCACGAAAGGGGATGAGGAACACCTGTGGGTATTAAAATGGTAATATGCCCCTTGAACATGATTTCTGTTGCTAGAAACAATATTCAAGGCATGTGGAAGACAGAGATTTATGATACTATAAAAGTGTGATTGCTGAACTCTAGTAGCCCTCTTAAATCTCAGTAATATTCTTATTATATAAAAAAGCAGAATGGATTATACAACTTTCCATCAAGAATAGTAAGTGTAATACAGAAAGGGTCGGAGCGAACAGGCTGAATGACTGTGAGAGGCAGTGTGTGAGCAGTCACAGAGAACTGCGTGTTCACAGACATCTGACTGCAAGCCCGGGGTCCAGAAACAACAATAGGGTGCCTTGTTTTTCTGGTGCTTCCGTTGGGTCTGAAGACGGAAGACATACAAGAAATGCGTAGACAAGAATCATAGCAAGATACATCCATACCGCGTTGTCCAATATGTGGCCTTGTGATTTTTCCAGGCCTCAGATAGGGAGAGAGGGCAGTCGTTACTTATGATCTCTGCCCTTTCAATGATAAGACTGAAGCAACATGGGTTTGGGGGTTTGGGAAAACAGTCTGCCATGAAATGAGAAGGAGTTAGGATTTGCGTTAATATAAGCAGATCTGTATGATACCTTAGCTGCCTGTTACAGAACACACACACACACACACACACACACACACATACACATACACATACGCACGCGCGCGCACACACACACACACACACACACACACACACACACACGACAGAAGTGTGATCTTTCAAAAGTATAATAATTTTGAACCCAAAAAAACAAATCGACACCTGTGACTGACTTACATTGGGATACACATTCAATATGTTGCAGAGCCAGGATGGAAGATTCTCGAACCTCAGCACCTCATGCTGAGCCCTTAGCTTTAACCTTCATGGAAGCCCATGCTCATCCACTTGCCTCGCTTTTGGAATCTCACTCATCACAGCGCCCAACCATCTTGTGCTTTGGTTTCCCCAAATAACATCGGCCACTGTGGAGAAGGTATGACAGAATTCAGTCCCATGGGTAATTCTCCCAATGCTGCGAGGGTGCAGCATTGGCAGCCCATAAATCCAGAAGCAGGACATGTATTTTCTTGTTGCATTAAATATTAAAAGGATGGCTTAACCTTTTATCATGCCCGCCCCCACGGTCTCACTCCGAGGACCCCCCTTCAGTGCAGAGCTGAGCACACTGATGTGGTCCCCACACCACTTGGCGCTCCGGGTCGCGGTTCACTCCATCACCCCTGTTGTTTCTCTTCTGGGTGGACACGACCACCCTGGCGGGTTCCTTTACTCCACCACCCGGTACAAGCATGACTCCAAAGCCCAGTAGCTTCTCAAGCAGGTTTGTATATTAAATTCTCAATCTACAAACTCTCTACATAATAAGCTTACATCCAATGGACAAGGATACAAACTGCCCTTCTATATGAGATTAAAAGACCTATAGAAACCATTAAAAATGTTCATATCTACCTATCGTCAATTAAGGTCACCCGGATCGAGATCCTCCTTCTCCAGCTCCATCTTGATTCTCCCAAAAATCTCCCTTCCACCTCCTGCCTCCACTTCTGCTCCTCGACCTTTCCCCACCTGTCTCTCTTGGGTCCAATCATGTCTCACCTTAACATAAATCTACATTTTCTACTCTCACGTATTTTATTATAAGTCTCCTTGCACAGCATACCGGCCCTGGGCGATATTCACAAGAGTCATTTTTGTCTAGTTAGAGGTATTTGAGAGGTCTGTTTATTTTTTGGCTCCCCAAGTCCACGCAACATAAACGATAAAAGAAAATTGCTAGGCGTTCGTTCGTTCATTCGAAACGATGGCTTCCTATTAAACAGTCGCTGACCATCCCGACTCACATCAGAAAAGAAGAAAGCTTTCTGAGGAATGAGATGTGCTAGCTTAAGTCAGTCGGTCTGTTTTGCAAACAACAGCAATCCTAGGGATTAGTCAAATTTACTACAGTTTGGAAACCATGTTCAAACCATACCACAAACCAGGGCGACTGACCGTATTATTCAGGAGATGTCAATTTGACTTGACTGATCTATCTTCCTTGGGGGTTCTCTGCTAGGTCTTCACAGTTTTTATTGTTTTCTGTGACCTGAAACATATTGCTAAAGAGAGTGTAATCTACATATCGAGTCAGAGCAAAAGCTCCAAAACATTAAAAAGCATTTAACTCTGCTCAAGGAAGCAACTTAACTAAGCGACCCCACAGACAAACACATATTATGTAGTAACTAACGTTTTGAAATGTGTGAGATGCATCTTGATGTTTGATGACTATACAATGCAGGATCCTAGTAATTGCTGGTAAAAAGAAATCATTTGTAATCACAACAATCACTTGCAGCAACATTAATAACAGTAATATTACCTGTGAGGAGGATCTTCCTGCTCCAGCAAAACTGAAAGTCATCTTCCTTGGCTGGGGAACAATAGAATCCAGGGGCAAGAACTCACAGTGGGTCTTTGAATTATTCATGAGATCAGGCATGCCATTCACATCTGTGTGTTTAAAAAAAAAAGGAAAGAGTGTAATAGCACATTAGTAATGTAAATTAGAAAAAGGCAGATTTTTATTTTGGTTTAGTGAAGATTTTCATAAGTAAACCTAAATAGAAACCTTACTAGCCAGGTACCAAAAAATCATTTAGCCTTCACTGTTGGAATCACTGATTGGATCACTCTCATACTTAACATGATACACACACAAACAAGACCCACATTGTTTATAAATACAGTCAAAACCACAGGAATGAGAAATTAAGAAAGAATAAGACAAATATTAAAATCTACCATTGGGGAATTTTATGCTATTATTGCAGCCTTATTGTCTGAAGTTATGTAAAAGCAAAAAGAAGAAGAAAATTGCCTTGCAACCTTTGATGCTATTTTATTCAACAAACACAAGCTGAGGGGTGAGTGAGGTGACAAGGACATACTCCGGTGGCCATGTTTAACACATCCTCACATCAGACAGTAACTAGACCCACCTTGGCTTTCCAAATGTTTTGTTTCTAAATTTTTTACATCCATTTTTATCATATCTGCACAAATAAATGCTATGGAGGATTTATACAACAGTTCAAGAGTAGTTTAAGATCCTACAGTGTGAGGAGAGAGAAGAGAATCGGCTTCTTACCAGAGGACCTGGTTGCTCTGCAGAGGACCTGGATTTGGTTTCTAGCACCCACCTAACAGTTCATACCCATCTACAACTTTGGTTCTAAGTGATGTGATGCCCTCTGATTTCATGGGAACCAGATAGGCATATGGCGCATAGACATACATGCAGTCATATATAGTCATATATGCAAAATAAAAGGAGTGTTTAAGATGTTTTATAGGATAATTTTGTTTGTACACGATATTTTTAATATATGCCAACTCCATGTCTTGCCTTGCTCCACTGGATTTTTGAAGGACAAAGAAAAGTTAAAATTTTAGATAGTCAATGATTTTGGCTTAGAAACATAAGACCAAAAGAACGCATCACCTCCATGTAGTACAACATTCCCTCTTCCTATCTGCTCAGCTCATTAGGCCACTTTCATATTTAAAGGGCCCAGACATCCACTGGACAAATGCATCTGATCAACCCAAAGGGCTCTTGCATGGGGAGAGGAAATGCTATTTGAGAAAAGTAGCAAACAAAGAAAATCCCTGACAAATGAGTCATGAGGACAGGAGACACCAGCACAGGGTGTTCTTGTGGCTTCGTTATTATTGTTTCTGAGGACACACTTACTCATGTCTTATTCACGCTGCCTCTACTATCACTGAACTCATGTTGTGTTTATTCTAATGTACCAAGCCCACCAGAGACACACCGTGCACCACTTTAACATGAATGGTTTAGTCAAAGGAGCTTTTACTGTGTTGGCCAGACTAGTCATCTCTGGGGACTTGTTGCTATAGCTATCACTGTTTAGACTTAGAAATAAATGTGCAATGTATTTTTTAAGCCTATGACTAAGAGTTAGAAAAAATAGCATAAATTTTATATTGCTCAAATTATGAAATCTATCTTACTTCATTTTTATAAGGTACATGAAGATTGCTCTTGGTTTAAGCCATTTCTTCTGACGTAAGCTCTTGTGATGATCTTAACATACACATCCTAGCTCACAGGTTGAAAGTAGAGACCAAAGGAGGTGATGCTTGCAGAGGGGGATTTTTGCATTCCCTAAAGCATACAAGTAAGCACACGGCAAGAGAATGGCTGTGATCATTAGATTTTTGTGACACTGGCCCTTGAGATGCCCAGATTGGGGGAAAACATTATTCTAGTGTGTCTCAGAGGTTGGTGCTGGATGGAAATTAACATTTGGACCTGTAGACCCAGAAAAGCAGTAAAGCAATACCCAGAGATTTACCTGGTCTACTCAAGGCTTGAATAGGTGAGCAAGAAGAACTCCAGAGCACCGGACCTGTCTATAAGCTGCAACATCAGTTGCTTTTCTCAGAGTCTGACTCAGACATAATATTACATTCTCAGTTCAAATGGTGTTTAGGTCTTTACACTCAGATATAAAACCATGCCCCTGCCTGTAGACTACAGGTTTGCTTGTTTCTTGTTTGGATTTTGGCTTTGTCTCTTTATGTGTAAGAAAATGTCTTTCTATGAAGCCCATGCCATTTTCAAACTTTTGATAATCTTCCTGCCCTGCCTTCCCAAGTACTGGGATTACTGAAATATGCTACTACATTCGGCTGTAACTACAGATCTGGAAACTTCTCAGACTGAAGAACTGCATGCAACAGTCCTCTTTGAGAACTTGACTGCTGTGTGTATCCTGTCGTGGGCATGTCTGTGGAGAAGCTGGACTAGCACAGAACATGGCTAATCTTCGACATGGATATTTTCAAGAATAGCAAACACCCCGTTGTTTTCAATAGCGGTCAACTGATGTTTTAGCAATGCGTGTGCCCATTATTCAGTTTGGAAATTTTATGTGACTACTACATCCTAAAGTCCTTGTGAGGGCTGAGGAGTCTGAGGTGATATGGGGCAAGCCAGGCAGGAAGAATGTTAGCTTTGTTCCTGAGACAGCCCACTTCATACAGTTTATTATCCAAATTTCTAAATGCTTGATAACCACACTGAAGAGAAGAAAATAAAAGCAGGGTATTAGATACGGACCAGTATTATGCATCTGACTTGCACCACAATGACAATGTCTTCTGAACTGTATTTCCTATTCCTATGCAAAAGATGTTCCTGGTCAAGAAATAACTGTTTCTAATGATATTAATTTGTTCTGATAATATTAATTTCTGATACCATAATACTAATTCATATTAATAACCACATGACATTCACTATTTTCATTGCCTTTTGTTGATTTAGTTTTCTTTAAGCTTTTCTTAAGGTGAAGCTGTCTGTAGGCTTCTATTTCTAGAATGCTTTATATCAAATACAGAGGAATAAATTCTTGTTCTTGGGGGGAAAATAAAGGTCTAGGTTAGCCTGCCCTCTAGTGTGGCTTACTGATTGCTGAAGAGAGAAAGAGTAAAAACAAAAGGGGGGGATGGGAAGAAAGAAAGAAAAAAATAATGCAACATGTCCTAGAAGCTGATTGTGCAATTCTGTTGGCATGGCAACCTGCCATCAACACCAGCACAGGGCACAGCTTCCTCCTCTCTGGGAGCGACAGACATCAAGCATTAGGTCACATTTCTAACCCAGTTTTGAGCAGAAACACACTCGAGCCGCGCCCTAAGCCTGCTTAAGCCAGTGTCACATGGGTGTCCTTGACTGTGGTTTTTTCTATTCCCTCACATTTCATGATAACATGCAATGAAGCTAAATAAAGGGACAGACTTCTTACAACAGAGACCTGGGGATACACAGAGGGTTTCTGACACGGGGAATTTGGTCTGAGAACTGGTACTTGTTTAGGCTGATCTCTCTGAAGCAGTCTGTCTGTGTTCCTCCTTGGCTGGCCATTCTGAATATGAGGAGGCTACAGCCAAACAGTTCTGAGGCTGCATTCCAGGATCCATGTTTCCACAAAAGGAGCATCTTTGAGATTCAGTTTTACTTCTTCACTCAAATTATGCTCAAAATTAAACTGCCTTGGAGAAGAGAGCTTGAAATTTTTGTTTATATTCAGCTATACAAAATACCCTCTCTTAAAAAATGAGAAATGAATTGCTATATTTGCTTAGACCTAGAAGTGCCTTCATTATAGATCAACTCTGATGTTATTTTAAATATATAACTGTAATACTAAATTTCTAAAGCTTTTTTTTTTTCAGGATTCTATACAGATGTTCAGTTGGGATGCTCAGGATTTCTGGCTGATGGCAGTTTAACCAGTGCCTGACCATGTTTCCTACCCAACAGTACATGTTCTGGAGCCATTTGTCTAAGAATGACAGTCCTTCGTTTCTTAAGAACTCATAATTCAAAGAAAGCCCAGATGTTATCCTTTACCATAAAAACAAATGAAGCAATAATCTTTAAAGTTATCGGTAGATGTAAATGAAATATGTTGTATGTATATATGTTGTATGTTGAGTCTACAAAGTATACCTTCTCCCTGTTCTCAAAGCATTAGTCTACTAAGGCTGCATACAAGGACGGAAGATACCTCATAGCCTCCGGAGAGCACCACAGTTCACCTTGAGCATTGGCATTTCTCTAGGGTAAGAGGCTGAGTTCCGTCACAGTGGGTACGTGAATATTTCTGTCGTCCATCTTTTTCTTCTATGGTAGTAGAATAACAAAAGCAAATATATAGACTTGAGGATTTCCCACAATCAGATGAACGGAGAGGACTTGAGGGGAGACAGCACAGAGCAATTGGCAGAGTCCTAGGAGAGAAGATACCCAGGTGGCAGTCGTCCCCTGTTCTGGAGCCTTCATTGTGTCATTTGTGAGAAGTGTGGCATGGACCAGATTTAGTCAGAGGTGTCTGATTTTCATCCCGTACTACCAGTTCCAATTGCATCTGTGCTGTTCCCAGGAAATCTGTCTGTTTTCCTACATTTTAGACACAAAGTGTAACAGATTAAAGTTTGCCGATGCAGGCACCATCTTACCCCAAACACCATGTTTTCACCAACTCTGGTTCCCCTGCTAATCCACACCCTTGGCATGTTTGCCATTTCCTGTATTGATTTCCCAGTGTGTGTTCTTTGCTCAAGTCTCTGAAAGACATCACAAACGGAATCATGAAGAGGAAAAATGAGACACTGCGAACCTTGTGATTGGTGTGTTGTGTACTTTGTGTGATTGGTGTGTTGTGTACTTTGTGTGATTGGTGTGTTGTGTACTTTGTGTGATTGGTGTGTTGTGTATTTTGTCACCACATCTCAAGAGTGTGTGAGATTCACTGATTCCCTATCAGCAGCTGGCTTTTGCCCCTCTAGTTTGCTGGCATGTGATTTTTTTTCAAGTCTTTTTTTTCCTGGAAATCTGAAACCTGTTAGAGATTGCAGATGCTGGGCTCCGCATGGCTGCTGTCGTTTTGGCAGAGTCTGCTCTTTCAAAAGAGGCAATAAATAGAAATCTGCTTTCTCTAACTCTGTTCTTAAAGTTTCAGTGGATGCAGGACACTTCTAGATTTCCAGGTCTAGACTGGACCTTTTCTTCCTTTTTACTCAACCAAGTCCAAGGGCTTTTGCCTTGGAACCCACAAGCTTATTCCCATTATCAGCTTCTACTGTGAATATAGCTTTGTCATCAACTCGATGGATGTGACTCCTTTAAAATAAAACTAATCACAGAGATGTCAGAACTGGCAGCAGGAAAACCATTTCTGCCGAGATGAACAATGGTGTGTCTACTTTGAACTCTAGCTCTGGCCAAGTTCCTTAAGTCTTTATGTTATTTAACTCCACTTGTAACAAGAAGAAAAGGAAGGAGGGAAAGAAAGGAAAGGAGAGTCCTTCAGGATCGGGTATGATTTTAATGGAGAAAAATGGAAGAGACAGAAGTGGGGCAGGGATATTAAAACCAAATGCGGAACAAGAAAAGGCAGAAATGCTGAAGAACAGCCAGAAGTTCAGCGCTGCAGATGTACAGCAAAGCCCCGCCTAAGAGATGAAGTCGCAAAGGTAGCGGGCGGTACTGCCTGAAAGGATGGAATGAGGAGGGAGAGACATACTCTACCAGAGAGCAAGGAAGAGAGGAAGGGAAGGTTTACAGGAACAGAATAACTCCCGATCAGACAGATGAAATCGGCAGGCAGATCCAAGGAGAAGATTAACATGGAAAAAGCACAGCATGCATGTGAAGACCATACACTTGCCCATTGCCTACTTTGAGAAGTTTTGGGGAGGGTGGTATTGCTGTTTGTTTGATCGTCTCAGAACCACCTCTTTTTGCTGTCCCAAATGCTGCTTCTAACCAGTGTCTTCCCTGTCACGAGGAAGGGCAGTAGTTCTGTGGACACAATGCCTCGGCCCTGGTTTAAAGCCGACTGACTGGCTTTTCTTGCCCTTAACACAAATCTTACACAATTGTTTAAAATACTGAATTTGCCCATGGTGTTTCCTGACAATGATGGATTCCAATGACTTTCAAATAGTAGTGCCCCTTTGTTAATAGTGCAAGTCCCAGCCAGAACTGTGGAGAAAGGTGAATCCTGGTTGTGACGGTGCATGCAGGTGGGCTGTGTTGAGAAGGCCAAGGGCTCATTATTATTATTATTATCATTATTATTATTATTATTATTTATTATTATTATTATTATTAGTCTTCTGTTTGGAATTTCATGATTATGCATAGGACAGTCCACTTTCCATTGGTAGCTTCTTTTGAATTCATTAGTTCATGACCATTACATTTCTAGAATATGATTCATTTCAACCACTCTCACACCAACAGAGCAAGAAGAGCTGGTGAATTGCAGGGACAGAGATCAAGGAGTTGTCACATTCAAGCAAAAAAAGGTCTATAATCCTTCATCTACCCTGGCTAATGACAGATTTGAGAGAATTCTACATTTTTACAGAAAAATGAAGCAGGAGAGATATCAGGTGGAAGGGCTGCAGGCATTATGGAATTATATGGAATTATAGCCCATAGCAGCTATTTCAACAGTGGTAATGCTCGACTTCTTAAACGGGTCAACAAGCCTCTAGATGGGCTTAAGGGCCACCTTGGGTTTGAGCAGCGGGGTGCATAGAGTATAAAAGACACAGCAGCACAATCGGAACACTGGTGGACAAAGGACAACACAAAGTTCATACATGCTTGGCACACATATGCATGGCGATGGGGTCAATACCAAGATTCATCCTATGTGTTCTGGGAGGGGGAGTTACTTTTCTTATTGCTGTGATAAGACACCATGACCAAAGCAACTTGTAGAAGATAAAGTTTATTGAAGGTTGCAGTCTCTGGCGCTGAGTTCATGACCATCATGGCTGGGGAGCATAGCAACGGGCAGACAGGCCTCACATTGAAGCAGTGGCTGATAGCTTACATAGAAAGACAATAATCAATCATGAGGCAGAGACAGGGAGTTAACTGGGTGTGGTGTAAGCTTTTAAAACCTCAAACTTCATCCTAGTGACGCACTTCCTCCAGCAAGTCCACACTTCTTAATCCTTCCCAAAGAGTTCCACCAACTTGAGACCAAAACATATGAGCCTCAGAGAGTAGCCCTTATCCAAACCACCACAGCAGAGATGGACTTATCAAAACCTTGCTTGCTTAGTCTCAGGAAAGAAATGTTGACCAGCAGAAGTTGTATCTTTGCCAAATAACCACACAGGAAGAAGATCCTCAGAGAATCATCATAACGCCCCGTGCTAACATGGAGGATCAGACAGTTCCCTGGAGAGAACAAAAAACCTCAGCTAATGTTGGGGCACACCCATGAACAGCCCTGAGAGACTAAGCTTAAGATATAAAAGACAAAAGAATTGAGGAAGGCGTCCGAAAACATTAGGCACCCGAAGAATGAAATGGGGTAAGGAACCCTACTTGCCAAGTCTGCCAGCGGTGCTTTGAGGTAATTTAGAAATAAGCGATGGAAACTACAGATTGCACAGATGTGGGTGGAAAAGCAGAAAGGAGAAGATTAATGTTCTGATCCCGGGGACCCAACTACCTGGAGTAGCATCAGAGAAAGTTGAACTCTCCTCATTCCCTGGGTTTTAGGTTGTATTACTCCTGAGACATGTTAATAAACTAAAATTTATTTTAATAAAATAAAAGGACAAAAGTGACTCAGGCAAATTATTTGACCTCTTTATGTCTCGATTTTTAGCTGCAAGATGGGAATAATAAAGCTTCCCTGGTTTATGAAGGGCACCGCGTTATTATTTATAAGTCACTTGGAGCAGTACTTTGTACGGAATAAGTGCTACTTAGGTGACTGTTAAATATATGATGTCTGACTTTCCCAGAGCTTTCTTTGTGTATAAACAGTTCAAACTTGAAGTCTCAATAATTTCACAGACCACCAGAGTATTGGAGCCTCTCTGTTCAACTACCAGAGTTTAAAAAAAAAAAAAAAAAACTTTTTCTTTTCCTTGGGAAGGGGGGAGGGGCAAAGGAAATGAAATTTATTCTGCCTCAAATATTGGTCCTTCTTCTGTCTCCTGCATTTGATCTCTTAGCAGAGATCATGCCCAAACACATACTGCCTCATATCTTCAAAGGCCCTTTGCCATTACAACCCCAAACTTAGCTATCTGATGCGTTGTTTGTGGCTGTAAGGAAACTCACTGAGATAAGATGTCCAGCCTCTCCCATGATCTCAGTTCCACTCTTTCCCACAGAGCACACAGAGGCAGACGTCTGTCTGCCCTCCTTACACCGGAACTCCCATGTGGTCTTGAGATGTGTCATTTCCAAAGTTCTGTTCCTCAAAAGTGGGCAGCATAGAGTTGCTACAAATCCTACACTGATTAGCTCTGTTGCTAAGCGAGAGTGATCCAGAGAACTGTTGAGAAATGACAAACCCCTTAAAGTCAATGAATAACTAGGGTCCTTGTGAAAAGCAGTAATGGGCTGGCGAGGCTATCTCGCCCTGCCCTCCATCTGGGGCAGTGTCTGAATCACCTGTTTTATCAGAAGACTAAACTTTTAACCCCAACCCCACAGCACAGGCTGTCTAGGCATGTCAATGGAGACATGTGGCCTTGCCACCCTTACAAACAGCAGGCTTGTTCTTTCTGCTGCTTGAAACTCCGAGTTTCACGTGACTGCCAACTCTTAGAAGTTTTAAGGGTGTTTCCACACCCTCCCCTCAGCCTTCTTTCAAAAGAAGTCACAGCCAGCTGCAGCCATGCCTCCTATAATTGAAACACTGGACTTTGTTTTCTAGTAACAGGAAACCTGAGCTGGAGACCACCCCCCCCCCCACAAACATCTGCAGTGTCGGATGTAGGTAAAGCAGAAAAGAGCTCCAATGGCAGCCTGTAGGAGGAAGACCCATGAAAGCAAACATAAGGAAAGGGGCCAGTGTGCCCCTTCACCTCTGTGCAGGATGCTGCAAAAAAACTGCAGATGGGGTCAGGCAGCGGGTTCTATTCAGGGCAATTGCATCTGGGGACAGAATGCTGACTTTTATGTTATTTCCTTTCTCCTGGTTGTTACGATCCGTTCTCTCGCTGTCCTCGGACATTGCCCTGGCTTTGTTTACTTATAGCTGTTACTTTGTCTCTTGCTCCTCTTGGTGTTTTGTGACTATTAATGACTGCACACATATGTATCCCTTTTCCTTCCAGTTCCCCCTGCCCCTTGGGAGACTCCAACTGACCCTGGCTTCACCTACCACTCTACTTCCCCTAGCCTGGACACCTGTGTTTCTTTTTGTGTTTTGTTTCATTTGGCATTTTATTTATTGGGGTTGTTTTTAACAAGGAAGCTAGTTATTTTAACACCTAGAATATAAGCTTAACAAACTGAGTTCAATACTAGGAACCCAGGATTTAAGGAAAACAAACTTCTAATAGTTGCTCTCTGACGTCATATGCATGCAGTGGCACACTCAAGTCTACACACACACACACACACACACACACACAAACACACAGGCATGCACACACACACAGGCATGCACACACACACACACACACACACACAAGCACACACAGGCATGCACATACACACACACACACACACAAGCACACACACAATGCAAATAAACATAATAAAACAGAAACCTTAAATTTTCATTTCCAGCCTTAAAATTGCCTTCTGAGTGTAGATTTTTCAATCCTGCTGAGCATGTCTATTGAGAACTGTCTAAAGTCTTTATCGTCAGGATGCGGGGAAGTATCTTTACCAACTGGTATTGCGGAGTGCGTTGGTTCATCCTGGCCCTCATTTTTCCTCATGTCTTACCTTCCTTCATCTTACATCTACTCGGCCACTCAAAGCAAACTTGAGAACACACATCCTTGTCTTCCCACATCCCTTGGCACGTGCTGCACTTTCTGCTTCAAAACCTCCTCTGCCTTATTGTCCAGCTCATTCCCAACTACCCCCTAGAACAGCTCGGACCTCGTGTCCTCGGTGGTCTCTCTCAGCTTTCCAAATCTGCTGGTACCTCTCTCCTGTCTCGGTAGTTGTCTGTGGTCACTTGTGCAAGGTGGCCAGTTTTCTCCATGAGGAATACTGTTTTAACTTGATATTAAGAGCGACAGAGAAGAAACAGGTTAAGTATGTATAATCCTCCTGTCCGTTGTAAACACTTCCCTTGGTACTTTTGCTGCCCACTTGATGTCATCATTTCTGTATTTTGACAGCATTTGACTCTTAAGAACTTTCCCTTTGTCTTTGCCAATATATTGGTTTCACTGATCTATTCACAACAATGGGGATTTATTGATTCTTGCTCTTATCAGTGGGTTACAATCCATTATGCATTTTGTGTCCTAAAGTCATCCACAGACAACTCAATGGGACCTCTATGAATTGGCTGCACTATCCTCCTGATAACAAGCTTTGTTTGCTACATGTCTCTTTGTTTCTGGCAGACATAAAAAGTTATCTTGGACATACTCCATACTTTGACTTGTATAGAACTGGAATCAACCATTTCTTCTGGTTCTTTAAAACCAGCTAAATTTTATCCAGAGTCACAATAAATTCACTAATTGAATCAGTGTAGTCAAATCTCTGTAGTTCACAGTTTTGTAACTACCATTCTGGTCAAGTCATTCATCTCTTTAAAAAATATATCTACTTTTCTGGTTGATCGGCATCCTTCTGTTGTGGCAATAAACAACTACTGATCTTCTTTCAATTGCTACAGGCCTGCTCCTTAAAGGATTTTATGGGTAAACATTTGACACTAGAAAACTCATGAAGAAAATAGGTTAAGTCATAGTTTTGAATCCTGAAATTCTGAACAGTGGAGCATGGTGTCAATTTTAGCAAGGACACTACCTTGTCTATAGCTCATATAGGTGACATCACAGAGGAGAAACAAGGGAGATGGATGGACATAGCAAGACAGGAAGACCGAGAAGGGAGGGGTCAAATTCCTTCTTTTATTAACACCCTGTGTCCTCAGGACTAACTCAGGATTGCATGAGAGCTGCCTTAACCTCTTGGGGGCATTCTACCCTGCAGTTTAACTGCTCTACCACTATGTCAGTATAAGCTGTCAATATCACCACACTGGGGAATGAGCTCCCAACACACGCATCTTTGGGCAGCACATCATATCCACATCCATCAAATAGACTCACGCAGTGCCTATCCACTTATGTCTCCCTTCTTTCACTTAGTATTCTGCTTGAGAGTTATCCATGTTGTAGTCTGTCTCTCTTGTGGAATAATAACCCAATGTATGGATGGATATATTACTGTTGATTCTGGGTTATTATATATGAAAATATTATGGTTATTTATGTCAACATCTTGATGTGGAGATAGGTTTCATTTCTCTCCGAGATATACACACACTAAGGATTTGACTTTTAAAGAAATAGCCTAGTTTGATCCAAGCTGCCTATGGTTTTAGTGTTTTTAAATTCAGTTGTTCTAGTGCCTTACAGAATTCTACTGGAGTTTAATGTGCATTTCTCTAATGACACTGAGATTTCATTTGTGCTTTTAGACAGTCTCTCTCTCTCTCTCTCTCTCTCTCTCTCTCTCTCTCTCTCTCTCTCTCTCTCTCTAGCAATTCTCCTGTCTTACTTTGATTCTTGCCTGCTGAGATAACAGAGTCACCTATCACACCGGACATCAAACCTGTTTTGATGAGATTATTTTTCTTTTGTATCTCTTATTTCTGTCTGATTTCCTCACTTTTAAATTAAGTTGAAATTTCAAGTTATTATTAAGACAAATTATTATTCATATATTCTATGTATACATCCTTCATGGCAGATTTTTTAAAATAATCCCTTTCAAGTATTCTTTCCCCTTTATTTTTCAAAACTGTTGCTTTTGAAAGGCAACGGGTTTAATTTTGTTGAAGTTCATTGTCCATTTCATTTTACAGTTTATGGATTTTCTTAAACAGTTCTTCTCACGTATATATATATAAAAAATCTCCTGCCTTCTTCTGGAAGCATTGTGGTTTTAGCTCATAGGTTCAGGACCACGGCACCTTTCATGGTCATATTCCTTTAGTGTATTTAGTTTGAGTTTTTAATCCACATATTCTAACAACATTTGTTGAAAATTTATTCTTTCCTACTAAATTATCTTAACAACTTTGTCAAAAAATAGTTGCCATTTGCACTGGAATATCATATGAAAACACACACATGGTATATCATATACAAACACACACAGACATTTTTATTTGTACTCTATCAAGTTAGAGTGTGCTAAATTGTCCATCTTTATGTTAGTTTTCATTTTACTGATCATTGTAGCTTTATAAAAATAGCATAAAACTTTCTTTTTTATTCTTTCTAAAATTATTTTAGCTATTCAACTATTATTAACACACACATAGTGTATATATATATATTTGTGTATATATATGTATATGTACATGTATATATATATACACACATACTAGAAACAGCTTATCAATTTTGTATGCCAAAAAGTATCTGGGGAGGGGTTAATAGTGAGATGTATCAAAAAGGCACTTGCTAAGCAGACATAGGACAAGAGTTCAAATCCCCAGCAAGAGACGATGCCTCAATATCCTGAACAGCAGTCGATGTCAACTTCTGGCCCTCATACACACAAACACATTTGAATATGTATACATACATACATGCACCAATACCACAGACACACACACACTCACATACACACACACACACACACACATACACACACACACACACATAGTCAAAAATAAAAAACAAAACTTCATATTGGTAAAACCTGACTTCTGAAATTTTTTTGAATGCCTTGATTTTGTATGTCCATTTGGTTGGGATTAGTCTCAAAAATAATGTATATTTTGATCCAGAAGTTTTGTATACTGCTTAAATTATTTGCAGTTTAAGATTTGTGTCTCCTGTCTGGTACAGTACTACAGATCTGCTATTTTAGCACAAAAAGACAGAGGTAAAAGAATCATAACGGAGAACCGGGTACAACTTGATCTCTTGTGAATTGTCTTCTCTGGAGCTGTCTTACGGAGCTGTTGACAAAAGTGGCAAGGTCACTGGGAGTCACTGTCACTTAGCAGAGCAAACAGACCAGAGAAGCAAGAATAAAGACCCTCAATGCACCCTCACAGCTGAACAAACTTTTGATAGTTCCCCATTGTTAAGCATTCTAGACAAACAAACCTAAGTCACTGTTTACTCTACAGCTCCAATACAGAAGTGTGGGTTTTATGTCAATTTAACAGAATGGTCCCATGGAAAGAGGGATCTGGGATCAAAACCAATTTAACACGCACTATGCGACAGTTTCTGGTTGGGCCTTAAAAAGAAAAGGACGGGCTAAACCTAGAGATTATAGTGGGTGTTCAAGCCAAAAGAGCAACTGACAATGTAGGCTTAGATTGTTTAAGCCCACTTTCAATAAAGGTTCTTAAATGCTTCGACTATCTAACCCACTATCCAAAGGTATGGGAGGAAAGATGGTAAACAGGACAAGGGGATGTGGATCTCTTTAGAAGTAGTTCCTTAGGGCCGTTCTAATCTGCAGTCCAGTTCAGTAGTACCAGGATAGCAAACACGAATCAGCAATGGTGGCACCATTTAGCACAAACTTCCAGGTCTGTGCAGAATTGGTGTGAGTCAGCAGTAGAGACCTGGACCAAAGGGAAGCCAGGAGTTCTCTGCTGAGCCTCTCTCGAGGAAGCTAAGTCAGTGAAGATGAAGTCTTGAGACCTTTAGCAAGTGTGTATCACTGCCCATTGAGTCCTATTTATACTTCTTCAAACATCATGTGACCTCCCGCTGGTCTTGCCTCAGCAAATCACCACCTGAATCTGCATCACATGACCCAACTGTAAACTTTTACTTCATTCCACATTGTCTGGGTCTCCAGCGAAGGACCTGGTGGTCTCCAAACTAGAAGAAAGCATTTTATATTTCAGCAGACTGATTGATGCATCATTGTTAAACGCATGATGATTTCAAAGCTCAACACTGTTCGAATGGCATTTAAAACTTCAACCATTTAATTAACTGCCGTCTGTATGAAAATACAGGACCAGAGAGATGGCTCAGAAGTTAGGGGCACTTGCCTTTGCAGAGAACTGAGCTTTGGTTCTCAGCACCCACACAGGAACTCACAACTATAACTAGAGTTCCAGAGATTCCGATGCCCTCTTCCGGTATCTGAAAATTATCAGGCACTCCTGGGATGTCCATGTTCACATACGGCATTCACTCACACACTTTATAAAAATGAATTCTCCCATACAATATACTATATGTATTTGATTTGGCTTTGTATTCTCTGAACTTTTACCCACTTACATCACATGATTTGAATTAATTTATTTGTGAGTAATAGCTTTATCTGTGAGTAAAATGTGTCTCACTTCCTTTTCAAGTTCAGTACTTGTACAACTTGTTTGGTTTTCTATGACTGTTTCTATCACTGGTGCCAGGATGGTCACATGTGATGGCAGCACACCTTTTTGCTTTGCTCATCTTAGATAAAATGCTCCCAGAATTTTCCATCTAATAAAAATCATTGAAGATTTTTTTAAGTTTGTATCTATTAGGTTAACATCCCTTCTAATCTAATTTTCAAAGAAATTCTTGTCTTGAATATTCAGATGCTGACTTCTGTCAAATCTTTTTTCTATACCAATGGAAATTATTTACAGAGATATATACTGGTTAAATCAACATATTTACTATTTGCATACCTGCCCCTATCTACATTTTTAGTTTAACTATCTGTTGACAGCACATTTTATATTACTAAAACATGCTTTCTCATATTTTTAATGCTTTTTTTTTGCTTTATTTTTTCTTAACCCTCCTGTTAGTATTTAGAAAGAGGAAGGCTGTAGCTTTCTCAACTCAAATTGTTTTTTCCTGCTTTTATTATCAAAGTGAGTCTAGTCTCAGAAAATCGGTTATTCTCTCCAATTTTCTGAAAGATTTTATAATGGATAAGTCTTAATAACTGTTTGTTAGAACTTACCAGTGAGGTCTTCCAAGTCTTGAGAATTTTAATAGGAAGATTTAGTTGTTTGCATTTATTTAATAATTTATTATAAGTACTTTCATGTTTTGACATTATAATGTAGTTATATCTTTCTCCCTTTCTTTTCCTCCAAATCCTCCCTTTCTCTCTTAAAATTCATGACCTTTCCCTTTTCTCTCTTAAAATTCATGACCTCTTTCCGATGAATTGTTATCTCATATATGTGTGTTTGCATATGTATTCCTAAACATATGCATCCCTAAATATATAAATATGACCTCAGTTTATACAATATTATGTCTCTCATCTCTGTGTGTGTGTGTGAGAGAGAGAGACAGAGAGAGAGAGAGAGAGACAGAGACAGAGACAGAGACAGAGACAGAGACAGAGACAGAGGCAAAGTAAAACAGAGAGACAGAGAGCATCTAGATGTCAGAAAACAGCTAGAGTCAGTTCTCTCCTACCATTGGGTCCTCAGAGTGAAAGTTAAGTTCCCCACTGAGGCATCTCACATCATATAAAAATACTTTTAACTGGAAAATGAAATCACTTGTTTAGCCTACCTGTTTCTCATTGAGAAAGCTTTTTATGGCATATTTCACAAATTTCGTTGTATTGTCAAATTTGTTGATGTAGAATTTCTCCATATTGGTTCTGTGTGATTGTTTTCTTTTTTACTACATCCGAGGATGCCCTCACTTCTCCTCCTGCTACTGAATAGAGTCTGTGTGTCCCGTGTTTATAACCCATCATTCTGAAGAGGAACTTACAACAGCCATTGATTTTGCTGAGTTTTCTAAATACCGGTTTTCTGTACTCTCTGCTTTTATTTTTACACTGTTTCACTTACTTTTACTCCCCTTTTTATAATTTATGAAAATAAAAGGTTAAAAAGTCGATTTAAACTTTTTCCTAAAGGCATCATTTGTTCCAATGAATTAAATCCTTTTAACTTGTTCGGCTCTTATAAGTTTTGACACATTTGGGTACTTATTATTATACATTTAAAACTTCCTGTGACTCTTGTTCCATGACTACATAAAAATATGGTATTTAATTTACAAATATTGTCATACATTTTTGTGTAATTATTATTACTAATTAGGACTACTTAAACATACTTGAATGTGCATAAACTACCTAAATGAACTTTAGAGAATACTACTCTGAGTTTTGTTCTCTTTAATATGTTGAGATGTCATTAATGAATAAATATATAGCCTATTATGATTCATTTTCTATGTATGAGGTGTCCCATAAACATCGCTTAGAGCAAGTTGATTAGTAGATTTAAGTCTGAGCTTGTATCTTTGAATTTCATTTTTGATCCTAGAAAAAAAATTAAGAAAAGAGTATTGAAAATTTTAACTGTAATGTTAGTAATGTTCCAGTTATAATCAAGGTGCTTCTAAATATAATGTATTTATTGTTTATCTATATTATCGAGTTTTGGTTTATGAAATAGGATATTTGTTAACGCGTGGGTCAAAGAAAAGTTTAAGATTTATTTTGATGAATTGATGACCTTGTTTTTATGAAATGTCTTCACTTTCCTTTGTTCACATTTTAGTTAAAATATTTCTTGTCTGATATTAATAAAACCACGTGCTTCATCTTTGTTATTATATATAATATATATATACATATATATGTATAATAGATGCTAGGTTTTTACACTAATTTATCCATTTTATTTGGAAGAGTTTTTTAGATGAAATCCCAGCACCCATGGAAAAGCTACGTGTAACAACATAGGCCTCCAGTCCCAGTGCTATGGTACTGCTGGAATGGAACTATACTGATGTAAAGCTCTGTCCTCCACATGAATATGTTCATATTCACACACACACACACACACACACACACACACACTCACACACACACTCACACACACACTCACACACACACATACAACACACTCACACACACACACTCACACACACACACACACACACACACACACACATACAACACACTCACACACAGGCACACACACACATACAAACACACAGGCACACATACAAGCACACATGCACACAAACACACCCTCATGAACAATTAATAAGCACAGGAGAATTCGACCTCATGTGACCTTTCGTGCTGCCTGTAGGACCTCCCCATCTGCTCTCTGTGCCGTCCCCAGGAGTGGCACTCAGAATCTGTAAAGAAACCCAAGTATTGAGTTGGTCAATTTTTTTAATCTAAGAAGCAGTTTTATTAAAACAAAATGGAATTAAGAAATGAACACTACTATTTTTGCATAACTTAGGAAAGAAAGAAAAGCTTTACGAAACTAATCCTAACATGCTTAATTCCCCTCTCCTGGTAATATGACTCCATACTATTACTGTTTAGCATATGCTTGGTTTCCCATTAGAAACATGTCTCCATATAATATGACTTTGTTTACAGTTGGAACTATGTAAGCTATGTATGTAGTATGTGACCACGGGGCTACAACATCCTATCCACACATGAGATGCCAGCAGCTTACAATAAACTTACATGCTTCACTGTGTGTGCTTGCGGAGCACAGCATGTGATGGTATGGATTTATTTCAAATTTTAATTCCCGGGATTTCCCCCATGCTTCAGAACTTTGCGAATTATAAGAAATGTAGATTGTATAGATTTGTTTTAAAAATAATATTGCTTTTATTCTTCAGGAAGAATCTAACTGGGAGCCCAACTTTATAACTGCACAGCCACAATACCTCTGCTTTAAATTCTCATCGAGATTGGCCTTACATGTTAATTCATAGATTCTCCTTTTGATATCCACTTAAATATATGCAATGCTATACATTATTGAAAAAGCTCTCTGAACGTGTAAATTATTAACATTTTTCCTATCTAACTGTTACTTAATATTTAAGTAGCTTCAATACAAATTAACCGCTTAAACCTGAACAAGCTACAAAGGTATCTTTTAATCACATAATCTCCATATTGTTATAACAAGCACCAGAACCTTTTGAGGATCTAGATGACCTTTGTTTATCTCCAGAGAATACAGATAACAACAGGGAAAGATTATTCTCTCTCCACTCATATTTCATTGCCAAGTGAGACAGAAGTTGCTACCTGGGCCAGGTGTTGGGGTGATCTATATATTGAACACACCGCAGCCTCCTGCTTTAATGACAGTGAAGAGCAAGTCATTTTTTATTCATTTGGTAGTTTGGATGATGGATGCCCCCCTCAGAGACTGGTATTTAAACTGGTGGTTTTCAATTGCTGCCATTGTTTGAGGAAGTTTAGGGCAGGATTTCAGACTCCTACACCTCTGTAACTGTGAGCCAAAATAAACTCTGTCTTCCAAAAGTCACTTTTGATCATGGCCCTTCATCACAGCAACACAAAGTAATTTACCAAAATACCTTATTGGTTTGTTTCTTTGTAAAATGAATTCTTTTAGTATGAGTGTAAATAGTGAATTAATATGGTAGTTATGTTTCTTTATTCTAGTGAGTTCTCAATAACAGAGGGACAAAATTTTATTTTAAAGCCTCATCTCAATACTTGGTCAGTCTAATTATCTATCTTAACCTCTAAGCTAATCTGGCTACCTCCTAACTACAGTCTCAAATACTTGCAATTCAACCGTCCATTTTTATGTTGAACTCTTAAAAACTTTATCTTCCTTCTTTTTTGTGGCCATTCTGCCTCTAGACCTCTTCCTCCTGGCTCCAATTTACAATCCCTCCTCCTCCTCCTCCTCCTTCTCCTCCTCCTCCTCCTCCTCCTCCTCCTCCTCCTCCTCCTCCTCCTTCTCCCCCTCCTCCTCTTTTTCTTCCACTTCCTCCTCCTCATTGTCCTTCTCTCTCTCTCTCTCTCTCTCTCTCTCTCTCTCTCTCTCTCTCTCTCTCTCTCTCTCTCTCTCTCTCTCTCCTTCCCTCTCTCTTCTTCCCTCTAGCTGGTAGAATGGTAGAAGTTCCACCCTATTGTCTCTAGACTGTACAATTGTTGGGTGATCAGCATTTATTGGCAAGACAAAGAATAAATGGCAAGAATGGTTTACACAAGCTTGAGACAGGAGATCCTTGACATAGCATTACAATCTAATTTCCAGGGTGAAATCAAATCCGAGGGCAAAGAAATCAACATTTGAATTACACTAGGATAACCTTTACACAGTGCACAAAAACATTATGCCTACATTTCTTACTCAAAAAGATCTTCCAAAAATATGGCCTCAATGTCATCCCATAAATGAGAAATATCTTCAATAGGCTCGAAAGTTCAAATATTTGGTCCCCAGCCAGTGGTACACTTTAGGAAAGTGGGGTCTAGCTGGGGAAATTGATCCAGGGAGATAAATCTTGAGGTGTATAACCCTGCTCTCTATCCAATCTCCTCTATGCTTTCCAACAGAGGAGAAATGAGCATCTGCCTTACTCATGCCGCCACAGCCAGAGCTGCTCCCTTAATTTGCTTCTCACCAGGTATTTTGTCTCCAAAATGAATAAAGTAATGTAGACCTATGACCTACAAAAATTCACTTGTGCTAGAACTTTCTTTACAACAAAAATAATGTTCTGTGTAAGCCTGGCCACTGAATTGGAATCAGTGTCATTTAATTAACATGTTTATAGTCTTTACATGACAATATTAATTACAGTTTTTGCATACATGTGTATGTCAGGTATATTTGTGTGAACATGTTTACATGTATAGAGGTGCATACATGTAGTGGTATAAACACATATATAAATATATTTGGAGAGGCAAAGTTGACTGGGTATTTTTCTCAGCTACTCTCCACCTGACAAACTGTGGCAGGTTCTTTCTCTAAACCCAGAGCTTGACTTTCAGCTAGACTGCTAGCCAGTTTACTCCAGAGGTTTCCTGACTCCACCTTCCTCAGGCAGGCATTAAAGATAGGCTGCTATTATCTGAGTTGTACAGACCCAACCTCTAGTCCTCACACTTGGGCCACAAACATTTTACCCTCTGAGCCATCTTCCCAGCCCTATGGTTTAAATTTCTTACATCAAACAGCTAGAAGTTAAATTGCTTATTTGACCTCAAACCTGTAGTTGAAGGTTCTTGGTCATGGTCTGTAAGCCAACAGAAGGTGTTTGTTAATGACTTGCCTCCTGTTATTTAAGTCAGAACCACAGCCAGGACAATGAACAGATGGATGAGGGGGTTTGGGCTCCATGAACCATGACCACAGTTGCCAGCATGGTAGCTGGAGCTCTACAGAAGGTATCTTAATGTCTTTCTATCTCATTAACAACAATGAGGTAGAAGGCTCAAGGCAAGAATCACAAAATTAGACCCTCCCCAAAAAAGCATCAAATTATTAAAGAGAAGAAACAAAAGTCCTTTCATTTCAATCTCCAGGACTGCACTAGCTGAACAACAGGACTAATTACTCCAACTGTCAGACCTTTATGTTCAGGTCAGATTCTAAATATGCATGACACAGGCCTGCCTAGTGATACCATCAAGATGCACAATGTCCCTTTTTTATAATTTATTTCTTATTGACATTGTGTCCCAATCGCAGCTCCCTGTCTCTCCTCTCCTTCCATTCCAACCCTTGCAAGGCCCTGTCCACATTTCCCTCTCTCCTTCTCCTCTGAGAAGGGTGAGCACGTGTGTGTGTGTGTGTGTGTGTGTGTGTGTGTGTGTGTGTGTGCTCCTGCTCCAATTGTCAGATGGCACACATGAAGACCAAACTGCACATCTGCTACAAACATGGTAAGAGGAGGAGGCTGGGTCCAACCTCTGCATGCTCTTTGGTTGGTGTTTTGGGATCTGTGAGTCTCCATGGGCCCAGGTTGCTTGACTCTGTAGATCTCCTTGTGGTGTCCTTGACTCCCCTGGCTCGCTCAATTCTATCCCCCGCTCTTCTACAAACTCCCCAAGCTCCACCTAATGTTTACTGTGGGTCTCTGCATCTGTTTCCACCTGATACTTGGACTGGCTAAGATCAACAACTCAATGGTAACACATGCTGGTGAGGATGTGAAGCAAGGGGAATATCCCACCATTCCTGGTAGGGGTTACAAACTTGTACAAGCACCAGTTTCTCAGAAAATTGGGAATAGTTCTACCTCAAGAACCAGCAACACCCCTGGGCATACACCCAGAAGATGCCTCACTACACCATAGTGACACTTGTTCATCTATGTGCATATTATTCCTTAATCCTTCTCTAAATGCAAGTTTCTTCTCACTTTGGGGTTGACCTTTCAAAAAAATTAGATTAACTTAAACAAAATGGTTATCAAAAACAACCCATCCTAATCTGATTTTTTAAATTTTCTTTAAAATAATATTTTACCCAAATGCACAGTGTGTGAAAGAATGGTCATAGAGTTCAGTATCTTCAGGGCAGCGCTGTCTTATTCATGTTGGGTGAGAATCAAGATGTGGAACACTCCCTCTCGTTCCCAGAGCATCACAGCTTGAAGAATAAGTGATTATCAGCCATGAATCCTGGACCAGAATCTAGTTTTCTGACCCCCTGGTTCACTGCTTTTTTCTACCATTATCAGTTATTCATAATTATGATCAAGCATCTTCATCAAGAGGGTTACATTCAGAAGAGCTCCTTCTAGGTTAGGTTCTAGGTTAGGTGGTTTGGACAGATCAGAATGAGAACAAAATTCTGATTTTCTAAGAATTCATATAAAATAAGCAAGGTTGGAAAGTCACCCCCTTTTAACCTTGGAGTAAGTTTTAACATTTGCCCGATGTTTGGATACTCTGTCAAGTCAGTCCACAGCTATGTCAAAAGAAAGTCTAGGGACTTTTTTCTTCGGGGTTTATGAATCCATGGCTATTTTTCAACTTGTTCCTTCTTCTGCTGAGTTATTGAACTACTAGTCTCACATCACTGTATCATCTGCCAAGGTCCAATGTCCACTTTGACACAATTTCCTGATTGTCCTCCTTAACAATAAAGGGTAAAAGACCATAGCATGACATGTTTTCCTTCCCCAAGTTAGACACGGCAGATAATGTCATATCAATAATCAGATCACGTGCTGCTACATCCAAGAAAGATTGCCGTCAATAATCTGTTGGAGATGAGCACCCAACTGTAAGGCATTGAAAGCTGAGCTTGCACATGGGGTAAAACAGAAGGCATGTGCTCAATTGTTCCACAGCTTTTTCAGGACGTGGCTTTATGCTTGTCAGTACCCCCATGCACAATTCCTCTTTCCATTCGTGAACCTTTCAGAAGGAAGTAGCTTCCCATACACAGAGAAGGCAATTGTCTCAAACAAATAGCAATAAAAAGCCACCTGATGTGGTCAAGAGAGGCCACAGCCTGAAGGAAATGACAGCCTTTGCGTGTTTCATGAGAAACGCCTTTGTTCTAAGAGCAGTTCAAATGCAGAACCGCATCTTCTCGGCTTTTGTCATTATATTTATGAACTGTAAATCCTCACTTTATGGAAACATAAAATTTCAAACTTCTAAGAACTCTCCAACCTCAGGAGTTCAAGTCAGGGAGCACACCTTCAAACAAATTACTGGCATTTTATAGAGACCTCTGGGGAAAACAAACAATGAGTCTCCAATGTACAGTATTATTTTATTCCCTGAAAAGCTAGTCATGGGAGACAGTTAGCATGTATAAATAAAAGTAAAGACTGCTGTGGAAAATGCATTTTCTGAGACCCAGGTCAATATGACCTAAATGATAACAATAAAGTCATCTCTTGGGAAATTTGGTCTGGGACCCCTAACAAGCCACCATTGTTTCTACAGAGGAACATTTCACATTTGTAAGGGAACTACAATGTTGGACATGCACCTAAACTCCCCTAAGGAAGGAAAATAACTGCCTAAGTCATCCGTTAACAGTTGCACAGCACTTCATGAATATTGACGGCTTGGAGTGTCCTTGTCCCTCCTAAACAACTTCCCATTACTTGTGGACACTGTCCTGTCCTAGTGCCTGGTGTCTTCATGAACTGTCTGACGACTCCTACTAGTGATGGCATTACAACACATTCAGCCTCATCACTGTTTAACCAGCTGGCAGTCCTTGTTAGCCAATCTAAATAGCTCATTGTTGGGTGAAACAGCTTCACAGGCAACCACAGCTTTTCGGAATGCAAATTGTATTAAGGCTTACCCCACAAGCTACAACAACGTAGGGCACGAAGCTATTCACCCTAAGTTGCTCAGTGAAACTCATTGCAAAGGATTTCCATCATGTCACTGAACAATGTTTAAAAAAGAGAGAGAATACAACTGATCTGCATGGAATGTGACTTGCAGAGGCATGCAGAAGTGCTAGCATCCTGAATACTGATAGGAAATTGTGTTTCTTTCATGGTGATCTGAAGATCTTTGTGTACACAGTGTGTAGCAAAAGCAGAGAGGCAAGGGGCTATTAATGTCCTTAGTAGAAAGCTGTTTAGTGAACTATGTAGTCTTTTTCTTTCCAGCCCAAAACAGTGGCTGTGCCTAACAGTGATGCCTGGGTTCTGAAAGTGTACAGTAAATCTATCAGCCCATTGAGTGACATGGCATTCTTATTTACTTAAATGCTACTTTTAGTATTTATAAATGAAAGCTTTTCATCTGCCGGAGTGATCCCAAAATTCCATAAAAGCTACACTTCTTGAGGCTAACATTAGCCCCGTTTTGCAGATGTTTTTATCAGCCACTGTTTGACCTGGCACTTGAAAACATAGTCCAGAGCTGCCCTGTAATCTGTACAGACGAAGAACACTTCGGCAGGTTCAGGGGTGCCACTGACACATGAATAGTTAAGCTGTCCTGTCAATTCTGTCAGAAAGGGGGTGGAGTTTGTGATGAAGACATGGCGCTGACTCAATAACGTCAGACAGTTCATATATGGAGTACAGGAAGACGTTAATGTCAACCTCAGCTGTGGGGAGTGTGAGAGAGATGTTAGCTACACAGAGAAGCTAAAGCAAGACTCGCCAACTTACAAGTTGTTTTATTGCCCTTCGCCTGTGGCTGGGCACTCTAGGCTGGTTTAACCAAATGGTGAAGCAGATGGTGCTTTATATTTGTAAAGTTGTGTATTGTAAATCCATAGCCTATATTGAATTGTTCTCAGAATTTATGGTTAATTAATTTTATTGAATGTTGAAAACTCTAAAATGTACTATGATTTATACATACAAAGTGAAATTGTGGAATAAAGCTGGTTAGCTATATTCATCCATTCAATACTCAGTTGTGGCTAGTTTATAAAGAAATATATATTGCCATAATTTTAGATGTAAAAAGTCCAAACAACACAGAATCAACCTGGCAAGCACAACCTTCAGGTAGTCGGTCCATGACAGAATGGCATCATGGTAAAAAACACACGTCACGGGGAAAGATCAAGTGGCAAGTCAGGGATCTAGAGCCATGTCAGCAACCTTCTACCAGGACCTGCTACTTCTTTGCACTGACATAATAAAATAAGATAATAAAATTTCCCATTAATAATAAAACAGCTACACTTAACTAACCTACAGTGTTAACATATCCAACATTTTATTTCTGTCTTACTCTGCCTACTTGACACATTATGAACTCTGACCATGCCTCCTCAACCCAAGCCTCTACCAACCACCATTCTCTCAACTTCTAGATATTTGAGATTTTTATCTTCCATGTGGAGCTAAGCACAAGTGGTACAAGTGTTTCTGTGCCTATAGCATAATGTCTCCCAGATTTACCCATGTTCTCTCAAATGACATTATCTCTTAGAAGCTGAATAGGGGACAGAGAGGTAGCTCAGAAAGTAACAGATCTTTCTGCTCAGCTATGCAAACCTGATAATATGAACCTGATCCCTGGTACTCACATAAAAGTGGGGGAGAGAATCCACTCCACAAAGTTGTCCCCTCGCCTCCATTCATGTGCTATGTATGATACACACACATACACACATACACGAACATACACACAAACACACGCCCACATTCATACACACACACACATACATATAAACACACACATATGTACACATATACACATACACACACACACACACACACACACACACACACACACACACACAAATCCTATTATATACATGCTCCATGGCTTTTATTCACAGTTTGTTTAATGAATGATAGGAACTAGCTCATAACTCAATTATCCTGTTTTAGCTAATTTACAACTGCCATTATTGCTTCTCAGTTTCATGTACCCATCTTCCTCAAGTCCTCAGTGAATCCTCCTACTCTTGACTCTTTCCTAGATATCTCTTTTCTCTCTCTCTCTGTCTCTCTGTCTCTCTTTCTCAGATGTCCCACCTCTTACTTCCTGACTCAGCTAATAGGACATCAGCTTTTTATTGACAAATGATGCTTACAATAATACACAAGAAATTCTCTCTTCTGTGAGCACTGAGGATGATTACATAATTGTCTTTTGAGAATGATGCTGTCATTCACCTGAGTATGCAGATATCCATGTTAAATTTGGATCATTTGTATATATTCTCCGAGGTATGATGGCTGTTCTGCCCCTCTAATACCTGTTACAGATGCTAAGTGCATTGTTGAATATACAGGATATGTGGAATAAATTCATCAATGTTCCTGTTTTGCAATGTTTTAATTCTGTATATTTTGGTACACCAACATGTACAAAGCTTTTATCCAATCAGGAACTCTACTACCTTAGGTTTTATAGTAGGTGTACTTATTATATGAGCAACTAAAGAGAAGATTTAGTGCCCATATGCAAGAGGCCTGGAGAGCTCCCTTGCCAACCTCTTGCATGAAGACACATGAAAGAGATAAAAGATGAGTATGAGAAATGGGCTCTGGCTGGATAGGTAGGCAACTTGTTCTTGTCATGTCTAGCCTTGATTGCTGTAAAATATAAATTTCTGTTTCTATAAGACAATATATAGTATTTGTTATCAAGACATATTGTATATCAACAAGCATTGTTGCTGGGTCATCTCATAAGAGTACTGTTTTATAAAATTCTTGCAAACTGCCTTTCAAACCAGCTATGCCATGCTGGCTTTCCCTTAGCAATGAGGAAGAGTTCTTTGTCTCACAGAATCAACATTGCTTGGTGGTGTCACTGTTTTAGATGTTGGTCGTTGTGATTGATGTAGAGTCTGTTGTCAGTTTAAATTGTAGTTCCCTTACTGACACGTTCATATGACATTGAAAATATTTTCATATATTTATGCATCGTATGTATACTTTCTTTAATCAGGTCTCTGTGGTTGTCTGTTGTGGTGTGTGTGTGTGTGTGTGTGTGTGTGTGTGTGTGTGTGTGTGTGTGTGTGTGTGTGCACATGCACACGCACACGCACATATGGGCATGCACATGTGTATATATCTAAGGTCAACCTCAGATGTTGTTCCTCAAGAGACACCTATCCCATTTCTGGAAACAGGTTTCTCACTGGGGCATGAATCTTCCAGATGAGAAGGCTAGGTTGACTGACACCTAATGAACTCCAGGGATCAGATGTTCATCTCTGCCTTTCCAGCACCAACATTACAAGTGAATGCCACCACACTCCGATTTCCTCATGGGTACTGAACACATTATTCACTGAGCTTAATCTCGAGACAACCACCCTGACATATTGATAATTATATATTCTTAACTATAATATATGAACTATCTCTTTTATTTTCAGTCAATAACTTTTATTAGAGTTTTAAAGTATTTCTCATATGGGTCTACACATATTTTGCTTGCTTGATATCTATATAATAGAGAAAGGTACTAAGGTTAATCATAAGGCTTTTTGTTTGTTTTGGGGGATTTTTTGGGGGGGGGTTCTTTGGTTTTTACTTTCACGTTCCCTTTGTTGCTAGTAAACAGGCAGGAAAGAAATAATATGATTGACTTTTAGACATTAACATTATGTTTTACTTTTTAATAATTGCTTATTCATTCAACAAAGAGATATTTCTGAGCTATTTATATCTTTATGTGATATATATGCATATACATATATATGAATAAAAGTATAGGGTACCACAGGGTAACATGTACATTTAAAAGCAGGAATATAATGAAGGTAGAAGTGAAAAAAACACTAGAATAATCGTAAGAGGTCTGTGAAATGGTGGATGATCTAGTGACTTGGCTAAGTGGTCAAAATAGATCGGATCCTTAGTTCTACACATTACTGTTATTTTAGAACCCTAAAATGATTTATCTGTTGCTGGACCATGTGTCTGTGGTTCCAGCTACCTGCCAGGCAAAGACAAAGAGGACCATTTGAATCCAAGAGTTTAGTGACAATCTGAAGAACACAATGAGAGTCCATCTTTTTGAGATCACGTTATGATCAAAAAGTATAAAAACGTAAAACTATAGGTAAGCTCATTATGTTTATGAGATAGTCATCATTGATTATTGTAGCTAATAAGGACTGTCCTGTAGCCCATGTAGCAATGGTTAGCCTAATTTTCCTGCCTCATCCTCATATGCCATGGCACAAATTTATGTTTTTAAAACTAATGCAAAGAGTTTACATTCCAGCGGCAAATGGTAAATACTGGGCAAATACTTTTACAATATTAAGATCTCTTCATCTGAAAATTATGAAGTCTTCTTTTCCTTTTATCAGGACTACTAGAAATGCAAGAAGCAAATCACTGTGGTGAGTGCTCATTTTTAAGAACAACCATATACATGGGCTGGTCCAAGGCCGCTGACACACATGTAGCACAGGACCACCTTGTCTAGCCTCATGGAAGAGGTTACACCTAGTCCTGTGGAGAATGGATGTGTCAGGGTAGGAGATACCTGGTTTGGGGGAGAAGGGAAGAAACCTTCGCAGAGGCAAAGTAGAAGGGGTATAGGGGAACATCGAGGGTGAACCAGGAGAGGAGCAATATTTAGGGTGTAATTTAAATAATTAATGATGATGATTATGACAAAGAAAACCCATATCATAACATTTATCCAATTACCTGCATATAATGGAAAGAGAGAAAGAAGATCAGTATTGTATAGAAACACTCTTCAGTCTCCTAGACTAGCATTTTCCTTAGTAGATAATATTTTTTGCTTGTAAAACCTTCAATAAAGGGTTTTATAAAAAATGAAACTATATAATTAGGTTTTGTGGAAAAATAGGACTTCCATACTCACCCAGGAGGTACTGCATCTCCCCCAGGTAACATTTTCAATGTTACCTCTAGGTTTTTGTTATAGTGCAGAATAGTAAAATTAAACAAACAGCACTAACTTTTAATTATTGTTGTTACTTATACAGAACTAGACATTTTAAAGAAAATTACCAGCACTTTCTTGTCCAAGCAAGATGCTGTTTTGCTAATATGTCAGGAGTATTTTAAGGAAAGCTTTTGCTTCTTTTCCCCCACCAATTGGGAGATTAAGATGTTACTTGAAACAGATTATAATTCGATACAATTATCTCCAATAATATTAGCCATCCTATACCCTGGGTGCTGTGCTAAAGGCTGACTTCTAAAAGAATCTCACTGCAACGATCTCAGTGTGCTCAAAGCATCATCCCAGCTTGTCCTCCAAATGTGACAGAAGGGCTTTGTACTTCCCCAAATGACCATGGCTAGCAAAAGTGTCCAAGGAAGACAGGAAGTCCAGGCTGGCTGATTCCAATCCACGAGCTTATCTGTGCACAAAGATGCCTGTGAGCACAGGGAAGAAGTTAAAACGGGAAGCAGGTCTGCATCTTAAACAAATGGGCATGATACTTCAATAAACAAAAGTAAAGAAGATTAATGACGAAGTACATGTACTTCTTCACACTTCAGGCTAGAGGACAGCTGAAATTGGTTTCATTTTGGGGCCATGTTAAATGAGCCAGGAACTTTCTGATCTCAGAGAAACACAGCCTAATGAATCATGGATGAGTGAAGACATCTTATTGGTGGGCTGGTCATATAGACTGTAAGTTGAAGACACTTAATCTTTTCTTGTCAGAAAGTTTAGTCTCAAATAAAAGTATCATCCCACCTCTTTCCTTCCCTTCCTATTCTGTCTTTCCCTCTCTCCTATTATTAAAATTTTTAGACAACATTTCTGATTTACCATTATAACAAGGCCATGTAGCTAAAGTTTCATGTACACATGACAATTCTGGCATTTAATAACTAGGTGAAATGTTCAATTCCTGATTATTTATTTTCTTAGTAAATGTAAATGGTTTTTATTAGACAAGTAACATAATGGTGTCTTCACTCCATGAATGCACAGATAGCAAGAGGCCATATTTAACAATGTCACATAGATAAGGGGCTCTGAACACATTTAAAACCTGAATTTTATTTCCAGTTCTGTACTGAGTAGAGTTTTAAATTTAGCACGTTAAAGTGATTTGCCAGGGCACTGTGTTGAGGAACATTTTCAGGGAATGACAGGATAAAACTGGCAAGTTAAAAAAAATGTGCTATGGAACATATATTGTGCTCATACTGATAAGGGAAATATTAAGTGACATTATAAGGAACAGAATTTATATAGTAGCTGAAAGGTAGAGAAATGCATTGTTTAATTTGACTTTGCTGTGACTAAAGCCCGACAGAAACAACTCAGGGAAGAGAAATTTTATTTTGATCATGGTTTGAGGACACAAAGCCTCTGGCCAGGAAGTCTTGGCCAGAGCCTCCATGAAAATACAAGCTTGCAGTTCAACTTATGAATCAACAAAAAGAAAAACAAGGACCAAAGGGGAGAAGGCTATAAGTCTCAGGTCCACTCATGGCTGTCTAAGTGATCCACCTAGCTCTTATATCTCAAACATTCCAAAAGTCTCTCAAAACAACACCACTGACTGGGTACTAAACCTCCAGCCACGTTAGACCAAGAATGATGCTTCCTATGCAAATGTAGCATCATGTAGAACATGTTTCCTGCTCAGTATTCAGATGACTACATCACAAAACTCCCACTTGGAAGCAGAATTCTATCTTTGTCACAAAAAGACATTAGTAAATGTACAGGCAAGATTACAGAAGCCCAAAGATGTGATGGAACTCTGTGATTGTTAAGAAAAAAAGGAAGCAACATGAGTAGACAACAAGTTATAGGACAGGATGCAGCCCAATGGGTCAAAGTCATTGAAGAAGAGCCACATGGTGAAACTGGGAACCAAGGAAGGGACAACACCAGAAAATACATCCCAAATTACTCCATTTTTTCCTCTCTCATGCTACACTCCTTGTTCCCATTGATATGTGTAGTTGAACACAGCCATTTGAAGAAAGCCCAGGTATTCCAGGGTCAGTATTTTAGAGCCCAAAGTAAGATGAGAATAGCAGAAACTCACTCTGATTTGGTAAAGAGACAGGACAAAATAACCAACACAGATGCTGTCATGCTCCAAGGCAGGTGTTAGCATAATTGGAGCATTTATCATTCTTAATAAAGAGCTGAGTATGAAGAAGTGACAGTATGATTTAGCAGAGAGCTTTTTGTCCCCGGTGGGTTTGGTAGGCAGGCAATTTTATTTTGATTCATACTTCTTTTGATTTTTCATTTTTATTGGCACTTAGCTGTCACTAAAGAATTGCTTCATTTCCCTGTAACCCTTGTTTGGCTTGATGGATGCTTTTCTACATTAGAACCTTGATAGATACTATCACCGATGGCTATTGGCCACACGGGACACGTTCTATTTTCACATCAGAAACTCTGTTTTTGCTTAAAACGTGAACAATTCAAACTATCTTCTTGAGATTCTAAACGTTGCTAGTTCTGGTTTAAAGATTTAAGTAAAAAACCGTTCAGATAGAAGAGTAGGCATAAATTTTAGGATCCCATTTAATGTCTTCGAAGCATCTGTTGTTGTTGCCTTGGGAAGAAATGAGATTAAAACAAATGGTACCCCTATGTCAGTTGGGGAGGCTTTTTCCAATGAGCCATGCATGAGAGTGAGCAGATTGCTTTTCTTCAGTGTGGCATTTTGAATTATTCTAAAACATGGCATTGAAGTTTGAATAGGCTAAGAATGAGACTGAGCCCAGAGTGTTCCAAGTTTGGACTGTTTGAAAAGCCAGCGGAGCTTGCTGTTAGCATGCAGCTTGGCAAACTCACTCATGGTCTGAGTTGCAAATGGAGCTGTTTTCTGTCTCTTCATGGCCTTTCAGATTTGGGGATCGGACCAAAACTGTCAGCTTAGTTTAGTTAAACAGAAGCCAGTATCCTTGCTCCTGTCTTTAGTTTCTTCTGAGGAAATTCACTGCAACTTAAACAATATATATTTACATGCACATATCCAGATTTGTTAGATGGAAATAAATTTTCAGACTAAAAGAATATGAAGTGCAATTGTTTAATTTTACATTTTGTTACTCTTCTCACTTTTTGTCATGTAAATTTACTTCTAGAAATACATTTAAAATTCTAGGCAATAAATCTAACAACAAGGACAACTTGGAAGAATAGAAAATATTTACTCCTTTTAGTTTACAGTGTTTGAATTCAGTATTATTTGTATCATTAAAAGCTAAGTGACTCCAAATATAGTAGCAGAGAAAACTTAGAAACAAAATCACAAACATGTGAATATCTCAACTCTCCAACCGCAGAGGAATCATTTGGTACCAACATTACTGCCCCTGCCATCCCCCAGAAGGGAGAAAGGAATGAAATATCAGGAGATGGGGGACATAGGTGACACAGATCCAAGGACTTGAGTGAGGGTTAGGAAGCCTGGAGTACTTCTGAGAAAGAGAGGATTGGAAATAGGTTTTAACACATGCCCAGGAATTCACTTAGTAGACAGAGCAAACAGACATTTTAGAAAAAATGGGAGTGGAATCTTTAGGACATAATTCTGTTGCCAAAAATGGGAGACACTGCTGAGAGTTTTGATCTAGGCTAGGTAGAATCATTACTAAGAAGGCTATACCAAGCTACCCCACTCAGCCAGCAACCAGTGTGCTTTCTAGTTTCTAGCTGTACTAGAAGCAGAGCCTCCACACTGGATCCAAACCCACACACAGCTTGACTCCCCAGGTATACTAACACATCTAGGTTCACAGAATCACAAGCTCACAGGAAGGAGAGGCTCTAGTCACAGACAGGGTAGCCAGATAGCACCAATAATAACCAGATGGTGAGAGGCAAGCTTAAGAACAAAAGGAAAAGTTAACAATTTGACTTGGCAACAACAGAATCCAGTTCTACCACAGCAAGTCCTGGATACCCCCAAAACACCTATAAAGCAAGATTCAAATCTAAATTCTCATTTTATGAAGGTGATAGAGGACTTTAAAAGAACATAAATGATTCCCTTAAAGAAGCACAGGAGAACACAAGTAAACAAACAGAAGCCCTTAAAGAGGAAACACATAAATTCTTTAAAGAAATACAGGAAAACACACCCAAAACACATTATGAAATTGAACAAAACCATCCAGGTTGTGAAAATGGAAATAGAAATACTGAGGAAAACACTAAGGGATATGGCACTGGAGATAGAAACCCTAGGAAAAAGAGCAGGAGTCTCAGATGCAAGCATCAACAACAGAATGCAAGAGATATAGAATAGAGAATCGCAGCCACAGAAGATACCATAGAAAAGATACCATTGACACAATAGTCAAAGACAATACAAAAAAGCAAAAAGCTCTTATCTCAAAACATTTAGAAGAAATTCAGGACAAAATGAAAAGACCAAACCTAAGAATAATAGATATAAAAGAAAGTAAAGATTCCCAAAACAAAGGGCCAGCAAATATTTTCAACAAAATTTTGGATGGAAACTTCTTTAAGATAAAGCAAGTGATACCCATAAACATACAAGAAGCCTACAGAACACCAACACAAGGGACGACAAAATAAATTCCTCCCATCACATAATCATTAAAATACCAAATACACAGAACAAAATAAATATTGAAAGCAGTAAGGGGAAAAGGTCAAGTAACATATAAAGACAGACCTGTCAGAACTATACCAGACTTCTCAACAGAAGTATTAAAGCCTAAAGATCCTGGGAAGATGTTATACAGAACCTATGAGAACACAAACACCAGCTCACACTACTATACCCAGCAAAACCCACAATTACCACAGATGAAGAAACGAATGTATTCCAAGAAAAAAAAATTTAAACAAAATCTTTCTACTAATCCAGCCATACAGAGTATAATAGAAAGAAAAGTTCAACAGGAGGGAAACTATACCCAAGAAAAAGCAAAAAGTAAATCTTTTCGAAACAAACCCAAGAGAAGAAAAACACACAAACAGAATTCCACCTCTATCAACAAAAATAGCAGGAAGCAAAACTTATTGGTCCCTAATATCTCTCAACATCAATGGATTCAATTCTCCAATAAAAAGACAAAGGCTAGCAGAAAGAATACGAAAACAGGATTCAGCAATTTGCTGTATATAGAAAACATACCTTAATGACAAAAAGAGACACTATCACAAAGTAAAAGGCTGCGAAAATTTTTTGCAAGCAAGTGGTCCCAAGCAACAGGCTGGAGTAGCCCTTCTAATGTCGAATAAAATATACTTTCAACCAAAAGTTATCAAAAAGGATGGGAGGGACACTACATACTCATCAAAGGAAAAATCCACCAAGATAAACTCTCAATTCTGAACATCTATGCCCCAAATGCAAGGACACACACATTTGTAAAAGAAACATTACTAAAGCTCAAAGCACACATTGAACCTTACATAATAATAGTAGAACATTTCAACACCTCACTATCACCAGTGTACAGATCATGGAAAAAGAAACTACACAGAGACATAATGAAACTAAAACAATTTATGAACCACATGGATTTAACAGATATCTATAAAAAATTTTACACAAAAACTAAAAAATATACTTCTCCTCAAAACCCCATGGTATCATCTCAAAAATCGACCATATACTGAGACACAAAACAAACTTCAAGGGATACAATAACATTGAATTAATCCCATATATTCTATCAGACCTTCATGGACTGAGGCTGATTTTCAATAGCAACAAAAACAGCAGGAAGCCCATGGAAGATGAACAACTATCTACTCAATGGTACCTTGGTCATGAAAGAAATAAAGGAATAAATTAAAGATTTTCTAGAATTTAATGAAAATGAAGGCACGGAAAATTCAAATTCATGGGACACAATGAAAGCAGTGCTAAGAGGAAAACTCATAGGTCTGAGTACTTTCATTAAAAAAAAAAAAAAAAAAAAGAAAAGATCCTAAGCAGCTTAACAGTACTTTTGAAAGTTCTAGAAAAAAAGAAGCAAATGTGCACAAGAGGATTAGATGGTAGAAAATAATCAAAATCAGGGCTGAAATCAACATCTGAAATGTACATCTCACCTAAAGCAATCTACAAATTCAATGCAATCCCTATCAAAATTCCAACTCAGTTCTTCACAGAATTAGAAAGAGTAATTCCCAAATTGATTTGGAATAACAAAAACCCTAGGATACCAAAAACTATTCTCAACAGTAAAAGAACTTCTGGGAGAATCATCATCCCTGACTTCAAGATGTACTACAGAGCAATAAAAATTACACAGTATTGGTATAGACACAGGCAGATAGTTCAATGTAATAGAATTGAAGACCCAGAAATGAATCCACACACCTATGGTCATTAGATCTTTGACAAAGGAGCTAAAAGCATCCAGTGGAAAATAAAGACAACATTTTCAACAAATAGTGTTGGTTCAACTGGTGGTCTGTATGTAGAAGAATGCAAATTGATCCATTCTTATCTCCTTGTATAAATCTCAAGTCCATTAGGATCAAGGACTTCCACACAAAACCAAATAAGCTGAATTTAACAGAAGAGAAAGTGGGGAAGAGCCTGGAATATTTGGTCATTGGGAAAAACTTCCTGAATAGAACACCAATGGCTTACGCTTTAACACCAACAATTGACAAATGGGAATTCATGAAATTGTAAAGCTTCTATAAGGCAAAGGACACTGTCAATAGAATAAAATAGCAACTAATAGATTGGGAAAAGATAGTTACCAACCCTAAATCTAATAGAGTGCTTATTTCCAAAATATACCAAGAACTCAAGAAGGTAGACTCCAGAGAACCAAATAATCACATTAAAATTGGAGTACAGAGCTAAATATAGAATTCTCAACCCAGGAATCTCAAATGGCTGAGAAGCATTTAAATGTTTTGTATTTTTAGTCATCAGAGAAATGCAAATCAAAATGACCCTGAGATTCCACCTCACACCAATCAGAATGGCTAAGTTCAAAAACTGAGGTGACAGCAGATACTGGTGAGGATGTGGAGAAAAAGGAGCACTACTCCACTGCTCGATGGGATTGCAATCTGGTGCAACCACTCTCGAAATCAGTCTAGCAGTTGCTGAGAACATTGGAAATAGTTCTACCTGAAGACTCAGCTATACCACTCCTGGGTTTAATCCCCAAAATGCTTCAAATAACAAGGACACATGCTCCACTTTGTTCATAGCAGCCTTATTTATAATAGCCAGGAACTGAAAACAGATGTCTCTCAAAAGAAGAATGGATACAGAACATATGGCACATTTACACAATGGAGTACTACTCAGCAATTAAAAATAGTGACTTAATAGAATTTGCAGGCAAATATATGGAACTGGAAAACATCATCCTGAGTGAGGTAACAAGACACAAATGAACACACATGGTATGTACTCACTGATAAGTGGATATTAACCCAAAAGCTCACAGTGCACATGATATAACCCATAGGCAATTTTATGCTTAGAATGAAGACCAGTGCTTAATTTGGATAACAAAGGATACTTAATCCTGCATACAGGGAGGAACAGGATGATGTGGGAGGTGGAGGGAGAGTGGGACCTGTGAGGGAGAGAAGAGAGGGAGGGAATAAGGGGGCAGGATTGGGAACTGGAGGAAATGTGAGAGAGGTACAGAAATGGAACAAAAACATGTAACAGAGGAATGAGGAACTGAAGATAGCCACTGGAAGGTCCCAGACACCAGGGCAACGTGAGTCTTCCAGGACCCAACAGGGATGGCTTTAGCCAAAATACACAGAGAAGGGGGGTTAGAACCTGTAGAGACCTTCTCCAGCAGAATTTTACAGCCCCCAGTCCAGGGAAGGTGCCGCTCACCTATCTCAAAGTTTTTAACCCAGAAATGTTCTTGTCCAAAGGCAGAACATGGACAAAAATGGAATAGAGACTAAAGAAAGGGCATTTCAGGGACTGCCTCACCTAGGGATCCATTGTGTCTGCAGACACCAAAACCGACACTGTTTGTTTTGCATCAAGAGATGCTTGCGGAGAGGAACCTGATAGGGCTCCTCCTTGAGAAATCCGGCTAGCAATTGACCAATGCAGATATGGATGCTTCGAGCCAACTATGAGCCCCACCTCAGGGTACCTGGTTGGGAAGCTGGCAGAAGGACTAGAGGAGCAGAGGCGATTGCAACCACAATGGAAGAAAAATAGAGGCTGGCTTGACTACCTAGTTCTCCCAGGGACTAGACCACCAACCAAGGAGTGCACCTGAAGGGATCCAGGGCTTCAGATATATATGTAGCAGAGGATGGCCTTCCCTAAAGCAATGGGAGGGGAGGCCCTTGGTCCAGGGGAGATTTGATGCCCCAGCCTAGAGGGATCCTGGAATGGTCAGGCAGGAGAGGGTAGGTGGGTGGGTGAGCATCTTAATACAGGCAAAGGGGAGAGGAGAGGGCAGATGTGGGATGGGGGGGTGGAAGTGTAACCGCAAAGTGAGATATTATTTGCACATGGGACTGTTATTATTATTAATAAAGAAGTCTGTACCCTGGCTAGCTAAAGATGTTCAAACTGTAAATTAAGAAGAGTGGTTAGTGTCAATTTAGTCTTTATTCTAATCGTATGAAGAGCTGAGAATTCTCAAAGTTTCAAACTCTCCAAAGTTTCAGGTATTTAAGAGTTAAACTCAATCTCACCAAATAAGCATTGCTTTTCGCTCATTCATTTTTCTCAGTATTGCGTCTTCATTTCTAATTATTTCTTTTATTTGTTGTGATGATAATATAATTACATGATATTCTCTTTTCTATTCCTCCCCTCAAATTCTCCTACATAAATCTCATTGCTCTCTTTCATATTCATAGTTTCCTGTTTCATTGTTACAAACATATACATTCACAGGGACACACACACACACACATTTAGTAATGTATTTTCCTAAATATAACTTGCTCAGTCTATATGTCTGTTGCACATGTTTTCAGGTCTCACCATTTGGAACTGGATAACAAATTGGTGTGCTCTTCCTTGGGGGGAGACTGTTTCTCTTCCCTCAGCACTTCATAGTTGCCTCTACATCATTGTATTGAAGAACTATATTCTTTCTTTGTTGTTTGAGGCCTCAAACTTTTTCCTGTCCAGTTCTGTGCATCTTTTGGTGACATCCTTGGTCTGCACATGAAAATGCTTCCATTTTTGGTAGATGTTATTCGAAAACAATCTCACAGTGAACTCCTTGATCCTTTAGAATCTTTCAAGCTCCTCTTCTGCAATATCCCCTGAACTTTAAGTGTGGGAGTTGTTTTTCAGTGCTCATGTTAGCTGGTGCTGTAAACAATTTCCATGTATAATTCTAGTAACTTCTCATGAATTTGTTGATTTTGACATTATCCTATGTGTTCATTGCTGCTCATTATATTCCTACCACGTCTAGTCTCCCTCTCACGCCAGTACCACCCTGTTCCTCCCTAAAGTCACCCACAATCACGTCTTTTTGTTTTTTAGTTTAACCAGGATTACTTGTGTGACCAAGGGTTTAATAGTGTACATTGGAGCCCAGTGGGGTTGTTATTGGACACACAATGGAAGATAGACAATACTAGTGCTCCCCAAAAACCTACGAGTTGTTTTCCAATATGCTCTTTCTTCATACCATGTTGAAGGATCATACCTGATCCTTCCATGTTGCTACATACAAGTCTAATGTGCTTGGCTTGATGGATTTATGCATAACATTCCAAAACAACAACTAAAATTCTGGTCGTGATATTTAGAAAATTGAAAGAGAGCCTTCACAATATGTAAGCCACTTCTGAATGCAGAGCATTCAGGTATTTGGTTTTATTGATGGGTTTTACAACTCTCTATTTTCCTTGTCCCTCATATCAATCATTACATCTGGAGAGCCATCTGAATATTTGATTCCATAGCTAGACTCCTACCAAGAGTGTCTCAGTGTCTGTTATATTCCTTTGAAAAGATACCATGATGAGCGACTCTAATAACACAAAGAGTGTAAGTGAACGTTTGCTTAGTTTCAGAGGGTTAGACTATTATGGTAAGGAGCATGTTGGCATGTGGGCAGGAAGGGTATTGAAGAAGTACCTGATATTTACATCCTGATCTACCTCTTCCAACAAAAATGCTTTTCTTTTTCCATTTTGTAAGAGACGAAATAGCACATCTCTGTATGGCTTCTCCTACTCTAACAACTTTTGTCTTTTTCAGACTTTATTTATAAATAAAATCATTTCCTCAAAAATTTTGTTCATTGGTTACACAGCTTTTCAGAACCATTTTCTTCTAAAGTCTTCCTTGATTACATAAGATTAGTGAAAGAGGAACAAAGCAAGCGAACAGCAACTTTATGAGACATGAAAATTAACATTATGATTAAGTCAATTTTCTTTGAACTTAGTATCTTCTTCCTTTAGACAAAAAAAAAAAAAAAATTCTTAGTTAAATATTTTGAAGATGGGTGGTGGCACCCTGCCTCAACTTGATGCCATGTCTATCTACTGGAGGTGGTCTCTTCAGACTCCATCTCCCCCCGTTGAGCATTTCTGTGAATACCATTCCACTGAGTCCTGGTAACCTCTTATATTCGAGGTCTATGGGAATTTCCAGAGGTTCCCCCAACCTCTCCCTCCACTCTGACCCTCTACCCCCACTGATGCATATTTGGATTGATGCTCCTAGTCCTCTGGGATTCTCTCTTGTCTCCCTCAACACCCTCTTCTGGCCCACTCCTTTACCTTTCCCTGTTCCCTTCCCACTCCCACACAGGTTTCTCCCTCCCTCTGCCTCCCATTATCATCTTGTTCCCCTTTCTAAGTGGGCCTGAGGTATCCATACTTGGGCCTTTCTTCTTGTTAAGCTTCCTACAGTCTGTGAGTTGTTTCATGGATATTCCAAACTTTTTGGTTAATATTTACTTATCAGTGAGTACACACCATACATGTGCTATGGGGTCTGGGTTTCCACACACAGGATGATATTTTCTACCTCCATCCATTTGTCTGGGAAATTAATGATATCCTCATTTTTAATATCTAAATAGTATTCTGTTGTGTAAGTGAACCATATTTTCCATATCCATTCTTCAGTGTTGAAGGACATCTGGGTTGTTTCCAGCTTCTGGCTATCACAAATAAGACTATGAGCATAGTAGAGTGTGTGTCCCTGTGGTATGGGGGAGCATCTTTTGGGTATATTCTCAGGAGTGGTAGAGCTGTGTCTTCAGGTAGAGATACAGAGTGGTTGTACCAGTATATAATCCCACCAGCAGTGGAGGAGTATTCCTCTTTCTCCACATCATCACTAGCATGTACTGTAACTTGAGTTTTGATCTTAGCCATTCTGATTGATGTGAGGTGGAATATCAGGGTTGTTTTCATTTGCATTTTCCTGATGACTGATGTTGAACATTTGTTTCAGTGTTTCTAGACCATTCAAGACTTCTCTGTTGAGAATTTTGTTTAGCTCTGTACCCCATTTTTTTTAAATTGGACTATTTGGTTTTCTGAAGTCTAACTTCTTGAGTTCTTTATATACTTTGGCTATTAGCCTTCTATCAGATGTAGAGTTAGTGAAGATCTTTTCCTAATCAGTAGGCTGCAGTTTTGTCCTCTTGACAGTGTCCTTTGCCTTACAGAAGCATTTCAGTTTCATGAAGTTAGTCAATTCTTGATCTTAGAGCCTCAGCCATTGGTGTTCTGTTCAAAAACTTTCTCTGTGCCAATGCGTACAATGTTCTTTCCTACTTTTTCTCCTATTTGATACAGTGTATCTGGTTTTATGTGGAAGTCCTTGATCCAAGGGGACTTAAACATTGTACAAGATTATAGATATGAATTAATTTGCATTCTTCTACATACAGACGTACCATTAGACCAGCACCATTTGTTGAAGGTGCTTTCTTTTTACCACTGTATGATTTGAGCTTCAAATGGTCTGCATTTCTTTGTTGTCTAGCTCTAGCTAGAACTTCAAGCAAATACTATTTTGAATAGACAGGGAGAGAGTGGGCAGCATTGTATTGTTCCTGATTTTAGTGAAATTGTTTCAAGTTTCTCTCCATTTAATTTGATGTTGGCCGTTGATTTGCTGTATATTGATTTTATTATTTTTAGGTGTTTCATGAATTCCCGATCTATCCACGACTTTTAACATGAAAGGGTGTTCTATTTTATCAAAGACTTTTTCAGCATCTAATGAGATGATCATGTGATTATTTTTCAAGTTTGTTTATGTAGTAGATTACATTGATAGATTCTCATATATGGAAACATCCCTGCAACCCTGAAATAAAGCCTACTTGATTGGGCTGGATAATGTTTTATATGTCTGGATTTGGTTTGTGAGAATTTTATTAAGTATTTGTGCATCAATATACAAAAGTGAAATTAGTCTAAAGTTCTATTTCTTTGTTGAGTCTTTGTGTGGTTTATCAGAGTAACTGTAGCTTCATAAAATGAATTGAGTAGTGCTTCTTCTGCTTCTATTTTGTGGAATAGTTTGATGAGAATTGGTATTACCTCTTCTTTGAAAATCTGGTAGAATTCTGCACTAAAACCATCTGGCTCTGGGCTTTTTTAGGTTGGTACTGCTTATATTTTCTTAGGTGTTAAGGGACTGTTTAGACAGTTTTTCTGATCTTTATTTAACTTTGGTAAGTGGTGTCTGTCTTCTTTTAGATTTTTCAGCTTTTGAAGTAAGAACGGATAATTTTTTAAAACTTTTCTCCAGTTTCTCTTGTTATGTCTTTTTTTCTTATTTTGTTAATTTGGATCCTATCTCTGTGCCTTTTATCTAGTTTGGCTAAACCAGGTCATACAGGACAGTCACTTGCACCTGGGGTATTTCTTCCTGGGATAGGAACTAGGAGCTTCCTCCATCTTCTTTCACACAGAAAATTCTAATATGTTGTTCTTAAGAGCACCCAGGTGAACAAGAATCACTTAGTTATGGCACTGACCAAAGGAAGAATACTTCATTCATTGGCTTTCTCCCTTTTAGTTTACTTGATCTCAAAAACAAAGTTATTTTACAAAATAAACCACTATTAACACACTCTCTGTGAAGAACCTGAACTAAACTATTTGGTCAATTACCTTGGAGACATATTTTCAAGGAGTGACTAAAGTTTTGACAGCTTTCTACCTTTTGGGAATTTAACAAATGTGGTTTTTGCATTTCTAGTATTTATCATATTTATATGAAGTGCTGGATCAAAACATAGTAAACAACATAAAATATTTGCAAGGCATTTGCCTCTGATGCAGCAATGCAAAACACCAAGCAAATGTTTTTATTTCATTTCATGCCACGACCTTGAGTCCTCATTAATCTTTTTGCTATGTGTCTTTAACCTATAAATAAAGGAACATCTGCTCTCTCTGCTGAATTTGAAGTCTGTATAACTGTATCTAGACTCCAAGTGGTACCGAAAATTCAGCCAGTCTTGAGAACATGCCTTATTACTGCATAGTTTGTACATTGACAGCTTCTTCCAGAAAAGCCCAGACAATGATCACATGGACTTTGTCTCAAATTCAGTTATTCATTTCTTCTCTCTCTTCTCTCTCCTCCTCTTATAGACCCCCTCTGAAAAAGAGAGACATCATTTCCAGAAATTCTGTAAGTGTATTTTAAAAAGAGAAGCATTATGTTTCTTCAACATTTTTTAATTTAGAAAAAATTAATTCTCATGTAAATCATTTCTAACCATGATAAAGGAGGCTCCCAGATAAGTGTAATTATGCTTGAACTACATAGTTCAAGCCCCCTCTTTTCCTTCTTAATCTCATGCTGAAGGAAAAACTTTAATTCTCTTTCTATTTTGCCTGTTTTTAATCCCTAAACTAATGAGTGATGGAAGCAGAAAGGATAATTGAGGAAATTTTTCCAGACCAGTCTGAAGAGGGTATTCAAATTCTCTCTAAGCCTTTCACAGACACTTGGGGCCTTCTGAAGAATTTAAGTATAAATAAACAGTTTTCGCATAGCAACAACTTTGCTGTGGAAACTTAATGAGCCACAAAATAGCCCGTGGCTATGTATAAATTTGTTCTTATCTTTCTTTGTCTTTTGTCTAAAAGAAGCATATTCTTAAAGAAACAGATACTGAATATGGTTATGAATGATACACTCCCTTTTATAATAGCTGAACTTTGTCCTTAAAGAACAGAAATTGTCACAGACAATACAAAAGTAAATGTGTATTGGCTGTGTTCCAATAAAACTTTATTTTTAACAAGAACAGTCCCTCTCCTTTCTTCTAGAACAAGAAACATAACAAACTGCGCATTAGGATAACGTATCTGTGCTTCTGGACATCTTTTTCCATCCAGTGGTTTTACCATTGCCTTTTGGCACACTAACATCTCTACAATTATGGGAGATACCTTTGTGCCACCTACGGAAATAGAAAGAGCTTAGATAAACTTCTGAGACATAAAACAATGGGAAATAATAAGGTTCTGTCTTTACTGCTATCTTATCTAAGTTTTGCCTAACAGTGTGTCTCCTACACTTTAGAAATTCTAGAAAATTCCTGTATGATAGAGAGCTATATCAAACACAAACATGAGCAAATGTGTCAATGGGTGGCTGGCTCATGGAAAAAATGATTGTATCATTTTATTTCCAAAATACATAGACATTTAATCAAAGTAGATATGTCTGATTCTTACTCAGCTTCTTTCACACAATAATAAGTCATAACACTTCCCTGTCCATCAAAGCTGACATAAATAGGCTAAGGTAGTTCATCAACCTTTCCCACTGTGCCATGGCTCAAGGCTTTACAAGCTCATAACTGAAATTTTCCTCAGAAGAATGCTCTATGAGAATTAAACATGAACAACCACAGCATTACAAAGAAGGAAGAAATAAATATAGATAAGGGATCCTTAAACCTTTATTTTCATTCGGCTTATATGTTCCACTTGGAATGGTGGGAAAAATTTAAAGTGTAAAATTGGCACTGACATTGAATTCCCAAATGCCACAATTACTTCATCTCTCTTTATTCATTGTTGCATTTTCTTTCTTTAAGTTTTTAACTGTACTTCAATGATGACAATTTCTTGTGAAGAAACACACACACACACACACACACACACACACACACACACACACATGCCCATAAAAGTATAAAATCAGTAACCATCCTACATAAGCAAATAGCCAGAAAGACAACAGAAATGCCCAGACAAGAACATATAAGACAAAAGCTTACAAAAATACTAGTGAGTTTGTTTTGTGCTGGCCATTTACTGTTGTGTATTGTGTCTACTCTTGAGTGTGGTGGGTGTGGTTATACCCAGTAAGATTCCATCAGAGAGTGCTAACCATCTTCTTTTTTACAGGCAGCTGTCATTTGGAGACAGTTTCTTAGGTAGGGTAGGAACCAGTGTCCACTTGCTCGTCTCAGCACCAGGACTCCATCTGGCACAGGCATGTGCAGGCCCTTGTTGGTTTCACTGTCTGTGGTCTCACAGGTGCCTCAGACCTCATGTGTCTGGGGACACTGCTTCCTTGAAGTCCCCCACCACCACTGGCTCTTGTTTCTTCTTTCTGTTTCTTCTTCCTCATACTTCCCTGGGCCTTGAAAAGTCTTGTTTAATGAGACATCCAGTTGTTTTTAATTAAGGTGTCAAACACATGCATTGGAAAAAGGACAAAATCTTCAATAAATGGTGTTTAGAAACCATATATCTATATGTATGAACTGAAACATCTTTATAAATCTACATTCTTTATAAATTACAAAAAGCTCAAGATATATCAATGATCCAAATACATGATTTGAAACTTTGAACTTAGTAGATGAAATATATGGGAATTTTTTAAAGATATTGGGACAGGCAAGGATTTTTTAGCATGGCAAACCATAGATAACAAAAGCAATAATTGAAAAATAGGTTTGCATCAAACTAAGACGTTTCTGCACAGCAAAATACAACAGAGTGTAGAAAATCTATACAATGAAGGATGAGACCATTATTTTCTTGACAAGGGGTAAATATTCAATGGGTAAAAAAAAAAAATTCCAGTGCAGTTTTACCAACTGTTTGAGCATTCCTTGCAATGTATTTTGTACATATTCACCCTCCTTCCTCAGTTCCTCTCCTGACCACTCTTTATTTCTCCCTGCCATCCTTCCCTCCTAATGAGGTTCTTTTTCTTCTCCTTCTCCCTCCCTTTCCCCTTCTTCTTTCTCTTCTCCCTTTTCTTCTTCTTCCTCCTATTCCACTTTCTTTCTCTTCCATCTCATTTTCTTCCTTCTCTTCCATCTTTTTTCTTCATCAAGATCAGTATCTCCTAAGCTAGTCTTGGGATTGAGGCCTCCCTCTGGTGAGCAGGTAAACCTACTTAAAGTCATTAAGGAAGACTGACTTGCTCACTTCCAGCAACTATAAAGTACCAATGTTCTTCACATCATGGTGGGATTTCATGTCAGCTTTCTCTTTCTATGGGGGGGATTATTTTTTTCTGACTAGAATTTGTGCAGGACTTATGCGTGCTTTCACAATTGCTGTGATATTGCATGTGGATCGGCCTACCACCCCTAGGCCTTAAAGGAGAACCCAGGACTAGTACTCTGGTGAATGGACACAGTATTTAAATAACTGATAATGGCATCTTGATACATATTTATGAGATCATCTCTTAACTTTCAACAAAGAAGCTTCTCTTTGAGTCAATGGCAAATAACACAGACATTCCCAGCTTGTGAGTATCCAGAAGATAAAAGACTACGAAGTGCCCAGTCCTAAATGTGATACTTATTTTATATTCCTCATCTAAGGGCTAAAGGATTTTTATGGAATAAAGAATACAAAGACCTGAAGAACCAGAAGAAGTTTTAAAGTGACAAAAATAAACCATAAGGAATCCAATTTAGAGTAGAAAGAGGTCAAAACAAATGGTCAGAACAAATAAATGGAAGGGCTCAGAATCACTAGATAACATATAAACACAAATCAAAACCATAACTAAACATCACCTCATTCTAGACAAAACAGTATTTTTGGAAATTAAAAAAAAAAAAAAATAAACTGGGTGTGGTGGTGTACAATCAGTTCCGGCATGTGGGAGGCTAGGACATGAGGATCACACGTTTGAGGAGAGCATGAGCTACACAGAAAAAGAAAGTAAATAAAAAACATGTAAATAGGGCTGCCAACAATGTAAAGAAAAGTGAACTCATAAACAATATTAATGAGATTATAAATTAGCATGAATAACCATATGGAAATCACTCAGAAACCTACAGAGAAATTGCTATGGCCAATCTTCTCTCTTCTGGGCATACATCCAAAGGAAATAAACTCTGTTTACAAAGATGATGTATTTATAGCAGCACTATTCACAATAGCTAAAATCAGCCAGCATGCTCCATGGCAGATGAACTGATAAGGACGTGTAGTGTAGAGCTCTACAATAGAGAATTATTCAGTTGTAAAGAAAAGTGAAGTCTCATCACTGTTAGGAAAGTGGATGGAATTTAAAGACAATATATCAAATGGAATCAGCTAGACATAGAAAGATAAGCTTCAAATGCTCTTTTTTATACATGGAAATTTTTAAAAGATGTTCTGAATGTATACTCATACGCATTAGGATAGACACACAGAAAACATAGATTTAATTTATCCATTGCACACTATATGTATTTGTAGAAATACACACTAGGTCCACTAACAAAGACAAGTGACATGTTTAATATCACCCTATGGTTTCAATTTGCATTCCAAATTAAAAATACATTTATTCTTTCATAATGTTTATGTTCAAATATTTTTAGATTATAATATAATTGCATCATTTCTCCTTCCATTTTCTTCTTCAAACTCCTCTTTTAACCCCTCCCCATATGTGTGTGTGGGATGTCCCACTGTGTTTAACTATGGTTTTCTGAATGAGCATCCAAGGGCATTATTTACTTGAAACTGGGTAATGGGCCAGTGGATGCATGAGTCAGAGACATGAAACCCCTTCCTCCACAACTTTTGACTGTCAATATGTTTTCTGGAAGCTTATCTTATAAATGCCTATCTCATCTACTATAAGATGTTAGTGAGCTCAGTCTTGTTCATATAGCCAATATGGTAATGAGCTTATATCTGCAACAACCAATTCATATTCATGAGATACAATTCTATTCCATTTCTTCCCATCCTCCAGCTCTTACAACTGTTTCATCCCCTCTTCTGTAATGTTCCTTATGCCTAGGATGTGTGCTATCATTAACCAATTAGGGGCTCAGAATTCAACAGTCATTTGGTTTCAACAAACTGACCAATGGCAACTCTTCATTAACTCCCTCAGCAGAAGCTTCTCTGACCGAGGCTAAAAGTAGCATTAATCTATGAGCACAATGGACATCTTTAGAGGGCAGATTGACATCATGTCCATTTAAGAATACAAAAGCACTAAATTCCTTACTAAGGTCTTTTCATCTTCTCAGACAAATACTTTAAACAGGCCTACAGTACTGTGTGTGAGTTCTTCCTGTGGAATGGGCAAAACGTACTAAGAAAGCAGTGAGTTACCTCTAGAACAGCCATAGCACTATTGCACCAATGGTAACATACATGTTTATCTGGCAAGTTAATATTGTATTTTATAGGTTCATTGCTGCTTTAGACTGCTGATAACTTTTGTCTCCTAGAAGCCTGAAAAAGCCTCCTCCTTGCACTATGAAACCCAACTAGCAGAGGTAAGTTTCCAGCTTAGTTCCAAACAGGGTTTGCTATATGTTGTAACTGAAGTGAATACTGTCTTCAGTAACAGTGCCTAAGCATCTAGTTCTAATAGGTGACTAAGAGAAATAACAAGAACTTGGTGTCCCTATGGTACCTCCAAGACCAATAACTCACACTTGGCACTGGGGTTTTGATTTAGTGATCCAAGGCTTCTAGGGCCTACATTGTCTAGCCATATAGAGATTTTTTTCTTCAATCTCTCTTTTTAAGAGTCTATTATATTTTAATAATATTCTCTAATTGAGTTCCATTATAGCTAAGTAACCATATTTTTTTCTGAAAGAGAAGAAGTATGAGCTTTTGCTTGCTTCATTTAAAAGTATGCTAGTAATGTTCATGGTTAGAGTAACTTATGAATTGTTAAGGTTCAAGGTAAAACAAACCTTCCCAATAAATATGGGCATCACTAAAAAAATCTGAAGCTTCTGGAACATGAAGATGAGCACAGGAAACAAACATGAAGCCTAGCTCAAGTCCCCATCAATTAACTGAAACTCTTAAACTAATTACCTAATAAAAGAAATGGGGACCTTATTCAGATATAGGAGCTGAGGAGCTATGCATCCATTTTTTAGTGTCATAAATATGACACTTTGCCTTTCAAATAATGTTATGATGTATAGGAAAAAAAGGAAAGCACAAAATTAAAACCTTAGAACCAGACTTAACTGTAATAGACATATAAAAAGAGTAAATAGCAGCTATTAGCACACTTAGTACTTACAGAATATAAATCAATGCATCATTCAAGGTCATATGAACAATTTAATCACGATGATAAGAAAGAGTCTAAGGAAAATGCTAAAAATTGAAAATAAACTGAACAGAGCTAAACAAGGATCCCATAACCTCACCAGTAGAATTCAGCCTACTAATAAACGTATTGAGTAACTCAAAGACATCTGTAGACTTTACAAACAACCTATTAGGATAGTTAAACTATGTTTAAGCTTTACAGTGGTATGAAGGGGTTGCACATCTAATAGAAACTGTACTTCAGATTTGGAATCTTTGTTCTTCCCTAGGTTATTACATTTCCTGTGACGCTGGGCAGTAAGTGAACCACAGCTCACTCTCCAGGGAAGCAATTAGAACTCTATAGCACATCATATTACTAAGTAATCTGTGATATTCAGTAGGGTGGCTGCATTACAGGACATTTTTATTTACATTTCAATTTAATGATGTATTATTAGAATGTAATCCAACTGCAGGTAAAGAAACACTTTTTTTTTTTTTATTTTAGTTTAGAATCAGCAGGTAATACCAATTGCTGCACACAGCAACTAGCATTTTAATTTGTAAGCCACTCTAGGGTATAAATCCTTCGTTAGCTTTGGGATCTGCCACCTGAACCGGGTACCTGCACTTTGTCTACATCATCTTTCCTGCCCAAAAGTGGGAAGAAACATTTTTATTGTGACTGAAACAGAAGAGAGAAAAGTCTAACAAAACAATGTACCAAAATGTTTGAGGGCCCTGAGACAGAAACCTTTGGAGAAAATGCAACAGAAACCCCAAGAGAACAGAGAGAGGATAGGCAAGATGAAATACCTTGAGAAAGTTGGATGGAGAGAATTTCCCAAATGAAACAATAGATACTGACTGGTGAAAACAGGCAGAAAGAAGACTGACGTTTAGTCTTTCCAATGCTATAACTCAAATGCTCAAAGAAAAGCGAGACCAGAGTTTCCAAAAGCAACATACAGAAGAGGAATAACAGGATAGCAGATTTCTCACTGAAACCAGTAAGCCAACAGCGTACACAGTGGTAGCTTTGAGAACTGCAGGTTGAGGGATGAGACAGGGAAGAAAGAGAGCATTGAGCTGTATAAGCCGTCAAAATAAGCTTTAAACAGAGAAAAACAAGCTTTCCCCAAACAACTGAGAGCTAATGACATTTTGCCTATAACTTTACTCAAGAAATTGAATTGGAAATTCTTTAGACAAAATGAATAGCTATCAGATGAGAATGTGTATATACACAAAGAGAATCAAAATGCACCACACACAGAGAGAAAAGTGCCTGCAAAGCATTGATCTGATAACTCAAACATCCAGAATACAAAGAACTCCAAATGTAACACTAATAGAATAATTTATTACAATCTAACTCATTTTGTAGTATAATTACAGTTCCCAGTACACATATATAGATACTAATTATATTTCTTTGTTCGAATCATACAAAATACAATGTCTGTAAAATGAAGTGATAAATGAGTTGATTTTAATGGATATACAGTTAATATACAACCCTGATAATTTGTCCTTATAGAAACTAAACATTACTCCTGTTGCAGAGCTTGGTGTATATGAATATTCCAGTTAGCTTCTTTATTGTGCCATGCCAATTTTTAAAAAAAATTTTTCAGATATTGCCTATGAGACTATTAAGATGCCTATGAGGTTATTTCAGAACAGCATATGAATATTTGTTTCCTTTTTATGTTTTTTCTTTTTACTTTTATTTTTATGTCCCCACTTCCCCACCACTACCCCACCATGTCTTCCCACTCCCTAGGGCCTCAAGTCTCTTGAGGGTTAGGTGAATCTTCTCACACTGAGACCAGACCAGACAGTCCTCTGCTGTATATGTGTCTGGGGCTGCTGGTTTATGCTGCCTGCTTGGTGGCTCCGTGTCTGAGAGATCTCACAGCTCTGGGTTAGTTGAGACTTCTGGTCTTCCTATGGGGTCACTCTTCTCCTCAACTTGTTCCAACGTTTCCCCAATTCTACCACAAGGGTCCCCAGTTCCTGTCCATTGGTTGGATGTAAGTATCTGCATCTGTCTTGGTCAGCTGCTTGTTGGGCCCTCTCAGAAGGCAGCCATACTAGGTTTCTGTCTTGCATGTAAATCCTTATATTATTCCCTTAAGATACTTTTGGGTTTTTTTCTTGTTGTTGTTGTTGTTGTTGTTAGTTTGTTTTATGATTGTGTGTGTATGATATGATTTCCCAGTTTCTTTCTAACTCTGTTAATTTGCATCACCTTTTTCTTTAAAATAACTGGGCTAAGGTTCTGTCCATCTTGTTTATCTGCTCAAATAGCCAGCTTTTATATTTCTTGATTCTGCCTACTATTTTTTCTGTTTCTATGTCATTAATTTCTGCTCTGGTTTTTATTTCTTCTTGTCTTCTGGGTTTGAGTTTTGTTATTATTTTTCTAAATTCTTGAATATCATCATTAAATTATTTATTCTTTGAGAACTTTACATACTACAAATGAAGAGAAACATATTTCAAAAGAGTTTTTATGATACAGATGGTAAAGAATCATCACTACCCACCAGGGAAATGTAAACCCAAGCTATAATGAGACCTCAAAGTATGAAAAAAGAAAAGATAGAGTTGGGTGAAGGGTTTGAAAACTCTTTTAAATAAAATAATTGTGAAATTTAAAATTAAAAGATGTCAAAAGGCATGAGATCATTTTTATTATTGAGATCTCAGTAACTAAAGATCATGATTACAGGTAGAGAAGTCACAAAGGAAGAGGAAAGAGGAATGCTAAAAAAAAGACTTGAACCATCATCCTGGAATCTTTACTATAGGGCACTCAGATCATGTAGAGTGGCCCCTATGAACTCATGATTTTTTGTGGCTTTAGCTAAGAGCACAAGTTCAGGCAGTTATAAGCCACCAACCATTACTTTATACTTCTCATGAACAATCAAGTCCAGATGTGAGAACATGAGGAGAAAAAGAGAAGGAATGTTTTAGGAACCTGTTCAGCAGAGGTTATCTTCTGTTCTGCCTGGAACAAAAATACTCAATAAAGACATACATTGAGGCACAAAACAAAAAAAAATTATTTTTATGTGATGGTTCCTACCTGTCTTAGGGTTTCTATTCCTGCACAAACATCATGACCAAGAAACAAGTTGGGGAGGAAAGGGTTTATTCATCTTACACTTCCATATCGCTGTTCATCACCTAAAGAAGTCAGGACTGGAACTCAAGCAGGTCAGGAAGCAGGTGCTGATGCAGAGGCCATGGAGGGATGTCACTTACTGTCTTGCTTCCCCTGACTTGCTCAGCCTGCTTTCTTATAGAACCCAGGTCTACCAGCCCAGGGATGGCACCACCCACAATGGGCTGGGCCCTCCCCCCTTGATAACTAGTTGAGAAAATGCCTTAAAGCTGAATCTCATGGAGGTGTCTTCTCAAGTGAGGCTCCTTTCTCTGTGATAACTCCAGCTTGTATCAAATTGACACAAAACCAACCAGTACACTACCTTAGTGATTATTTCCACTGGTAGTTATGGACAATTTTATTATTTAATTTTGACGGTTTTTTAATTGGATATTTTATGTAATTATATTTCATGTGTTATCCCTTATTTCCTCTTCTCCCATCTCCCTCCCTTACCCTCCTTATTCTCTGAAGACACTTTCACCCACCCACTCTCACCTCATCACCCTGGCATTTCCCTATACTGGAGAAATGAGCCTTCCCAGGACCAAGGGCTTCTCCTTCTATTGATGCCTGCTACATATGGGGCTGGAACCATGGGTACTCATTGGTTGGTGTTTTAGTCCCTGGGAGCTCTGGAAGGTCTGGTTGGTTGATATTATTGTTCTTCCTATGGGGTTGCAAATCCCTTCAGTTCTTTCATTCCTTTCTCTAACTCCTCCATTGGGGTTCCCATGCTCAGTCTCATAATTAGCTACAAGCATCCTCATCTGTATCAGTAAGGCTCTGGCAGAGCCTCTCAAGGGACATCCATATCAGGCTCCTGTCAGCAAGCACTTCTTGGTATCAACAATAGTGACTGGGTTTGGTGGCTGCATATGGGATGGATCCCCAGGTGGGGCAGTCTCTGGATGGCTCTTTCTTCAGTGCCTGCTCCATTCTTTGTCCCTGTATTTCCACCCGTGAGTATTTTGTTCTCCCTTCTAAGAAGGACTAAACCATCCACATTTGGGACATTCTTAAATCTTACTGGAAAGGAATTATCCTAGGTCTTGCATAGAACTCACTTCTTCTAATGGACCTTGCTAGGCTCAGCTCCTACCCATTTTTAGCCTTTAGTCTTTCTAAAAAAATGAAATCTGTTTAAGTATAGTTTGAGGTCTAGACTTTAATGTTTAAAATCCCTTTCAAGTGTGCTCAGATACAACAACGTATCTAGTAACTTTCTCAGAAAACTCTGACTTAAATAGGCTTTTTAAACTAATTCATGATTAATTATTGAAATATACAATATTTAATATGCGATATACTTTTTCTTCTCCCTTCACATATAACTTCCTTTAAAAAAATCCAACTAAATATTTTGGCTGAAAAAAAATCTGTCACTAAAAGCCACGTCTCTATATGTAAAGAAAGTCTAATTATCTGAAAAATGGTTTTCTACATTTTCTACTGAGGTTCCCCTTCCCCCACCTTTGCTTTGCAGACAATGGCCAGAAGAACCTATCCTTCCCAAAGCCCTCACAGCCATCCCTTTCCTGCCTTCCTACTGAAATGCATTAGAATGTGAACCTAATGGCCTGCCTACAACTGGCTTACAGAAACTCTTTCCCAGACAGGCTTCATTGTCTCAAATTCTTCAAGGAAAGGTGTGGCCACCCATACCTCCACAGCAAAGCTGAAGGAAGGTTCCTTCCCCTGTGACCCCAGATCCTCTCTATTCCCTTGCTCATGAGAAGCCCACCTTTAAAGAGAGTCTCTGATCTTGATGTTCTGTTTTTACATTAGATATTTTCATTGGAATGAAAACGCACCCAACTTCTGCAGCAGGAGACATAATGGCCTGCATTACTGTGCTGTGTTATGCCAATTTCTTCAGTCTTTTTAGATTTTGAGGATCTTGACAGCAAGGATGATATTACTGTGTTACCATATTTAACCCAGAAAACGTTTTAGCCTATTTAAAAATAAACTGTGTAATCCTGGCACACTTTAGTCTCTGTATTATTAGCAACAAAAACTAAATAAATCAAACTTCAATCAACATACCAACAAATAGAAAGCCAAATACTAACTCTAATAATTAGAGATTAGGCCCTATAATGGAAATGTTTGGAAAAGATTTTATCTTGATACATGAGATGCATTATCTATGTAAATGGCTCTAAACTCCAGCAAATGAAAAGATGTAATAACCTTAAATCTGAGGATATCCTGATTATTTCTCACAACCAAAAGAAATGTTAGTAGACTTCTTGCTCAGTAACAGCTGGTTTGCCTAATTGTCTTCAAGCTAGGACTAGAAGAATGATGAACTTAGCTTTCAGCTGTAAAGAAACCAGAACTAATAATCTTCCACCTATATTTAGGCCTTCCTTAACCTTTGGGGAGAAAAGAGAGGTTGAATTTTCAAGCCCTAGAAATATGATTGAATTGTGGTTTGGTTTCACATGTTGTTAGATCTTTATCTAAACATCTCCATCAATAAATGAGACTATTGCCTCTTTGAGGACATGGGCTCTTCACCTACCAAAAACTAGAAGCCAGATCCATGGCCCCTTGGTATGAGAAGTTCCTTAAATGAACTGCCCATCATCCCAGAGAGACAATTTCCCCTTGGCTTCTATAACGGGGAAGAAAGAATAATACCAAGGAGGCTACAGCTGTGCAGGCATGAGGCAATGATTTTCCATCCATAAGTGTAGCATTTGGCCCCCAAATCACTTTTTACACCCCACAGTAGATGTGTATGTAAGGAAGGAAAGAGAGTTGGAATTGTATGGGACCACGTGAGACCTAGAAATGCTTCTTTTGGCATCAAGTGTGAGACAAACTTAAGAAGCTGTTCCCCAAGACACGACATGAATTCTTTATTAACACTGGGAGAACCATGACATCAGAGTGGATGGTCTACAGCCTTAGCTCTCTTGACCTGTTCTGTCTCTTGACAGACTAACAGAACGGGTCACAAGACTACTTTGTTCTTGCCTCCCTGTAGCTGGGCCATGCTGAGCCTGTTTGCCAGTGACCCGGAGGTACCAGCTCATGCTTCTGCTCACGGTATCTACGTGGTACACTGGAGACAGGCTGGACTCAGCTAAAGAAGCAGTGATGGAAGCCCTCAAGGTCGAGTTCAAAGCAAATGCCTGGAAGCTTTCTGGAAGTGCCATGCAAATCATGAAAGTGAGGAATGCATTATCAAATCTGACTGAAGCTTGAAATGCTGAATCTTCAAGAGGAGGTTGTGTGGGCATCTGTTGACGCAGACTGAAATCAACTTCACTTCCTAGAGGTAAGAAGAAAGAAAGAAAGAGAAAGAAAATACCTGCATTGTTCTTAAATAGACTACACCAATAAATTGATATGGCTCACTCTCAAAAACAACAAGAAACAAACAAAGTGACAAACAAACAAAAAACAAAGCTACTGACACATATAGAGCAGAGGTCTGGAATGTAAATAAGTGAAATAATTTAAATTTTAAAAATTCAATATTGAAACACACACACACACACACTCACACACACACACACTCACACACACACACACACTCACACACACACATACACACACACACTCACACACATACACGCACACACATACTCACACACATACACACACACACACACACTTACACACACACACACTCACACACACACACACACACTCACACACACACTCACACACACACACACTCACACACACACACATTCACACACACACTCACACACACACACACTCACACACACACACATACACACACTCACACACACACACTCACACACACACACTCACACTCACACACACACACTCACACACACACTCACACACATACACACACACACACTCACACACACACACACACACACACACACACACACAGTCCCGAGCTCAACTATTAGGAATATGCCTTTTTGAACTTCAAATTGTTCCCTCACATTTTCTTCATCAGAGCCACTAGCTAAAATATCTTCACCTAGCTTCCCTGACAATTTTACTTTTTCAAATGCTTTCTAAGGGTTGTGGTCACTGCTGACAATCTGTAGCTAGAGGTTTTTTCCTAGGGTGCTGATTGAATCATTAATATGCTCCAGCAAAAAATGACTGAAAAAGTTCAAGGACTTTTATTGTGAATGTCTGTGACGCTGCCCACTGAGGGGCTGGAAGGCCCATCAGAGTTTTTATACAACTCTTAGATTAACAGGGATGTGAAGGCAGCACGTAGAGAAAAACTCTAGAACAGCACGAAGTGCTCACGACACTTGGTATCCAGGCTGTGCACCCTTTGTGGCTGAGTTCACTGAGCAGCATTCTATGAATTCTAAAGCTGACTGTCATTCATTCCTCCTGCATGGCCCTCAGTATTAAATTCCACATATACGAAGGAAAAATTTAAATAATAAATAATTTAAAATTTTTATCAGATTTATTCATTTTCTTGGACTTGTGCTTTTCCTGAGTATATGTGTGTCCTATACATGTGCTGCACTATCTGTGACATTTAGGAGAGAGCATTGGCTACCCGGAAACTGGGACATGGATGGTTGTGGGCCACTATGTGGGTGCAGGGGATCAAACCTCGTCCTTTCTAAGAACAGTAAGTACTTTTAGCTGCTGAGTTTTCATAAGTAAAACCATTTTAGTGAAACAAAGAGCAATACGCGGGAGTACTTACTTGTATGCTAATCTTCGTTTCTTCTGTGCTGCTGTGTCTGAACACCTACATCTATGCTCGAATCATTCATAAAGAATGAAATCTCTGCCTCATAATGCCAGTGGCTGAAGAGGCCAAGAGCTAGGGTTGCACACTGTGAGGCCTTTTCTGCCTCATCATTCCATGCAAAGGGTAGAACAAGAAAAGATACAGACAAGAGGAAGACAGAGGGGGCACTGACTTCATCTTTTCATCCAAACTACTCCCACAATAACCCAAATGTGAGCTATCATCCCAAATTCACTCATGATGTCATAGGTCCCACGATCAAATCATCTCCTCAAGTCTCACTGCTTCACACTGCCTAATTATGGACTCACTTTGTAAAGCATAAACTATTAGAGACATTTTCCCTCATAGCACCACATCCTTGGATACATGTACTCATAACATTGCATCATCTTGCTATCTCCATGTTCTCTGTGTATATCTATATACATGTATGAAGATAGTTAAGCATATATTTACATATATGACATTATATTTAAAGTTAATTTTCAAACATTTAAGGTTTTAGTCATCTGTATGTGTGTTTGCCTGTGTACCAAGTACATATAGTATTTATGTAAACCACAAGAGGTATCTAATCCCTAAAAACTGGAGTTATAGATAGTTGTAAGCCATTAGGGTGTGCTGGCAACCCAACACAGGTCCTCTACAAGAGCAATAAGTGTTCTTTAACTACTGAACAACCTCTTCATCCACCATTACGTTTAATAGATGCAATGTTTCTACTTCATTTGTAAACTTCCATATTAATTCTTTGCCTCTCAGTTTTTAAGTATATACTTGTAATGGCTATTCCTGGTTGTCAACTTGACTGTATCTGAAACAAACTACAACCCAGAATTGGAGGGCTCACCTGTGATCCAGATCTTGAGGCTGGAAGACACAAGTTTCTGACCTAGATCATAGTATGGAGATCTTGAGGTATAGTGGCCATGAAAAGCTTAGGCCCAGGCCAGGTAATACATGACTTTAATTCCTAGATCTACTGAGGCAAGGTGATCTTTGAGTTCTAGGTTCTCTGACAAAGCAAGTCCCAGATCCAGGTGTGGTAGTTCACACCTTTAATGTGGGCCACACCTTCTGCTGCAGACTTGTATAAGGACACTGGAAGAAGGAAGATTCACTCTTGCCTGCTTGCACTTACTCACCAGCACATCTGTTGGAACCTATGCTGTCTGGATTCCAGTTTATACAGAAGACCAGCTGAATAACAACCCTGGTAGCACTGAGCAACTACTAGATTCTTGGACTACCTATTCACAGCTGACCATTGTTGGGTTAGTTGGACCTCAGAATGTAAATCATCACAATAAATTTCCTCCAAAAAGAGACATTCCATAAGTTCTGTGACTCTAGAGAACCTTGACCAATACAATATTATTTAAGAATATATGTGTGCTCATTTATGTTATGGATATGGTTATTTTATTTAACATATCACTCTTATTCCAGTTTGTTTAACTGATACAATGCAGGGCCTAACAGAGTTTTTCTTCTCCTAACATTCAATCTACTCACATTCATTACTAATGAAATGCAGTCAACTAGTACTTCCTTAGTTGTCCAATCTCTTTAGGATCCTTGAACTAGAGACATTACTACTGTCAGAACCTTAAATTTTATAGCAGCGCATTCTTCCCACTTTAGGCCTAATGAACTTAGAATATATATAGAACAATGTCACCTCAACCCTCTCTGAACCAAAAATTTAAGCAGCCATTTAAACTGTATAGGGGTCTGGTCTCAATTCCACATGTTCTATATCTAAATATTACTTATTTGAAGAGATAAAATAATGTTAAATTAGAAAACTCCTTAATGCTATTGCCTTTTATTTCAGAGATAAGAATAATGACTCTACAGCAGGAGTCCACAGATTTCTTGGTAATCATCAGGAAACACAAGGTTAGCCTATTCCTTTAAAAGTTTAAGATTTAGGAAAATACTTATTATATATTCATTATTTTAAAGGTATTTATTTCATTCTAAAGAACAGTGTCCCCATGAGTTTCTAGCTTAAATGTTACCAGAGACACACTTATTTTTTATTAAATTATTTTATTTATTTACATTTCAAATGTTGCCCATCTTCCTGGTTCCCCTTCCCCTTGGACCTGAGAAGGTGCTCCCCTACCCACACATCCCTACCTCATTCCCCTTTCCTAGGACACTGAGTCTCTACAGGATTTGGCACATCCCCTCCCACTGAGGCCAAACAAGACAGTCTTCTGCTACATATAAAGAGGCACACTTATTCCAGAATAGTGCGAGACAGAAATTTTCAGTTGTTGAAGAAACCAGACATCTTTAGAATCATAGCATTAGTTTTGGTTCTGGGTTTTGTCATGTCTGCTGGAGGAGTCTGGGTAGTTAACATCTGTTTTCTTTACCCTAACACTGAGATCTTAGCCCAGCACTTCCTAAATGTGCCAAAAAAGACCTGAGTAGAGTTGCCAAGACACCCTGAAACTCTATTCTGGCTATTCTTTCATCATACAACCAACCAACACGTATACCACCTTTCACTAGAAACTTCATGTGCCCTGAGTGGGCAGCTCTTGATGAAGACTTGCCCATGGTTTGTTGGATAAAAGCTTGTGACAGAGAACTTGAAAAGTTGTGGGTACACTTAAGCAAGTCAGTAATACAGAGAACAATTTCGAGACCCACCCAGATCACAAACATTGATTTAGAGTTTCCCATCAAAAACAATATTTTGCCATGATCTAAGCCATTGGCAGACATAGCCACACAAAAAGAACAAGGGAAATGCCATCTCTGACATGAGCTGTCTAGCTGGGTGGAGAGTTTTTCTTTTGTGGTCTGTGGGTAATAGCCAGTATTTGTTAAGTAAGAATTAGTATTAACTCCTTCCGTCCTCACCAAAAGTTCTATAAGGCAGGTCATATTCTTATTCTCATTTTAAAGATGAAAATCCCAAATTCACACAGGGACTAAATCTCTGCTAAAATGTAAGCCTCTGCAGGCTCTGAAGCCCTAAGGCCTGCTACAATGGTATCTGCAGATGGGAATCGGTGGAGGGCACTGTATTCACAGAAGCTTATAGTTTAGATGCTCCGTTTGGGATAATCCAGAGACTTCCCTTGCTTTACATTATTGTTATTTTGAGACTCATGAATGTAATTAAAGGGAAACAAATGAAAGGATATTAGGTGACAGGTATGATAATCACAGCCTCAAGGGCAAACTGGTTTGCCAGGGGCCATTTGCTAAAAAGAAAAGTTTTGTCATGGGAGTATCAACATCAGATGGAATCATTAGCACTAGAGTTTTGTTTTCTTCCCCACCCCCTCCCATTAAGATCAGTACTGTTGAATTCTCAGCTAAAGTAACATCTCAGGACAATGTGCATCTGCAAACTAAAGGGAAGAGAAACATAATCCGGGGACAAATTTAAGCCCAAGGAGGGGAGCATCACGGAGAACTTGGTTCTCACACCAGTTTCTCAATTATTGGTGATGTGCACCGCGTCACAGGTTTCTTATTACACTTTTGAGGTTTTACTCGGTGCAGTGAATGTTTTCCCTTCCAATAATAAAAACAGCAGTTTATAAACGTGTAAAGGAACCAGCTCTAAGCTGAGCTGTGAGGGGGCTGTAACTGATAAATCATACTTACAGCCTAGATACAGTCAGGCCAGTTGTTTTCCATTTTCAGGAACTTTTTTTTCTTTTTTTCACAAAAACTTGAGTCATTATTCCAATATCAGAGGTTTAATATAAATGCCTAGATTTCTGTTCTCACTTTTTTAAATGTGTATATTGGGAGGGATTGTTGTGTTAGGGGAGTTTGAGCATACGAGCTCAGATGACCAGAGTCCAGAACACATCAGAATCCCTGGAGCAAGAGTTACTAGCTGCTGTAAGCCCCCTCCTGTGTACTGGAAAGTGAACACAGGTCCTGTCAAGAGCCATAGGTACTCTTCACCTCTAAGCCATGTCTCTGGGCCCTCTGCTTTAATTTAAAAGCCTGGAATGTGGCTGAGTAATACTGCTTTTTTTTTCTACCCTACAGGTCCTTTGCATATATATTACAGTTTCCAGTTTGGGTTTTTAATGGGATTCTTGAGTGAGTGAACATGTGTGTCTCTGCATCTCTATGCGTTTCTTGTGCTTCTACATTGGCTCTTTATCTTGTCTGGTTATTTTATCAATGTTCTGATTTATTTTTTAAATCTTTATTGTTGTATTATATGCTATCCTACAAATGCCTGTTTTGTTTTATAATGAGAGACAGAAAGAGTGTGAATCCAGGTAGGAGCGAAGATGGGGAGGAACTGGGAAGAGTGAAGGGAGGAGAAAGTGTAATCAGAACATATTTATGAATATATTTATATATATATATATATGTATTATATGTAGAATATATGCATGAAAAAAATCTAATTTTATTTTTTTATTTTATTTAGTCTTTTCTTACAGTCCAGATTCTCTCTCCAACCCAGTTTACCCTCTGACTGTTCTGCATTCCATACCTCCTCCCCCATCTCCAAGACAATGTCCTCATCCCCCACCCCCAACCCATCAGACCTGGGGCCTCAAGTCTCCTGAGTGTTAGATGCATTTTCTCTGAGTCCAGACCCAGCAGTCCTCTAGAGGCTGCGTTGAGGGCCTGTATCAGCTGGTACATGCTGCCTTGTTGGTGGCCCAGTGTGTGAGAAAGCTCAGATGTTCAGGTTAGTTGAGATTGCTGGTCCTCCTACAGGGTTACATTCCTCAGCTTCTTAAAGCCTAGAATATGACAATGTTGGAGTGACATTATCCCATGGTGACAGTTGAGTTGATCGGAGGCTCTGCCTATGAGCAGATTCCTGCTGCTGTGTTAGATGTATGCGTTGAGCTATGTGCTGTGGGAGGGAAAGGCTGAGGAGCAATCAGATGTATAAGCTGCAATTTACATGGGCAGTGGACATTGGCAGTGAATGAATCTGCAAGAAAACAGAGGCTATATCATCAAAGAGTAACTCAGACAGTGTTTTCAGAAGTATGGAAGGCAAGGAGTACATTGCTGACCTTCATGGAGAACACAAAGATTCATTTCTTCTCTGTACAAACTGCCACAAAGTCATAATTATCTACAAATGAGACAAAAGTAACATCATATAAAGCTGAGGCCACACACATAAATTGATTGTGCATTTAGGATCTTTAAATAATGCCCAACACCTATTAAATGCCCAATAGATGCAGACTGCAATCATTACTAAATTTTAATATGAAGACAACAGAAAATGAACAAATCAGGTACATCCCCATGAGTGCTGCTCTAGAGCAATGTGCCTATGTGCCGACTGTATATATTTTTCTGTCAATTTGCTTTTTACTGGCTGACATGTTAAGAATAATGTAATTGCTTGTAGGTGTACAGCAACATAAGCCATGCTGCACTCTTTGGGCTCAAGTCACGTTATTGAACATGCATTTGTTCTCTGAATGGCTCTTCTTCCTCACCTCCCATCCTGAATAGAGTGGGAAAGGACATAGTAATTTAGTAAAGAACCTGAGTGTGTGTGTGCATGTGTGTGTGTGTGTGTGTGTGTGTGTGTGTGTGTGTGTGATATAAAAGTATTCCCTGTAACTGTGCTGTACCGTATAAGTGATGGTTCTCCTCTGCAAATAGTGCCTATTAACTGAAACTGTATTTACATGCCGAGATAAACAGTGTATCAGTCTGAAGACTTGGTTTAGTAAATAGTATGGTCTCCTGGATCTTAGAGCAAAACTGAAACAGCAAGTGAAGAAGAAAATCTTAATAACTACTGTATAAAGGACAAGGAGATGAGGAAATGTAGCTGTGATTGGTCAAGGTTTGAATAATAGAAGAACACTGTAAATAATGTTTAAGGAAAGTTAAACACTTTTGGCAGGATTTTTTGTCTTATGCATTTATTTTATAATAGGGATTACATAGTATTATTCTTCTAATGGCATTTGTTTTTTAGTCAAAGCTAGGCTCAAATGTGCCATTGCTTCATCCACAATAAAATAGAATTGTATATCTGCATTATTATATGTGAATATTCTCCAACATGTTCTAACACTGGTCTCTTCTTTTCTAAGCTGAGATAAAATTTAGAAGACATTCACGGTGAAGTAACTTGAGACATCAGCTTGGTAACCTTAATGCTGACTGACTTTTAGCGTTGGAGGTGGTCTTGAAGAACTAAATAAGCTGTAATTAAAACAGACAGCTTCGACGGAGATTGGCTAACTGTACTTTTAAATCTTCTTTTTCCCCAAGGAAATTTTGGAGGGGTGGATGGAAATCCTGGAAACCAGCTTGAGGGAAGAAAACTTAGAATAGTGTACATGGAGTAGCTCAATACTGTTAGTGAGAAAAATAGTTAGGATATACATGCTCCAGTGGTTTATTAATGAATACTCCCAACACCCTGTGATAAAGCCTTCCTATCCTGGGAGTATCCTAACTTTTCATATGTCAGTAAGGACATATGGCCATGCAAATAAGAATTTGCTGTTTCTGTGAAAACTTGTTATATTTACTTCTATGTATTACTAAAAAAAGGAGATAAACCCTATAATCTCTTGAAAGAACACTATGGGGATATGATTGCTAAATGACCCCCTCGGCATTTTCCATTTCCCAACACATTATTACATTGAGCGGCATTTTAGGTAATTGTCAGATACATGTAAGGCCTTTCAAAGTCTCCATGAAGTGTTGGCAGCAAAACACAACCTGTGGTCAATTTCCACCCTCCAGCATAAATCATGGCTACTTAGTTCATCGGAGAGCCACAGGGCAACTCCTGGGCCATGGGTATGCCATAAGCCGATTCACCTAGAACCTAGATCGGCCTCAGCTTGGGACCTTTGGCTGCTGACTCTCAAGCTGTGTTGGGAGCTGCTAAATTCCTTAGAGACAGTGGGCACTGGACAAAAGGATAGCATCTCCTGAGGAAGGAGGAGAAATAGGCCCTTCTGCACACTTCCCACTTACAGAGAAAAAAGACCCTCCTTATCCAGTCTGAATACAACCAGAAAGGAGTTGTCCCCTTTGCCTGCGCACCACACAGTGCTTTCGCCTCTGCTGCATTTCATAGGCATATCAACCCTGAGGACAGACAGCCACTGCAGGCTGAACATTTCTACCCAAGGCCAACATTGAGCTGTATAAAGAACACTGATAGAAAGAAATGGCTCTTGTTGCAGTAATATTAAAAAATAAAAATCAGTTTATCTCTTTTCCGGCCCTGAGGTCTCACTCTTCAGGCCCAACCCTGATACGGAGCTGCAGGCACCTCTGGAGCCCGGTCCGAGCCAGCACAGCCCAACTCATCCACGAAACTCCCTTCCCTTGGTGGTTTATTACTGCCTATTCCCCTGCCTCTGTCCTGGGGTGTTTCTGTACCCCAAAATCTCACACAAACACAACTCTAAAGACCAATAACTTTTCATACAGGTTTATATATTCAACTCTCAATCCACAAACCCTCTACACAACAAGATTACATCAAATAGACAAAGATACAAACTGCCCTTCAGATAAGATGGTAGACCTATAAAATCCTTAATGCTCATAGCTATTTAATGCCAATTAATATCACCTGGGTCAAGCTGGTTCTTGGGAACCTTCATGTTGCCATGACAACCTTCACCCTCTGTCCTCTGCCCTCCTCAGAGCTCTCAGTGATCTCTACTTCCCTTGCCCCGCCCAGTCACTGGCTTTCCTTAATTTTACTAATTAAAATGGGAAGGTTCAGTTGGAGTCACGTGACTAGCCAGCCCTTCTTGGGGAAGTGGAATTAACATTAAAATACAAACAGCTTCAGGACACTCTACAGACTCCACTTAAACCAACATCTAATTCTTGCACCCTGTGCTGTAGAGCTCTTGACAAGGAGGGTACTAAATAGTGGACCTTCTTCCATTAACTTCTGCAAGGACAAATTAGGTAAAATATAAATAAATTGTTTAGTCTAGTCATTGGGCCTGATAACCTCCAATAAGTATCATGTAGGAACACCATTCTGCCTTGTGCAATCCAATATGAGAAAGTGCATGTCTATGACATTTCTGGTGTTTCCACACTGTTTATTGTGGTTATATTTTATCATGCCCTATCAGAATGATTAGCTTCATAAAAACAATGTTCAGCTCACACACAAAAAAGCAAACTCAGACTGTTCTACTTTTAGCTTAATAGCCACTGTTAAACAATTAGTGATTACTAATAACATGATTCCGTGGCTTAATATATTACCTTGACAAAACTGGAACACAGCCCTTCTTTTGTTACCTGACCTTTATAACAACCTAAACAAATTCAATGGCAATTTATTCCTGAGCCCTTTCAAATGTTCAAAACTAATTTCTGAAGTTTCTGAGTCTGAGATTACTCTGCAATGCAAATTAAACATTTTTAGACTCAAAACTTTAAAACAACACTCTATAATGACAAAAGTGCTCAACAAAGATGTGACCTTTTCTATGATTCAACACTGTACAATCTGCAATTGAATTGTGTAACCAAAGATAGCACACAGAACTCCTGCTAGCAGAACATAATTACTCATAACCTTGAAACCCCTTGAGCTACGGTAGTGATACCTGCATGTCCTTTAACATATAAAAATTCATTTCTATGAAGTCTAGATGTCTCTTCTGAGTTTTCTAAAAGCTATTTGCAGGAAGGGTAACCAAAAAAATAAAATAAAATCACACCATGTTACCTTATTCAAGTGTGACAAGGACGTTCCTTTATGTGCATTTGTGATATAGTAAACTGTCAAAAACTCATTGCAACACAATTAAAAGAACAAAAGCTAAACAATGAATACAATAGTGCCCTCTCACATCTGAACATGTCTTCCTTTAGTGTCTTAGCTCTTAGATCATCCCCACAGAATTGGAAGTTTTTACTCTATGATCATGGCTGGTATTCTGGCACTTTGGATTGTCTATCTTTGGTCCCAAGGACCTGAAGGAAGACAAATTTATCTTTTCTCTACATAATAAAAAGTAGCTAATAACAAAAGCTTGTGTATATGTGTGTGTGTGACTAAAGGTACATGTAAACTTGAGATAGGGAAGGTCTACAAAGTTATATGTTCCCTGAACCCCTATGTTTCTGTAACTCATCACCTCCTGATATCTCTTGTTGCATGGAAGAAGAAAATGAGCAACTTTCTGCTAAAAAAAAATCCCTTAGAAAATGCATCTAAGGATTTCATTACATTATTTTCTTCTTGAAGTAAATTCACCCTCAGTGTTAGTCGATGAGAACTCACCAAGAAAATCTCAGCAGTCTGTTTAGCTAGAAACTTGTGGCTAGTCATGAGGATATTAAGTGATTTATCACTTGATATCTAATTCTAATTATTTTTCTTTATTTTTTTCTCATAAAATGTAAGATAAATCTTTAACTTATAAAATAAACCAAAGCACTCAAATTTTCATTTAGCCCTAAAGACAACTTTCAAAGCAAATTAAATGCAACAATCACAAAAAAGAATGTTATATGTCTCCAGTTGATCGGTTTTAATTTAAATTTTGTTTGTATTTGACAGTTCATTTCATCGTTCAAATTACCTCCCTTGACTTGGGTAATACTGAGACTTCATATTATAGAAGCCCTTCCAATGGATGCTGGCTATTGGAATAACCAAGAACAAAAAGAGCAATAAACTATAGCTTATCGTCATGTGATGTGGCTGTGAGAACACACTCTGTTACATTAGCCTCTTAGAGCCTAGAGCATCCACGGATTGGAAAGCGGGTACTGTGACTCGGAGTTTCTAGGCAATGATGGCTTGTGTTCTGGTAATTCAACCATGGGAAGAACAGGGAAGATAACTACTTGAACCATGTAACTTTTGTCTCATTCACTATTACTGACACAGTATTGAGGAATTATTTACCAAACTGTTTCCTCATTTGTCAACTCTTTCGTCTCCTATTACATTCCAATGTGGTGCAAGGGATTCAAATTTACTTTAGAAATAAATATTTCTCAAATCTTTGATTTAAACATATATAAAGTAAGCAGTGTTTATATCTTATTCCTATTTATTAAACATTAAAATAATATGGGGCAAAAGATCAGCAAGATTATAAAGATCAATTAAAGATTAGTAAGATCAATTAAAGATTAATAAGATCAACTAAAATAATAGAGGGGTAACGCAATCACTCTCCATTATTCTGATACTGTTGGTTTGGTTGTACACCAACAATAATTCTGTGAGAAGAGAAATTTTCAAAATATATAAACATCTTCTTCATTGCTTATCTAGTTAAGTAATAAATGGGAATGTTATAAAATTGAAACTTGTTTCTAATTTGATCTAAGATTTGGACATCAATGTATTTTATTTTAAAAAACTCTAAATTCTACTTCAATAAGGGTAGATTATAAAATAGGTTGATGTGTGTTATTGGTATGACATTCACTTAAGGTAAACTAGAGCACAAAAAGTCATAGCTCACTAAAAGATAGGGGGAAAATAGTTTTTTCCAAATTTAAAACTTTATGTAACAATGGTAGCAAATTATGAAGACAGATTTTTAAACAAAATACAGTAGAGAAATTTTTGAATTACATTTCTGTTCTCCATATGGTAAATAATATTTCAATAATATTCATCATAATCACAGAGTGATTAAAAACTACTTAACCAAAAAATTCTTAGACAAAAGTTAAGTAAGTCTATCAGGTGGAAAAATTAATTCAAATACTATTTTATGGATCATACGATGTTTTTCTGAAGCTGGAGAGATTGCTTAGTGGTTAAGAATATTAATTGTTCTTGTGGAGGACATGTACTTGGTTCCAAAGACCTACACAGTGACTTACAACCATTTGTAACTATAGTTCTAAGGGGACCTGGTACCTTCTTCTGGCCTCCATGCGCATTAGGCATGCAAGCAGTGAATGTACATGCATGCAAAAAAAAAAAAAAAAAAAAAAAAACTTATCCACATAAAAGTAAAATAAATACACTTTAAAAATGTTTGTCTCAATTTATCAGGTTTATATACAGTCATTTGTTTTGATTTCTGTTCATATTCTGTGAATATATCTTGTGACCAAATCAGTATTTGTTAATTTATAATCTTTTTATTTAAAAAAAAAATCTTCAAAATAAAATCTCTAGCCTTGGTTCTGAATATTGAGATTGTCGCAGTAGAGAAAGTTCCTCTAGAGCCTAGAGTAGAGGCTGATACCATACAGTCTGGTGGCAATTAGCAGCTCAAGAGAAAGCAAGAGACAGGAAGGACAGAAGGTGGTGTTTGGAGGAGCACATGGAGAGATACTGCATAATTGAGAAATCCAGAGCTGGGGAGCATAAGAGGAAAAACATGGTGGGACTGGTACCTCATTCAAACACCACTCAAACCATCCATCAACTGGAGGGGGTGGATCCCAAGTGTGATCTATCCATTCTGTGGGATATTATTCAACCATAAAGTGCAGCCACAAAGTTGTGACTAATGCTAACTGCTAAAAATCAAGACACTGAAAATACAGTAGTATGACTTGACTTTTAAAACGGCCTGACTAGCTAAATACCCAGAGTCTGAGGGTGGATTCACTCATAGTCACCACATAATGAGAAAGTACAAGTGGGAAAGATCTGAGTAATAATGCATTGAGAAACACTTTGGACCACTGACATCCAAAATAGTAATATAAAAAATGCTTTTATTTTTGATTTGCGAATTTCATACATGTATACAATGAAGTATGATATCATCTAACTTCCAACTCCCATCAGATCCCATCAATAAGCTTTTCTTCAGGTTCAACTTGTACTAACCCATTGAGTTCAACAGAAGTCCAATATGCACATGGGTGTGAAGCCCCTCACATAGGATGCGAAGTTGCCTACCAGTGGCCAGACCCCCATGAACAATGATTCTCCCTCCACAGCAGCTATAAACTACTAGTCGCCTCTCAATAAGGGATGGGGGCTTCAAGAGCAATAACCCCCATACATGCTAGAACTCTGACTATATTGACCTCTTGCAGGTTATGTGCAGCTGCCGTGATTTCATGAGTGCAGTAACCATATCATGTCCAGAAGGCAGCATTTCAGAGTCTACCACCCCATCTGCCAGCTCCAAAACTTGCTTGGTGCTCCCTGAGCCTTGTTGGAAGAGCTGGGTGACAACAGTGTCCCACGTAGGGCAGAAGGGTCTTTGTCACTTATTTTCAGTACTCTGAAAAGTTATGGTTCTCTGCATTGACTGCTGACCACCAAGGGGAAAGCTTAAACTATGAACAAGTTTGGATGTAACTCCTGTCTACAGAGGAAAACATAAATATTAGAAAGCAGTTTGACAACTCGGTCACTCAAAAAATAAAAGAAAAAGAAAAAGAAAAGAAAAATCTACAATACCCTTTCTGTCAAGCCAAATTGAATGCCTTGAAAGCCAAGAAGGCAGTGCTGAGAGATGCCCATAGCCACAAAAAGAACAAGATCTGCACATCACTTAACTTGTCCAAATACCCTGTAGCTCTCGAGGCAGCCCATTTTTCCCTCGAAAAAGCATACCCTCAAGAAACAAGCTTGACCACTGTGCCATCATCAAATTTCCCCTGAGCACCGAGTCAGCTGTAAAGAAGATAAAAGACAACATATTCAATGTGGATGTAAGGCCAGGAAGTACCAGATCAAACAGGCTGTGAAGAAGCTGTATGACAGTGATGTGGCCAAAGTCAAAACCCTAATAAAGCCTGTCAAGAAAACAAGGCGCATGTGTAGCTGACTTCTGATTATGATGCTCTGGATACTCCAAAGAAATCTAAGCTGCGTATAATTGGCTACTTATAAATACACTTTTTTCACTATGCTTTTGACCAGGTTTACAGTATCAGCCATAAATACCTTCCCCCATAAATCTGCTCTCAGATATAATCAGAAAGTGGTTTATCTTGTCATATCATGCCCTTATAGTCAAGTAGGATCATCATCTTGGGTTCTTACTCAGCACTGGGTAAAATCACTGATGTCTTTTCTCTCCCAGAAGCCTGAATAGTGTCTTCCAGCTCTATGAAGACAGCCAAGCAAGTGGAGATTTCCTGATCCTTTTGAGGGTTGTTTTCTGCATCCTACAGCTAAAGTGTGTGGTGGGTTTCCTTTCTGTTTCTGTGATAAAACACTGACAAAAACCAGGTTGGAAGACACATGTATACACATTTACATCTTTGAGGGAAGTCAAGTCAGTGCAGGTTAGAGTCATCAAAGAAGCTGTATTGGAGTTGTAAGGAGTAAACTGGAGAGCAGAGGGTGATGCGACAATGCTCCAGAGTGAGACCGGGGACAAATCAGGAACAGAGAGGACACATTTAGAATTGTTCCTTGTTGCTCTGAATATGAAAATGATGGTGTATCTCTTTATTGGCCCACATAGTCTCACTCCACGGTTGCAGTTCTAGTGTGGAGCCAAGCACATGAACTCTGTCACTCAGTCTGCAAGCTACACTCTTCACGAGATTCCCTTCCCAGACAGTTCAGTCTGCCACTCGCTTACTGTCCAGGGTGGATATGACTGCTCCGGTGGGTTCCATCTCTCCATTGCCCAGCACAAACATGACTCTAAAGCCCAATAGCCTTTCATGTAGGTTTATATATTAAATTCTCAATCCACAAACCTTCTACACAATAAGAATATTTCCAGAGGACAAAGATACAAACTGCCCTTCTATATGAGATAAAAGACCTATAGAATCCCTTAAAATATTCATATCTACCTAATGCCAATTAGGTCCACCTGGATCCTGATCACCCTTCTCGAGCTCCATCTTAATTTCATTCTCGAATCTCCTCCTCTTCTGTTTTCCTATCTGTTTCCCACCTACCTCTCCACTGTCCAATCCTATATCGACTTAACAAAAATCTACAGCTCCTTACATTTATTCATTCATCCTCTCTCTCTCTCTCTCTCTCTCTCTCTCTCTCTCTCTCTCTCTCTCTCTCTCTCTCTCACACACACACACACACACACACACACACACATACACACACACACACACACACACACACAGAGAGACACACATATACACACACACACACACACACACATACACACACACACACACACACACACACACACAGAGACACACATACACACACACACACACACACACACACACACACACAGGTTTTAATTCTGAGCTCTGTCCTGGGCTGCTGTGAGAGCATCATCAACCACATTTTGTATTAAACAAGATTGGTACCTGACTGCTTCCTTCCTTTTGAATGGGTCAGATTATAACCACAACTATTTAAAAGAAAGTTTACATGATGGTTACCAATGACTTTGAGTACCATGAATCCACCCATCATTTCCCAGGGTGCTAAGTCTGGGCTGGGTCATTATTCCTCACACACCTGAGAGTATGGATACGTTACTGATTTATTTTAAAGCAACACAACTGTTAATAATCTATCTGCCTGTCTTTTTGCCAACTCCATGAATTATTGACTACGCATTTTGGAGCTCTTTGCTTTCTGCACCTGGGAAGTGTAGAGAGCTTGATTCTCAGGTCTCCTTTGTGCCAGAAGAGCAATTGCCTTAGTGCTAACACAGAAACTTGCATTTAACATGTGAAAAATTCTGTTCAAGCTTACATCCAATCAAATAAAAACATCCTAAAACCTCAAACTTATTTCTCACTTATTAAAGAAATCTATTATTGGCAGAAACACTCTGAACTTTATTTTTGTCTGCTTTCTTTCCCCCATCAACTTTTGATTTAATGTAGCAGGTATTGCTGAAAAGTTCAGCTCTCACTGACTGTAATAGCCGGGGGGTTTGCTGATGTGAGTGATGAGGAAGGACTTTTAGAGTGTCTGGCATCTAGCCATCAAACCTATGGTTTGGAAGTATCCCCAAAATTAATCCTCACTCTGCCTTCATTCATTAGGCGGGACTGCCAAGCCAGTGTTCTTCTGCTGAGGCTAAGCACTCGATGAAAGCCAGGGATCAAATCGCAACCTGGGGAAATAAAGAATAGAAAATATACGCTTTCCTGGATTACATTCTTCAGTTTTCTCAACCAGCCTGTTTAACTTATAATTGGGTCATCACTCACATCTGCTGAGTAGAAGAGACTGGTTCTGGTGGCAGAGGACAGGGAGCAGAGGGAACAAGGAGAACACTGTCTCTGTCACAGCCCTCTCCAAACATAGTATCTGAAGCTGACAAAACAGAGGAGAGAGACTTAGCGCAGAATGCAGTCCCCTCTAAGTCCAAGGTTATTTTCTAACACATGCAAGCAGAGCTATCCCTAAAAAATCAGAATCATTAGACCAATGTTACTGTCCCCATTAATCAAACTAAAATCGGCTGCCTAGCACAATTACATTGTGTTTTGACACTACTGCCTTATTAACAGAATACATTTAGAGTTAGAAAGAAGAGAATAAGAAAAAGGGGGGAGAGAGTGGAGAACCATAGCAGGATAATAGTTTATTATCCTAATCAGGAAGGACCCTATGACATAGACATGTATAGAATCTAGTACACCCATGAGCATATTGTGTCTCGCTAGCTGTTACTGTAGTTTATGGGAATCATAACAAGGGAAGACTGATGATATCTGTCCCTCCTCCATTAGCTTCTAAGTCAACACTAGTTTATTTCAGGTTACCACAGTTCTTGCACCTAGCCTAACCCTTTTGCCCTGCTGGGATGTTGCTGGGAAGGTGTGAGCAAAGTAGCTCTGCTTGATTTCCTCCACATCAGTGAGGCTTCTGTGTCCTGTCACTCTCTATGTATAACTACTGAGACCTGGTCCAGTCTCTTGTTACCGATGTTTGAAATGAGTAGGGCTATTGTCAGGTAGCTTGTAATTGCCTCTGTTTCTTAAGGTCTAGCCCATGGGACCAGATCTATCAATGATTTGGAGCTCAATCTATTCGCACTTCTTTCCTTCTCTGATCAGAACAACACAAAAACCCTTCTCAATGAGCCAGTCTTCACATCCTCTTCCTTCAGAGAACAAACATTTCATTTTAAAAGCTGTCGTTCGGATCTTCTCCTTTGGATTAAACTGAAGGGAAATGGACCACTCGCTGCTCCTCCCGCACCACATGGTGTAGGATTGGTCAGTAACAGCACAGTGCATAGCTCTCTTTATCCAATTATCTCTGATAGTCTTCCAACCTTATCGTATTAAACCCTCAAAACGAGTGCTAAGGATGAAAGATCTAGCATCTGAATCTTACTGCATAGTCCATGATATGCTAAGACAGTGTGGGCTGAGACCACAGGGAATCTTAGAATTGCATTTACCACTAAATTCTCACTATAGTTGGAATGGATACTTTATGGATAATGAAAGAGGTTGGAACTTGCAACGTTGAGATGATCCTGAGATACCTGTCACTGTCTCCTCTGAGAACTTTATTAATCACTCATCTCTGTATGCCTAAAAGGAAATGCAAACACTGGCCAAGAGTTATTACCAAGGCACCCAAGAGTTCTGAGCATGTTTTAGCAGTGTCTCCAAAGAGATCAAAATTTAGTGTCTCTGTTCACAGGAAATGAGATATGGTTCATATGCAATTAACTCAACCTTACAGATTCTGTACCTCTAAGAATTTTAGAAAGTGGAGCTACGTGCCCAACTGTTTATTATGTTTACATGTCACTTAAAAATAAAAAGAAAGAAAGAGAGAAAGAAAGAAAGAAGATGAAGCCAGTTTTAGAGTTTAGCGGAACTAATGTCAAAAAGAGAACCAAATGTGTGTTTCCAATCAGCCCAGTGGTCTGGTGACTCTTTGTGGGCCAGGAAATGGAATTTGATGATGGGAGTCTATGGTAGTAACATGGCTAATTGATTTAAAGTTATTGTTTCAATTATGCAGTGAGAGAAATTTTTGCTGTTTAAGCAAATTTGCTATCCACACCATTTCCATGAAATAAAATAACCAGTCCAAGTTAGCCAAGGTCCAATTACAACTTTGAGGGGAAAGAAAATGTGTTGAAATTTCTTTACTTGTTTATAATCATATTTTCCCATTTATAAAAATTTGTCTCTATTAAGGGAAATTAAGAGGTGCTAAACCCATAAAGCAGCCATGGGTTTTACAGAACAAAGGACTCAGGCATATAAGGCTGTATCTGGTAGCAATATTTTCTTAGTACTTTGTGTAGATGAATCAACTCATGTTCTATCTCTCTATTTGTCATCTACCTATCTATCTGTCTGATCTATCTCTATCCTCTCCCACTGAGGCACTCTCTCTGCCTCACTTTGCCCCTCGGTGTGTGTGTGTGTGTGTGTGCATGTGTTGAAATTGAAAGAGAGAGACAAATCAAATAACAGAAGTCAATCAAAAAGTTTAAGAATAGATTTTGCTCCCATGACTTTTTAACAGTATCTAGTGAAAACAATTATCATCTAGTTCTGATAAACAAAGAAGAGGAAAGCAAAGAAAATGTAAAGTACTAGCTTGAAGTTCAATAATTTCATATCTGATGTCAGGTAAGAATGTCCAGGTGTTAGCTGAAGTATATTGAACCCATTGCTGTACACGAACCCTGCTACAACAAAATGAACCTCTTCACAGTATCAGGAATACAGCCAGATTTCCTGCCTCATAGTACTTCTCCCATTCTTCTGCCCTTTCTCCTTTTACTTCAATTCTATTTCTCCCCGGAGATCCAGTTCCAGTCCCATCTCTTCTTATACACTTCCCTCATTACCTTCCATCCATAGGGGTTTCTGCGTGGGAGCAGAAAACCACGTTCAGAAGCAACGTTCCTGTCTTCTGTGTCCCCTATATACTTTAAAGCACCTGTTAAAACATGATGTTACATTGTCTGTACATGTTTCCTTTCAATTGTTTAGTTCACCCATTAAAATATGGAGTAAGGAGCTGGAGAGATGCCTCTGTTGGGTAGAATACTTGGAGCTTTTCTAGAGGACGGATTCAGTCCTCAAATCCACATCACGGCTTTGGAAATATCCAGAGTTTCAGTTCTAGGAGACCTATACTCACTCCTGTGATCCATGGACATGTCTGTGATGTACATGCATTGATGCAGGCAAAACACTCATACGTTTAGGATCAAGTATTTTATTTTTTAATTACACCTGAAATATTTTTAATTATCTTTTTTTTTATTTACTCACTTTATATCTCGTTCATTGTCCCCCCTCCTGGTCATCTCCTCCCACTATCCTTCCCTCGTCCCCATTTCCCCTCTGAGTGGGTGGGGGCTTCCTGGGTATCCTCCTACCATGGCACATCAAGTCTCTGAGACACCAGGCACTCCCTCTCCCATCGATTTCAAACAAGGCAGCCCATACAGAAGAACATATTCCGTGTACAGGCAACAGCCTTTGGGGTAGTTCCCGTTCCAGTTGTTCAGGAACCACTTGAAGACCAAGCTGCACATATGGAACATATGAGCAGAAAGGCCTATGTCCAGATCATATATGTAACTTGGTTGTTGATTCAGACTCACAGCCTAAATGATCCAGGTTAGTTGACTCTGTTGATCTTCCTATGGAGGTGATACCCCCTTCAGGGCCTGAAATTCTTCTTATTCTTCCATTAATGTCGCCAAACTTGATCCAGTGTTTGGCTGCAGACTCAAATGGGTGCCTGCATCTGTCTGAGTCAGCTTCTGGGTGAAGCCTGAGAGAACTCCCATGCTAGACTTCTGTCTGCAAGCAAAACAGAATATCATTTATAATGTCAGGAATTGCTGCTTGCCCATGGGATAGATCTCACATTGGACTGGTTATTGGTTGGCCATTTTCTTTAGTCTGTGCTCCATATCATCTCTACATTTCTTGTACACAGGATAAATTTGGGATCAAAAGTTTTATTGGTGGGTTGGTGTCCCTATCACTTTTTAAATGAAGACTGAGTATTATTTTCCTGGTAGCCACCATTGTGTACTAAGGTCCTATTGCACTGTGTGACATAAAATGTGTGCTCAATAAATTGCTGTAGGATGGATGGATGGATGGATGGATGGATGGATGGATGAGTCCTGTATCTTAAAATTGTTGATGTCAATCTAAAGTTATTTGTAGTTAGACTTTTGCTCAGTACCTCTTTCCTCTCCATCATCTGTTTTTTAACAATAGAAAACTTCTTTGTGAGAATTTGCTTTGTTGTATTGGGCCATTTCTAAGCATCATGCTATGATTTCTAAATTCTTCTTGTATTTTTATTGTCTTCTGATTATTGTTAATCTTTCTTGCAAATTCTGTTTGGCTCAGGTTAGGGTATGTACATCCATCTTTTTTTTTTTTTGATAGCAAAATATCTTAACATTACTTACTTTCTAAATAAATCTCAAACTAAAAAGTTAGTATCCAGAAACAGCTCACTAAGGCCCCCTAACTAGTTATATTACACAGTACCCTGCTATAAGCCCTGCCCTATACCCTGAAAGGCAGGTTGAAGAGGCCACAGGAACAGAATGGATTCTGTTCTGAGGGATTTCTGTTGGCTTTAGCTTCTCAAACTGCCTTCTATTCTTTAACCAAGAACACCCCCCCAATTTCTAAATCATTTTTCAACTTCAAACACAAATTCACTGGTAGCATCCCAATTAATAACTCATGATACTCAATCTTACATGGAATCTTACATATGAAAAACTCAGATCTGAAAAAGGTTACCTGGTTGATCCTAAAAACCTCAGATAAATCTGTTTTCTGTTGATTTGTTTGTTTTATCTTACCTATCAATATTTAGCATTCTGTATTATGGTTCAATGACTTTGATAGTACTGAGAACTAAAACACAATTGGAAAGGGCTATGTGAGCAATAACTCTAGAACTTCAGAGTAACTGCTGTTGTTTCATCATTAGGAAATGTGTATTTAACCAGGAATGAGTTCTAATCTCAGAGTCAAGTAGTTTCTTTGACTACAGCAACAGTGTGCCAGGCAACCCTTGATTTCTCATCTTCCTCTTTCTTCCTTTAGTGTAAACATACCCTTGCTCATTTTCTCATTTGTCCATTGGATCCAGACACATGGTTTCAAATATCAACTGTACTCTGATGATTTCCAAATGTGGATGTCTAGTCCAGATTTGTGCTATGAACCCTAGACCAAAATAGTCAACAGTTCAGTTGACATCACTACTTGGATGTCTAAAAGACAGTTCACGTTTAATATGACCCAAATAGAATTGGCTCTATCCCCCACGATCTGTTATCTTCTGGTTCATTCTACCTTTATTACAGAAACTACCACTCAGTGCCCCCCCCCCACAATATGCTGCAAAACAACCACCAAGCTCATGTCTTCTGCCATGTCAGTTCTCAAAGTTCTTGCTTTGTAATTCCATGAAAGGAGTTGGCAATTCCACCTTGGATATTTCAGTTTTAAAGCCAATAATAGAGACTAACAAGTTGTACTTAAAAAAGAAAATAGGTCTTCCAGTCTCCATCTGTGTGCAGAACTAAGGCTGTCTCACAGCCCTCCCTGTACCCAAATCCTGCCTAGAGAAAGCTGATCTCCCAAGATTGTTTTTACTCCTAAGACTACAGGTGAGACTCCACTTTTGCTCCAATAACTGCCCAAAGAGAGATCTTCCAGGAACACACAGAGCACAGTAACCATGAAGCAGCCTAAGAACAGATCTTTCAGTCTCCACCTGTGCCCTGGAGCTAAGGCTGTCCCATAGCCCAACATACCCAAGTTCTGCCCAGAGATAGCTGGTCTCCTATGACTGTTCTCATTCCTAAGATTACAGGCTAAGAGGCCCACAGGAGGGATAAGCTCCAGACAGAGACAGCAAGACTAACTAACACCAGAGATAACAAGATAGCAAGATGCAGTACAACAGTACAAGAACCCAAGTAACCGAAACCAAGGTAGCATGGCATCATCAAAACCTAGTTATCTAACCACAGCAAGTCCTGGATACCCCAACACACCAGAAAAGGGGGGTTTAGATTTATAATTACATCTCATAATGATGACAGGGTACTTTTTTATTTTTTATTGGCTATTCTCTATATTTATAGTTCAGATTTTTATCCCCTCTCCCCCAATCCCATTCCCTCTCTTTCTCCCATTGCCTCTATGAAGGTGCTCCCTCTCCTAGCAATCCACCTCAGTGCATTGACATTCCCCTACACTAGGAAAAAGAGCCTTCTATGGACCAAAGGTGATAGAAGACCATAAGAAGGATATAAGTAATTACCTTAAGAAAATAATGGAGAATACAGGTAAACAAGTAGAAGCCCTTAGAAAGAAAATACAGTATCCATTAAAGTATTGTAGGAAAACACAACCAAACAGGTAAAAAAACTGAATAAAATCATCCAAGATGTAAAAGGGGAAATGGAAACAATAAAGGAATTACACAATCCCCATCAAAAAACCAACTCTTCATAGGCTTGGAAAAAGCAATTTCAAATTCATCTGGAATAACAAAAAACCTAGAATAGCGAAATCTATTCTCAAGAATAAAAACACTTCTGGGGAAACCACCATTCCTGATCTCAAGCTGTATTACAAAGCACTTGTGATAAAAACTGTATGGTATTGGTACAGAGATAGGCAGGCAGATCAATGGAACAGAATTGAGGACCCAGAAATGAGCCCACATACCTATGGTCACTTGATCTTTGACAAAAGAGCTAAAAACATTCAATAGAAAAAAGACAGCCTCTTCAACAAATGGTGTTGGTTCAACGGGCACTCAGCATGCAGAAGAATGCAAATCGATACTTTTCTATCTCCTTGTACATAGCTCAAGTCCAAGTAGATCAAAGATCTACACATAAAACCAGGTACACTGAAACTATTAGAAGAGAAAATTGGGAAAAGCTTAGAACACATAGGCACAGGGGAAAAATTCCTAAACAGAACACCAAAGGCTCTAAGATCAAGAATTGACAAATGAGACCTCATAAAATTACAAAGTTTCTGTAAGGCTAAAGACAATGTTAATACAAAACAGCAGCCAACAGACTGGGAAAGAATCTTTACCAATTCTACATCTGATAGAGGGCTAGTATGCAATATATACAAAGAACTCAGGAAGCTAGACTATAGAGAATCAAATAATCCTATTAAAAATGGGATACAGAACTAAACAAAGAATTCTCAGCTGAGGAATATTGAATGGCTGAGAATCACCTAAAGAAATGCTCAACATCCCTAGCCATCAGGGAATGCAAATCAACACAACCCTGAGATTCCACCTCACACCAGTTAGAATGGCTAAGATAAAAAACTCAGGTGACAGCAGATGCTGATGAGGATATGGAGAAAGAGGAACACTCCTCCACTGTTAATGGGTGCAAGCTGGCACAACCACTCTGGAAATCAATTTGGTCGTTCCTCCGAAAATTGAACATAGTACTACCTGAAAACCCAGCTATTCCACTTCTGGGTATATACCCCAAAGATGCTCAAACACATAACAAGGACACATGCTCCACCATGTTTATAGCAGCCTTATTTATAATAGGTAGAAGCTGGAAAGAACCCAAATGTCCATCAACAGATAAATGGATACAGAAAGTGTGGTACATTTACACAATGGAGTACTACTCAACTATTAGAAACAATGACTTCATGAAATTTGTAGGCAAATGTATGGAACTAAAGACTATCATCCTAAATGATGTAACCCAGTCACAAAAGAACATACATGGTATGCACTCAGTGATAAGTGGATACTAGCCCCAGAAAGCTCTGAATACCCAATACCCAAGAAACAATTCACAGACAATATGAAACTCGAAAAGAAGGAAGGCCAAAATGGGGATGCCTCAGTCCTTCTTAGAAAAGAGAACAAAACTCTCCTGGGAGGAAATGCAGGGTCAAATAGAGGAACAGGGATTGAAGAAAAGATCACTCAGAAGCCGCCTCACCTGGGGATCTACCACATATGTAGCCACCAAATCCAAGCATTATAGCTGATCCCAAAAAGTACTTACTGGCAGGAACCAGACAGAGATGCCCCCTCAGGGACTATGCCAGAGTCATATAGATATAGCTGAGCGTGCTTGCAGCTAACCATCTGTCTGACCTCAATGAGGTTGCTAAAGAAAAGACATAAGGAGCTGAAAGGGGTTGCAACCTCACAGGAAGATAACAACACTATCAACCAACCAAACCCTCCAAAATTCCCAAGGAGTAAAACACCAACCTCTGTGCACACTTTGAGAGACCTATTGATCCAGGTGCATATGTAGCTGAAGATAGCAGTGTCTGGCATCAGTGTGAGAAGAGAGTTATAGTACAGGGAGGGCATGTTTTCCCAATGTAGGCAAATGCCAAGGCAATGGGGTGGAGAGGGTGATCAGGAGGGAGTGCACCTTTGTGAAGGCAACTGGAGTGGGAAGGGAGATAGGAGTGGGGTGAGGTAAAGGAATAACATCTCAGATATAAACAGAGTATCTAATAAAAAAAAGAAATAACAAAAAATGTTACCTTGTCATACATTCTATACTTTAACTTAGTTTTGTACTTAATAACATAGCCACTTAATGTCAAAACATTTGCATTTGTAAGGATCACATAATAAAATCTATGAATTATGCTCAATTCCACCAATCATCTAACATTGAAGATTTTATTTATTTTACTTTTTGGTGTGAAAGGAGACAGTATAACAAAATCTTCTAATTAAGACCTCACATATTTGGAATTTTTCTGTCTTTCTATACATAAAATACACTTCAATAATATATAATTCTGTATCAAAAGTCTCTGTGCTTCTAACATTTATAAGAGCAAAGTCCTAAAATTGGTTAGTGGGAGAATAAGAAAAATGTAGGTTTGATAATTAAAATAAATAGTCTTTGGCTGACTTAAGAGCTATAGGGAAGAGCTGAATATATCAAAAGTAATATCTGATGATATATCGTTTCTATCCAACTAACTGGTGTTACCTATATTGGTATGTAACTTATTAAAACAAACTTTATTAAAAGTTTGTTATTAATACTCATAGAAGACAAATATTATTTTAGAGGATGCTTTTACATGCTTCAAACATGAATGTCTTGTGATAGAATGTTTTGGCATACTGTATTCTAAAGAGAAATCCCAGACTTCACTGATTATATATCTATATATTGGCTCAAGAGAATCTTGTACTCCCTTTTGTGAAGATACACTTTAAACCATAGGAAATAAATCCTTCCATCCACTCCAAATCCATGACACAAAAACACAGAATGAAAGTAATTCCTGTAAATTCTCTGTACCATGTTTTCATTGCTCTGGTTTCCATTATTCCAGGAAACACGGCACAAATGATAAATGTACGTTTATTGACAATGTGTAATAAAATTTCTCTCGGGATTTTACTGATGAAAATAACTTATTCAACTGCTAATAAGGCAAAATAGAACCTAACTCCAGTCTTCATAAATAAATAGTAAACACCGATTAGGTTTTTTTCTTTACTTACAAATAGGTAAGCGGCTTATCCAACTGCAGGATTGTGGCAAACGGTCTATAAAATGTCATATTAACTAACAGGCCATGACACTGTTCTACTAAATATGTCATATTTAGTCAGCATGTCTCTTAGCCTAAAGTCACATTTAACCTTCAAACCATCAGTAGCCATAAAAGTTAATATATATTTTTAAAGTTCTCCAAGTTTACAGGAATATAATATGTTTCCTAAATGGAAGAAAGTTCTATGCATCCAGGTAGAAAAACTATATGGAAGTGAATATAAAAGGAATTATCAGTGAACATCAAGAAAACTCTTACAAAACTTCATGATATGATATTGTAAATGTGATTTCACACTCTTAAACCTTGGAATCCTCAAATAAAAAAATAAGAGACAATGACATCAGCAACATAGTAGAAAAGTATCCCATAGAACTCTTAACACCTCAATGGCTCTTCTAACTCAAAGTTCCAAAGTCCTTCCACAGTCCTCCTCAAAGCATAGTTAGGTTGTCACAGGAATGCCCCAATATACTGGTACCAATTTGTCTTAGTCAGGGTTTCTATTGCTCCACAAACATCATGACTAAGAAGCTGGGAGGAAAGGGTTTATTCAGCTTACACTTCCATATTGCTGTTCATCACTAAAGGAAGTCAGGACTGGAACCCAAGCAGGTTAAGAAGCAGAAGCTGATGCAGAAGCCATGGAGGGATGTCACTTACTGGCTTGCTTCCCCTGGCTTGCTCAGCCTGCTTTCTTATAGAACCCAGGTCTACCAGCCCAGGGATGGCTCCACCCACAATGGGCTGGGCCTTCCTGCCTTGATCACTAGTTGAGAAAATGCCTTACAGCTGGATCTCATGGAGGCATTTCCTCAACTGAGGCCTCTTTCTCTGTGATAACTCCAGCTTGTGTCAAGTTGACATAAAAACATCTAGTACAGGAAATTATTTTCCTCTTATCTGATTCAGAGTGTTTACAGGACCCAGGTTGTTCCAGATGCTTAGAGGCACTTAAAAAATACTAATGAAATCAGGTTGGATTAGCAGATAGGAATTTACAATATTCCTTTCTCTGGACCAACATGAAATGATCAACTATTAAAGTACATTTGGACTTAGACCACATATTCTATGTTCTAACTGCTCCAAGAGAGCTTCTGTCTTGTCTATCTGTAGAAATATGAACATGACCAAGTATGTCATCCTTGGCTGGGATGCTAAAAGCTATCAGTGGATTGGGCTAACATGAAAGTTAAGTTCACAGGAGTTTTAGCTAAGTTGACTAGTACAGATTTAAGTCCAGTGTAATTGGGAAAATGGTCTTTTTAATTTTTTTTAATGTAAGTACGAGTAAGGCAGAATTAATTAAAGAACACAATCTAAACAATAAATAAAATATGACTTCAGAAACTGACTGTAAGAAAATGGATAAATGCAAACTATCTGGAAATTCAAAAATTCTAAAGCAATCCTAAAATGAATGTACTTAGGATAATTCATGGACAAAGTAAAAGTCTTAATAAAGAAAAAAAAAAGAAGTGTAAAAAATAACCACACATAAACCAGATTCCCAACAGATACTTCTTTTTTAAAACAATAACTTTAAAAGTAATCAAATAATATAAAAGTACATGTGAACATGTTATTCTCCTCTATATTACATTTCACCACATCTTCTTTTCTCCATTGTTGCCACTCCCTTGAATACATGCCAGCAACATAAATTATTGAGACCTTTCCACAAAGGTGAAGATTTTAATCACCTAACCAATGTGAGCTAAGTGGTTAGCTGCACCAACTGACATAGTTCAGTTTCCTCAGAAGGGACGTATGGCTCTGAAGAAATCACATTCAGATTCAAAGCATTCCTCAGCACTCCGAAAAGAAATCTGAAATTAGGAAAATGCATTATCCAAGTCTATCTTTGTAAACATCAAACTCACTTGACTCACTTAAACCTTTCACTATTCTTTTGAAAAGTTAAAAATTTTTATTATCATGGAGATATAAAACCCACATTAAAAAGAAAAATAACGTTCCAACCAATAGGCTAACAGTAAATCATATTGAGAAAGCAAAAATCAAAACTGAGCATCATTTGAAAACTACCACACTGTCTACTGAGCAAAAGCAGGTCATTCCCCTCCAGCATTGGTGGGTGGTTGTTGCGGTAGCTCTTCACTGGCAGTGCCCAAATTTCTATCAGCTCTGTGAACCCTAGTCTGTTGTCTGATGGTAGGGTTATTGTTTGGAAAACAATTTCTTACATGGCTAGCCCTCTGAAACTACCCAAAGCAAGCTCATTCAACAAATCTACTTTTCTTTTTAAATTTCATTTTGCCTTTTATTTTTGAGATTCTAATGTAATTACATCCCTCCATTCCCTTACTTCCCCATAGACACTTCCATATGCCCCCTCCCTGTTCTCTTTCAAATCTATGGCCTCTGTTACTTATTCATTGTTCGTACAGGTACTTGGGTATGTCCATATATAGTTCAAATTATAGTCTGCTCAGTCTGCATATTATTATTGTATGCATGTTTTCAGGGTTGGCAATCTGGTATTACATGGCCAATCGGTATAGTTTTTCCTGGAAAAGACTCTCTCTCTCTCCCTCTCCCCCTCCCTCTCCCTCCCCTCCCTCTTCCTCTCTCTCTCTCCAGTCCCTCCCTCCTCCCCCCTCTCCCTCCCTCCCTCTATGGCTCTTCCTCCCCCTCCCCTTCCCCTCCCTGTCTTCTCCCCTCTCCCTCTCCCTCTCTCTTTTCCTCTCCCTGCCCCCCTCCCCTTCTCCCTCCCCTTTTCCCTCCCCCTCTCCTTCGCCCTCCCCCTCACTCATCTCCCTTTACCCCAGCACTCCTTATTTGCCTATAGTTCTTAGAGTACCTTTTAGGCCTTTAGGCCTTTTCCCATTCACTTGGTCATGTCTACTGTTTTTTGTTTGTTTGTTTGTTTGTTTGTTAAGCTCATTTTTAAGCAGTCATCTTGCTTGTTTATGTATGTAGCTTCTGATATTACTAGGAGATATAGCCTCATAACATTTTGATATTTATACATTGAGAAAATATTCCGATGTTACAAGGCTTTATGATATGAGCAATATATTTTCCCATGGTGAGGTCAAGCCATCCTAAATACTATCTAAAAACACTTTACCCATGACTAGGCTAGAAAATTATAGCAATGGCCTGGATATCAAACAAAGAAAACAGTATCATTAAAATATAACAATTCCATAATTCTGTCCACTAAAACAAATGCATTTTATGATACTCCAAAAGAAGACCTGCCACTTTGGCAGAAAAACTGGTGAAAGTGGCCATAAAACACTCATATAATAAAGATATGAGTCTCATTTTTAACTTTGCTTATAGGAAGGGGTTATATAATAAAAAGCACTTTAAATTCAGTTAAAGCTATCAGCACAGTCTGCTTGTATGTTCTTATAATAAAAATTGAATGGCTCAGTGAGTTAAGAGGAAGAATATCAAATTCAACTTAGCATCCTACATTTATCATAGACTAACAATAATGAAAATTAAATATCTTTTTTTAATGTTCTGGGTCCTTCCAGTCTGTTTCTCCACTCGAATCCACAGCAGATAGATATTCCTGCCACACCACTACTCCACAGCCTACCTGTCTCCAGGAAGTCTGCCATAAACAGTAACACGGGTGAGACTCCTGCCCCAATATCCACACCAGCTGGGACCCCCACAGAGCACAGCAGACATGGGATCTATCCCACACAGCCTGAGGACCATAATTCTTTCTATCTGTACCTCCACCTGAACCCGTGGCAGATCAAAATACCTGCCCCGGGACCCCAAAGACAACTTTCTCAGGATGTCTGCCCTAATAGGGTACATAGGAGAACTTCCCTAATCAGGGACAGTACTGCTTGACTCCAAGGAGGGCTGCTCTAACCCAGGTCACACAGCTCTACCTGCCTCCAAACAGGCCCGCTCTAGTCTGAGACATGCAGGCCAGTTAACACCAGAAATAACCAGATGGTAAAAGGCAAGTACAAGAACATAAGCAAAGAAACCATTGTAATTTGGCATCATAAGAACCCAGTAGCCCAGGCTACCCTAACATACCTGAAGAGCAAAATTCTGACCTAAAATCCCATCTCCTGAAGATAGTAGAGACCATTAAGCAGAATACAAATAATTCCATTAAAGAAATACAGAAAAACATAGGCAAGAAGGCAGAACCCCTTAAAGAGAAAACAAATCACTTAAAGAAATACCAAAAAAAAAAAAAAAAAAAATTATGATCTGACAAATAAAGTAATTGAAAAAAATAGTACAAGACCTGAAATGGAAATAGAAACAATAAAGAAATCACAAATGGAGGCATCCCAGTAGCTGGAAAATCTAGTAAAGAGATCAAGAGCTACAGATGCAAGCATCACCAACAGAATACAAGAGATGGTAGAGAGACTCTTAGGCATAGAAGATACCATAGAAGATATCGACAAATCGGTCATAGAAAATACCAAGTGTAAAAAGTTCCTAACCCAAAACACCAAGGAAATTTGGTACACAATTGAAAAAAACCAAACATAAGAATAATGGGAATAGAAGAGGGTGAAGATTCACAGTTCAAAGGGCCAGAAAACTACTTCAAGAACATCATAGAGGAAACTTTCCTAACCTAAGTGAATAGATGGCCATAAAGATACATGAAAACTACAGAACACCAAATAGATTGGACCAGAAAAGAAAATTGTCCAGCCATCTAATAATAAAAACACTAAATGTACAGAATAAACAAAGAATATTGAAGCTGTTAAAAAAAAAAAAAAACAAGTAACATAGAAAGGTAGACCTATCAGAATTACCAAGTCTTCTTTTTTATTGGTTATTTTACTTATTTACATTTCATATGTTATTCCCCTTCCCATTTTCCCTTCCACAAGCCCCCTATCCTCTCATTCTTCTCCCTGCTTCTATGAAGGTGCTCCCCCACCCATCTACCTGTTCCTGCCACAGCAGCCTAGCTTTCCTCTATCCTGGGTCATTAAGCCTTTACTGGACCAAAGGGCTCCCCACCCAGTGATGCCAGATAAGGCAATCCTCTGCTCCATACCCAGCTGGAAGACAAAAACCACCTGTGTTTTCTTTGGTTTGTGGTTTAGTCCCTGGGAGCACTGGAGAGTCTGATTGGCTGATATTGTTGTTCTTCCGATGAGATTGCAAACCCTTTCGGCTCCTACAGAACTTACCCTAACTTACTCCTTGGGTCCACATGGTCAGTCCAATGTTTGACTGTGTGCATAAACATCTTTATTGGTCTAGCTCTGGCAGAGCCTCTCAGGGGACAGCTATACTGGACCCCTGTCAGTAAGCACATCTTGGTATAAGCAATAATGTCTGGGTTTGGTGTCAGCAGATGGAGTGGATCTCTAGATGAGGCAATCTTTGGATGGCCTTTCCTTCAGTTTCTGTCCCTACATTTCCTTTCGACAGGAGGCATTCTGGATTAATATTTTTGTGTAAATGTACCACATTTTCTGTACCCATTCTTCTATTGAGAGACATCTTTGTTCTTTTCAGCTTCTGGTTATTATAATTAGGCTGGTAGAAACATAGTGGAGCATGTATCCTTTTTATATGTTGGAGTATCTTTTGGGTATACACCCAGGAATGGTGTAGCTGGGTCCTCATGTAGCACTATTTTCAATTTTCTGAGGAACTACCAGACTGATTTCCAGAGTGGTTGTACCAGCTTGCAATTCCACCAGTCGTGGAGGAATGTTACCCTTTCTCCACATCCTCACCAGCATCTGATGTCATCTGGGTTTTTGATCTTAGGTATTCTGACTCTCTTTTAAAAAGAGACAATAAATGAGAGAAGATCTTGGACAGATGTCACACAGATCCTAAGAAACCAGAAATGCCAGCCCCAGTTGCTATACCCAGCAAAACTCTCAATCACCATAGATGGAGAATTCAAGATATTTCATGAGAAAACAAAATTTAAACAATATTTTTCTACTAATCCAGCCCTACAGAGGATACTAGAAGCAAAGCTCCAACACAAATAGGATGACTACACCCAAGAAAACACAAGAAATTAATCATCTACAACAAACCACAAAGAAGAGAATCACGCAACATAATACCACTACCAACAACAAAAATAACAGAAACTATCAATCATTGGTCTTTAATATCTCTCAACATCAATGTGCTTAATTCCACAATTTAAAACATTGGGGGGGGTGGCTAACAGACTAAATCTTAAACAGAATTTATCATGTTGCTACATTCCAGAAACATACTTCAGCAACAAAGACAGACACTACTTCTAAGTAAAGGACTTTAAAAGTGTTTTCTAAGCAAACAGTCTCAAGAAATAAGCTGGAATCACAATTCTAATAGCCAGTAACATAGATTTTCACCAAAAGTAATCAAAAGAGATGGTAAGGACACTATGTATTCCTCAAAGGAAGAAACCCATCAACATAAAGCCTCAGTTCTGAACAAATATGCCTCAAATATAAGAGCACCCACATTTGTAAAATAAATGTTACTGAACCTCAAAGTATACATTGATCCTCACACAATGGTAGTGAGGGGACTTCAACACCCCACTTTCACCAATGAAATAGAAACTAAGCAGAAACACAGAGAAACTAAGCAGAAGCACAGAGAAACTAACAGAAGTTATGACCAAATGAATTTATCAGATATTTACAGATTTTTACCCAAAAGAATATACCTTCTTCTCAATACCTCATGGAACCTTCTACAAAACTGACCATATATTCACAAACAAAACAAGCATCAACAGATACAAGAAGATTTAAATAATCCCACACATTCTATAATACCATCACAGACTAAAGATGGACTTTAATAAAAACAGAAACAACAGAAAGCCCACATACTCATGGAAATTAAACAGCTCTCTACTCAAAGATAACTTGATCAAGGGAGAAATAATGAAAGAAATTAAACACTTCCTAGAATTCAATGAACATGAAGGCACAGCATATCCAAACTTATGTGATATAATGAAAGCACTGTTAAAAGGAAAATACATAGCACTAAGTATGTTAATAAAGAAATTGGAAATATCCTATATTAGCAACTTAACAACATACCTGAAAGCTCTAGTACAAAATGAAGACGTAGATAGCCGAAAATAGACAAATTCAGGGCTAAAAACAAAGAGAACAATACAAGGAATCAACAAAAACAAGAGCTGGGTAAACCCTTAGCCAAACTAACTAAATGGAACAATGATAGTATCCAAATTAACAAAATCAGAAATGAAAATGGAGATATAACAACAGAAATTGAAGAAATTCAAAACATAAACAGATCTTACAACAAAAGTGTATATACTCAACAAAACTGGAAAATCTAGATGAAATGGATGATTTTCTGGATAGATACCAAGTACCAAAGTTAAAGCAAGATCAGGTAAAGTGTCTAAACCATAACCCCTTTAGAAAATAGAAGCAGACATTTAAAACCTCTGAACCAAAAATATGCTCAGGACCATAAGGTTTTAGTACAAGGAAGAGTTAATACCAATACTCTTCAAAATTATTTCACAAAATAGAAACAAAAGGAACACACATCTAATTCATTTTATAAAACCACAATTACTCTGATAGCTAAACCACACAAAGATCCAAAAAAGAAAAAGAATTTCAGACCAATTTCACTTATGAATATTAATGCAAAAGTACTCAGTAAAATACTCACAAACAGAATTAAGGAAAGGCGATTCAAGACCCACACACCTACACACAATGAAGATAATATACGTCAAATCAACAGCCAACATCAAATTGAGTGGAGAGAAACTTGAAGCAATCCCACTAAAATCAGGGACAAGACAAGTCTGCCCACTTTATCTATTCAATATAGTACTGGAAGTTCTAGCTAGACCAATTAGACAACAAAAGGATTTCAAGCAGTTACGAATTAAAAAGGAAGAATTCAAGCTATTACTATTTGTAGATGATATGATAATATGCATAAGCAACCTCAAAAATTCTACAAGTAAACTCCTATAGATGATTTTTTAAAAATTCATCAAAGTAGCTAAATACAAAATTAACTCAAACAAATTAGTAGCCTTTCTTTATACAAATAATAAACAGGATGACAAAGTAATTAGGAAAACAAAACCCTTCACAATTTCCACAGATAATATAAAACACTTTGGAGTAACTCAAACCAAGCATGAGAAAGATCTGTATGTCAAGAACTTCAAGTCCCTGAAGAAAGAAATCAAAGAAGACCTCATAAAATGGAAAGATCTTTCATGCTCATGAAATGATAGAATTTATATAGTAAAAATGACCATCTTACCAAAAGCAATCTGCAGATTCAATGCAATCCCGATCAAAATTCTAATTCATTTCTTCACAGACATGGAAAAAGAAATTCTCAACTTTATATTAAAAAGAGAGCAGCAAAAACAATTCTCAATAATAAAAGAACATCTGGGGTAAAATTACGTTCCCTGATTTCAAGGGGCATTACAGAGTAATAGTAAAACCTGCATGGTATTGGTAGAAAGAGAGACAGGTGAATCGATGCAATAGAACTAATGACCTAGAAATGAACCCACATACTTATGGACAATTAATCTTTGACAAAGAAGCCAAAAACCATACTGTAGGGGGAAAAAAGCATTTCAACAGATGGTGCAGATCTAACTGGTGGTCAGCATGTATAAGAATGCAAAACATCCCATTCTTATCTCCTTGTACAAAGTTCAAGTCCAAGTGGATCAAGGACCTCAACATAAAATCAGATACACCGAATCTAATAGAAGTGAAAGTGGGAAATAACTTCAAAAACATTGACACAGGGAATTGTGTCCTTAACAGAGCACCAATGGCTCAGGCTCTTACACCAACAATTGACAAATGGGGTCTCAAGAAACTAAAAAGCTTCTGTAAGTCAAAAGGAAAAAATGGTAACTTACATATTAAGAAAAGATCTTTTTTACTAACCCTATGTCTTATAGATAATTTCCAAATTACATAAAGAACACAAGACGTTAGACTTTAAAATAACCAAATAGCCCAATTACAAAATTGTGGCAAAGAACTAATCAGATAATTCTCAACAAAGAAATCTTGAATGTCTAAGAAGCACTTTAAAAATGTTTAACAACCTTAGCCATCAGGGAAATGAAAATTAAAATGACCCTGAGATTTTCTCTTACACCAATCAGAATAACTAAGACTAAAAACTCAAGTGACAATGCTGGTAAAGATATAAAGAAAGAGGAATACCCTTCCATTGCTGGTGGGATTCCAAACTGGTACAACCACTCTGTAAATCAATTTGTCCATTCCTCAGAAAATTGTAAATACTTTTATCTAAAGACCCAGATATACTGCTCCTGGACATATACCACAATGACACATGCTTCACTATGTTCATAGCAGCCTTATTTGTAATAGACAGAAACTAAAAACAACCCAGATGTTCCTCAATCAAAGAATGGATACAGAAAATGTTTATTTTCACGATGGAATACTATTCAGCTATTAAAAATAAGGACATCATGCATTTGCTGGCAAATGGATGGAACTAGAAAATATCATCCCGAATGTGGAAACCCAGATCCAAAAGGACATGCATGGTGTGTAAACACTGATAAATAAATATCAGCAAAAATGTACAGAAAACCCATGATACAACCCACAGTCCATAAGAAGTTAAACAAAAAGAAAGCCCCAAGTAAGGATACTTCAATTCCATTTAGAAGTGGAAACAAAAATAATCATGGGAGGCAGATGAAGGAGATATCTGGGTGGAAGAGGTGAGTTGAAGGGAGTGGGGGTTGAATCAGTTATGGGGGAGATAGGAGAGAAGCCCAGAGGGCCAGAAGAATGAATGAAAATATGTAGCTGTGGGGGAAGGGGATGTGGGGGAACCTCTAAAATATCCCAGAGACTTGGGAGGTAAGAGGTTTCCAAGACTTGATGAAAATGACTTTAGCCAAAATGTCCAGTGGTGGAAAGATGGAACCCGAGGAGATTCTATTTACCTCCAGTAGATAGACAGGGCACCCAGTGGAAGGATGGGGGTCACCAACCTACCTTCAAAAATTTTGACCCATAATTATTCCTATCTAAAATAAAGGAAGGCACAAAAATGGAGCAGAGACTGAAGGAAAGGCCATCTAGTGACCAGTCCAACTTGTACTCTACCCATGGGCCCAGCCAAACCCTGACACTGTTACTGATGGCAGGATGTGCTTGCAGACAGGAGCCTAGCATGCCTCTTCTCTGAGAGGCTGTACCAACAGCTGACTGAGACAGATGCAGATACATGCACTGAGGTCAGGGTCCACTATGAAAAAGTTAGGGTATAGATTGAAGAAGCTGAAGGGGATGACAAGCCCATAGGAAGACCAACAATATCAACCACCCAGACCCCCAAGATCTCCTAGAACCTAAGCCATTAACTAAAGAGCATACATGGGCTGGTCAGTGGCCCCTGGCACATAAATATCAGAGGACTGCTTTGTCTGGGAGGGCACAGGTCTAATCCTGTAGAAACATGTTGGCCCATGATAGGGGAATGCAGGATAGGAGCTTTGGGTAGGGGGTGGTAAGGTAGAGACTGAGGTTGGGGACTGAAGAGGATGTGGGAGTACCCCCTCAGTGGCTAAGAGGAGGGTAATGAGGTGAAGATCTCTGGAAGATAGGACAGTAAAGGGGGACATATTTGAAATGTAAATAAATAATATATTTTTTCTTAAAAATTAGCAATTAAAATATGTTCTAGCTGGTGAATGAAATAAAATAATTATTAGAAAGTTTTACCTAAAAGAAAATACACTCAGAATAAATTCATTAATATATAAATATGTTATCTGAAAATACAGGAGCCATGGGCAGACTGTTAAGGAAAAGGAAATAAATTGCCACTAAGTAAAATGGCTGGGAAACGGGCTAAAGCCAACATATACCCAAGCAAAGCTTCCTTGGGACGTTCATATGAAGAGTTGGGGTGGTTGTGATGTGAAACACACCCTACTAGATCAGGTGCCGGTGTGTTTGTTTCCAGCTGGTAGAACAGGAGCGATTAGGAAGCAGAAATTGGTTAGAAGACAGGTGTCACTGAGGGCAGAGGGAGCTCTCTGAGTCTGCCAAGAAATGAGGAAGCCACAGGACAACCCCACTGCTACAAACAGGAGCTGACCCCACCAGCAGACCTCCACACCATGAGATACTATACCCTATAAAACACGAGGCATACTAAGTCCTCCCTCCTTTAAGTTACTTCCGTCAGACATTTAGTTACACTGACAAGAAGAGTCACTAACACAGAGGTCTAGCCAAGGCCACCTCTAAGATACCTGTATATCCAGTGTTGCACGGATTCAAGTCATCCTAATCAAATAGTCAGCATGTCTATGAACCATGCCCAGCTTCAGCCATGGTTCAAAGCACCAGTTTCAGAACATAAAATATTTTGCCAGTACAATCTTTCAGATGAAACAGAGAGTCCAGTGTCTGCTTTACTCCACATTACAGACTTTAGATGTATGTTAGCATGGTTTTTGGCTATAAATGATAAAATGAAACCCAAAGAAGAATATGATAGAAAAGTTTGTTGATTCGTGCTGCTTGTGTACCAAGAGATGGATGGATATAGGTAAAATTGTATTTGGAGAGTTTTTCTCTGAAACTCTCAGCTTAATGTGCTATCTCTCTCTCTCTCTCTCTCTCTCTCTCTCTCTCTCTCTTTCTCTCTCTCTCTCTCTCTCTCTCTCTCTCTCTCTCTCTCTCTCTCTCTCTCTCTCCCATCCCACTTACATACAGTAAGAGAAGTGCATTTTGGCATGGATTTCCCCAAGGAAGGAATGTGATGAAAAAGCAGGTCTTAAGATATACAGTACATGTGTTTGAACATTTATCAATATAACTTCTCTCACTCTCTCTCTCTTTCTCTCTCTCTCTTTCTCTCTGTCTCTGTCTGTCTGTCTCTCTGTCATGCAAACACACACACACACACACACACACACACACAACACACATGCACACACAGCACCCTATCCTATGAGCACATGTACCAGAATGACCAAGTAAGACAAAATGGACTGTAACTCTCAACAGATAACTTAACTTCTACTAAAATCTCTGAGTTTCACACAGCAGGAAGGGAGAGGCCAGAAACTGCCCCGCCCCTATCCTCTGCTTTCCCACAATAGGACATGTGCTCTCAGCATTAAATACAGTCTTAAAATTTAATTACAATAAAATATTTCAATAATTACAATAAAAACGTGCCCGTGTATTGTTTACTGGAAGAGAAGAATAAAGGCTCTGAGGGAAGCCTAATAGGTAAGATGCTTACCTGTAAAACACAAGGATCTGAGAGCTCACTCCCTGAAACCCACATTTGAGAATCCAGACATGGTGGTACATGCACATAATCACAGCACACTGGAGCAGGAAAACAGGAAGACCCTTGGAGCTTGTTCAATGCCCAACATAGCCTACTTTCCGGGAAGTTAGAGAATCTTACACACACACACACACACACACACACACACACACACACACACGTTAGAGAGAAGGGGAGAGGAAGAACACACTCATCAATTGTTGATATTGGAAGTCAACTCCACAGAGACTAGGACAAGTATCCACTTACTATAAATAGGAATAAGAACTTTAGAGACAAGGTTCCTGTTTCCCACATTTACACAGTTCCTGCTGATAAATATTTCTAAGTTGGGAGATAACTAATGGAAAGTGTAGGCAAGTTTATTTACCCAGAGTCACTTTTCCCAGTGACACAAACCTAATAGATTTATATAGTCACAAAGGTGGATCGCACGTGGACTGATGGTATGCTGTGGCTCTTTTAATGAAGGTAAGTGTCAGCACAAGTTGTTCTCTCAGGAACTTCCATCTACCTCCTCTTCGTGGTCAACAGTCTGGATACACACACTGAATCTCAAATCAACATACCAGAACCTGTCCTTTCTGCCCATCCAAAATCATTATATTTTCAGCATTTGTTTTTGGAGTTTTCAGTTCATAGTAATCTAGGTAGGTGTTCAATTTTCACTTTACTTTGTCTGAAACAACTTCTAGCTGGTACCTTCCTGACCTGTGAGCAGCAGCTACATTAGCTGCTCTCTGGAGGAGCAGAACTTGCAGGATGTATATATGTAATTGGAGGAGATTTACTGGAATGGTTTGTAGGCTGTGGTCCAACTAGTCTAAATGTAACAATCTACCAATGGAAGGTTCAAGAATCTAGCAGTTGTTCAATCCACGAGGTTAGATGTCTCAGCTGGTCTTCAGTGTGTGCCAGACTCCTGGAGAAGGAGGCTCTCGTGTCAGTAACGGACTTGCCAGCAAGAGTGAGGGCAAGCCGACAAAGAAAGCTTCCTTCTGCCATGTCCTTTCTATAGGCTGCCAGCAGAAGGTGTGACCTCGACTAAAGGGAGACTACCCAGCACAGAAGGTGGGGATTCAAGGTGGGGCTTCTAACTTCAAAGTGGTTTAATTAAGAAAAAAAATATACCTCACAGTTATACCTAGCCTCCTGAATTTTAGTTAATTTCTAATGTATTCAGGTTGGCACCCAAGAACAGCTATCACACCAAATGATAGGAATCTTTCCAGTCAGGGTTCTTTTTTTCTACTCATATATTCAATATAAATTTTCCCAGCAAGAGATAAGCCAGTACTGAAGATCTTACTAAAATGTGTACAAGGAGATCATTAGATCTCATTGAGAAATCAATTGTAAATGTGTAAGGGGCCGCAGCCAACGCCCTGCAAAGATGGCGCTGGTTTCAGGGGCCATGAGTCAGCTAAAACTGACAAACAACCTAAAAGCGCATGCATGAAGAGCAAGGTGAGCCAAAGTCACAGCGCATATCGCGGTGTAATCATCAGACCACCAGCGAGCAGCCAATCAGGTAGAGACACGCCCCCCCCCTCCCTCAAGGGTATAAAACTGGGTGCTTTTCGGCCCTTCGGGGTCTTCCTCCATTAAAGTTTTGCTGCAGAAGGATCCTTGTGTACCGCGTCTGTTCTTGCTGGCGAGACGGTGGCTCGGGACATCAATGGAAAAGGAGGGTAATACTGATCTGGTAATTGTGTTTTGGTGACTGGATAAAATGACTTTTTGATGACTGGCTCATTTTGGTAAAGTTGAGCCTATTATTTTTAATAGGGAAGTTGAAAGAAACTTCTAGTTAATTTGTTCTGCTTATTGTTGTTTGTGAGTGTGCCTGCCTGTGTGTGTGTACGTGTGTGTTTATAGGTGTGAACATGCTATAGCAAGCATGTGGAGATTGGACAATACCCTCGGGAGCTTATCTGTGTCTTCCACGTCATCTGAGACAAAGTTTGTCATTGTTTGCCACATAGGCTTGGCTAGCTGCTCTGTGAGCTTGAACTCTCCTGTTTGGACCTCCATCTCACAGTAGGAGTGGTGTGATAGACACATGTCCCCATGACCTTTCTGCAGGTCCTTGAGGCCAGATCTCAGGTCCCTGTGCTTCTGTAGAAGGCCCTTTACCTCCTGAGCCATAGATCCAGCTCCAGCAAGTTCAACCTCTAATATGACAATTGCTTTTTGACAAATAACCCTGCAGTCTCAGGGATAAGCAGTTTTGTCTCTCACATGTAGCATTTCCATTTTGTAATAAATACTCCCATTACCATAAGCCACTAAAACATCTCAAACTGCATAATTTGTATTCATAGCCCTAGTTTAATTCCCTAATATTGAATAAAGAGTAAAGTTTATATGTTCCTTTTATGATAGATCTTAAGATATTTAAAAAATTATGAAATTAAAAAGGACCTATTGAGCCAACTCCCGTCTAAGTTAAATTATTTTATTTAATTTCTCTAAAGGTCCACATAGTTCAGATTATCTATTTCATAAAAGATGTTTTACATTCAATCTAATTTAATGTCTTGTCTACCTTTGTCAAATTTGCATTATTAAAACCATCTTCCAGGACTTCTCTTCTAATATAGCACAATAATGCTTGCTAAGCAATTGACTCTGCTTCCTCTCAACTAGACGCACTATCCCTAAGCATCATTTTTTAAGTCAAATAATTGATCTTATTCGTTCCTGTTGAAAAATAACAATAATAAATCAACAGGCTGCTATTTCTTGAACCACAAAATATTAATAAAATAATCCATTCTTATTGTAAAAATATATTAAAAAGTTATTGATTCCTATTGCTCCCATTTATTTATTGATTTCCATCCCAAATATATCTCAATGCCTCTCCTGTTAACACTCCACTGAAGTAGCTTTTGTAACATGCACCAATAATCTCTCCACTCCTAATGCTGAGTTTAATTGAGCCATTAGCCATAGTGACCCTTACCTTCGATGACCCAAGCTCTACATGTCCCTACCTCTCTGTCAGTTATGCTTCAATTATTTTCACACTTATTCTGTGTCCCCCAAACTGTTAATGTTGGGTTTAAATGTTTTTTATAGACTTGATTTCGCATGCTCTTCATAAAAAACAGATACTAAGTTTTTGAGCACATGGCTTTAGACTCCTTGTGGAAGTATATGTTCAGAAATTTATGAAGAACAAAGCTTCTTTCCAGAATAATTTGATTTCCTTTACTTCTAGGATGTTTGATGTGTATGTCAGAGAAAACCACAGACGTAATTAATTATGCTTTCAACAGTTCCTCAGAATTTGTGGTTTCTACTTTTTATGGGAAGAGATGATAAGATGTGGAGGAAATTAAATACTAATAAATGTAAAAACAAGAGAATTCAGTATCATTCTACAGCTGTAGTTAGCCTTCAATTGTTTCATGCATTAATTCACTGGCTAAATTAATATTTGTTGAGAGCCTATTTGCAGGTTTTGACTATACACACACATACACACAGGTAGACACACAAAAATCCATGGCATCATGAAGTTATATATTGTGAAGAGGATGAAAAATAGTAAATAAGTAACATGCACTATATGTTAAACACTAATATGACCAAGGAAGAATTAAAAATGACAAAGGTGGTAATAGTTTGTGTCTGTGTATGCATGTGTGTATATATGTGTATATACATGTATATATATATGTGTGTGTGTGTGTGTGTGTATGTGTATGTGTGTGTATATGTATGTGTGTGAGTGTATGTGTTTATATGTTTGGGTGTATGTGTGTTTATGTGTATAAATGTATGTGTATATGTATGTGTATTGTGTGAGTGTATAAGTGTATGTATGCATGTGTGTGTGTGTGTGTGTGTGTGTGTGTGTAGATAAAGAGTGAAGAATTATGAATGAGGTGGCAATGGTAAAAATTTATGTTGTAGTATATGTAAGCAAAAAATCAAAGGAAAAGAATCGCTTTGCTCGCCATTCCATAGTAGCCCTTAACATCGTGGCTTGTACAGGCTGATAGTCCATAATATATTTAAATAAATAGACAAATAAATCAGTGGGTGAAAGTTGACTATCTTTGATGAAGTTCTTCATCATATTAATCATAGAGTGTCACTAGATCTTTCTTCAGAACCAAGTCAGTCATCTGGCTTTAATTTTTTACTTGTACTATTTAATAATTTAGAAGAGCCACAAAGTAAAGGAAACAATAATTTTCCCACCATAGCTGCAGTTGAAATGTCACCAGTTACTATTTCCATTGTCTCTGAACCTTGGAAAGGGACCCAGTGTGTTCTGATAGAGTACACATTAGTTGGACAAGTTGGGCATGTAAGGAATACTGAGTTTCTTGTCTCTGAATTCTGTTGAAATGTGGGTTTGAGTCAGTCTTGAGGACCTGGCAGTGTAGAAAGTGATTCCAAGCTCACATCAGCCACTAAGAGAAGTTAAAATAACGTTTAAAGGTTTTGTCAATGATTTCTCCCAGGTTTCTTAAGCTGCTGGTTGGTAAAAAAAAAAAAAAAAAAAAAAAAAAAAAAAAAAAAAAAAAAAAAAAGAAAGAAAGAAAGAAAGAAAGAAAGAAAGAAAAAACAGTCTGCATTTCCAAGAGAAACTGATAATGCTTCTCTGTTGCTGTCCTTTGTCCCAGTCTCTAGCTCATTTGCAAAATGCTTAAAAAGTCCTTTCTTCTGTGGACTGTCTACAATGGTAGGAAAAGAAAGAAAAAAATGAAGAAAGAAAGAAAGAAAGAAAGAAAGAAAGAAAGAAAGAAAGAAAGAAAGAAAGAAAGAAAGAAAGGAAGGAAGGAAGGAAGGAAGGAAGGAAGGAGAAAAAAAATGAACTTTTCTATGCTACTTCTATGATGATAACCATTAAGGAAACTCTTCCATTTCTTACAGTTAAAATGACTCTGACTTAAAGACAACTGACAAAAAGCAAATTCAGCAATGTTAATTTTCTAGCAAGACTGACCTAAGATGAAAAGTCAGAAATCTCTGAACCAGACAGCAGTGACTGAATTGGCTACCCTGTTTCCCAGAGTTTTGCCCTGACCAAAGGAGATTAAATTATCCTTGTACCAGAAAGGATATGAATCGTTATGTTCTACGTACCAGTTCATAGGGCATCCTTCCTTTGGACATTGTCACAGGCCAAAGAAAAAGTGCTGCATTTGCATTTTCTTTAGAAACATCATCATAATAAACCGTCTTTATCATTTTTCATTTCCACTTTCACATTCTAAGCCCCTCAAATACGGAATGGAATAAATTGAAACATCAAACACTAGTTACTGCCTGCGGCACTCATTAACACAAGAATTAATAATAAAAACCAGCATTCTCCAGGTCCCAGGGCTTACATCCTGTCATCAAAAGATAGACCACAAGGAACACTTAAATTCACCCAAATGTAGTAAAAGCACATTTAAAATTTTCAGAGAGATATATACTGGGCCCTCTGTATTCGACAATGATGTCTGTGAATTCTACCAAACATAGATCTGTAGTGAGAATTTTTGGTGTCTGTTTTTAAAACACAGAAATATTTTAATATGCTGTCGTTTTATTCCTGGGTGTGGGATATGGGGTTACTTCAGGTTGCCCACAGCAGCTATGATTTGCCTCGTGCTTGCGCATGCGCATCGTTTGTACGATGCAGACTTTTTCTCTAATTATGTGACAACGGGGATTCTGGTGACTTTTCAGAGGGCATATAGATGCTAGATCACATGAGGTATGTGAGTTGTTGGTTGTGGTTTGTTCAGTAGTTATTAGAATATGTGGTGCAGTCCCAAACAGAGCACAGCAGCGGCCGGTCTCACATGAGAGGTCTGATTGATAGAGGCGGCCTCTGACGGGGTGAGAGGAAAGGAGAAGAAAAAGGGGAAAGGGAGGCTGTGGGTCGGGGTACGCGTCTTTTACACCGACTGTGATGCCTACGATGCGAAGGATGCGAAAAGGAATGTGTGGCGGGTGTTATGGCCACGACTCAGAAGTTGAGCTGTTGCCTAGAAATGATGTGTCTTGCAGCTGGGTCCAGAGCTGGTCATAGAAAACTGCACACACATGCACCTGATCCTAACTGTGGTCATACACAAAGAAGGAATAACAAGAAGAAATGAATACCCTGATGGGGAAGGGCAAGTTTGCCCCAAGGAACTCAGCACCCTTAATCGGCTGGAAGTAATCTAAAGATAACATTACCCCCTTTCCTCTCTATCCTCTCCACCCCCCTCTAGTGTTAGGAGGTTGAAAAGACAGAGAAGGGTTAAAGAAAAAAGAACTCACAAAGTAACCAAAGTTGTGCTACATAGATCAAAAGTAAGAAAAACAAATAGTTTTTGCTTTGTTGAAAAGGTATTTACAGACACATTCTTGTCTTTACTCAGTGGACAGTGCATATTTATTTTCCATTTTCACTTTTAGGTATCATAAGCAATCAAAAGACAATGTAAGTATGCAGAGGGATGGACATAGGGTATACTGAAATACTGTATCATTTTATAAGAGATATGAGCATCTTAAAATTTTGCAATCTACAAGTTCTGTAAACAACCCAACACAAAAAGAAACAAAAAATATCAATAACAATGAGAAAAATTCTACATTATTATAAAGACAAAATGATCACACTTACACCTAGTTCTCTTAAGTAAGAATTATTGCTTTTCACTATAAGGTCTTGGAAAATTCATTTTCTAATTTTCCCCTTTTCTAGATGACTTATATCTACTTTAAAAATGTAATTTTAACACAAACAGTTAAGACACTAAGCTGAGCAGGCTGCACTGTTTTCGATGCTTGAAAACAAGGAGCTGCCTCCTTGTCTCCTATTTTGCTTCTTTTTACCAATGTTGAAATGGGAGTTGTAGAGTTCACGATACCAATCATTTTTCTTACACAGAAGGAGTCAGGGAAATACGACGTACTTCAATGGGAAAGATTCAAGGAACCCGGATAATAGTATCAAAACTTTAATAATTTAATTTCACTTCACAAACTAGAATGACCATTTTAATGCTTCCCAGAAACCAAACCGTTTACTTCGTTCTTACTTGATTTTCTAACTATGATTTTAAGGAATTTGTTTGCAAATAATCTCTTCTTTATGGAGAACATGGTGGGCTTAGGAGATTGGTGTGTGGAAAACCAGTGTTTTTTTTTAGATAATTTGCCAAAGCTATGGTTAATCTCCTAAAATGAATCCACCTGAGTTTTTTTTTTTTCCCTAACAGTCCTTTTGTGATCTTAGCTAAGACACTTGTTCAAGTGCTGACATTTAAAATGTAGAGATTCATATAAATTACATTGAGTATTGCTTTTAGCTTCAGTGGAAGTTAAGTTCTTCCACATTATTCTCTAAAGTTGGCATTGGGAAAAAAAAAAAAAAACATGGCACCAGCCATGTTTCGGCGTCTACCTCATTTTTGAACACTTGAAGGTTCTGAATCATGACCACATACAGACTAACTTCAACAGGAAAGGTTTTTCTGTAACCATCTCCCAAAGACAGCTTATAGAAGCCAGAAAACCAGAACCCAGAATGGTCATTTGGCCCATAGATAGGAGCCAAGACTTTGGCCCTAACCCATTACAGCTAATTCTTCCAGTTCCTGGAAATACTGAATTAGAAAAGAAAGAAAGTCAATTACTCATCCAACTTGGAAGCATCTAGTTCTTCCAACAGAGGAGTTGGAGATGCCATGGTGAATTTAGATGTAAACTTGAGACGTGAAAATTCAAGGCAATTTCATCAAAGATGAGAAGGAGATTTACTTCTCATTCCCAGGACTAGGTTAATTACGCTCTTTCTTATAATTTCAAAAGATAAAACATTTGAAGCTCTTAAAGATAGCCAACGTTCAGATGGTTTCCAAAGACACTTTTGTTCTCTATTCAGGACAGTATTTTAAAGTAGTGAATAAATCGTTTATCACAAAGAATAAGATTTTCCTCCTCAGCCATTTCAGAGGCTTAAGTACTGATTGGAAAGTTCTTTGGGGTTGGCCTGCCTGTCTCTCATACACAGGAGAATGGTAACAGCAATGATTTTAATTACGTCATCTTTGACCTCAATTGAGGCATAATTAAGTGACCTTCCTCATTCTGTATCAGTGAACATACAAAATAACATTTCGAATACTCTCATGATAAGATGAACAATCGCTCCTTGTCATGAGCCCTTGTTTCCTAATATTATCTCTATGACTTTATGAGCTGACTTTTTAAATTAAATGAGACTTAAACAACTGTAAAAGCAATGGGAGAAATCATAGAATTGTGGAATTAGATGCCATTGAAGAAATGAACTGACTCACCCCTTACCCACGAATTTATACCTTAATACATGAGATGATTTCAGAGAACAAAAGCATCCATGCAGGGCTACTGAAAGTTGTCTGGAAAGTGCTCTCCAAGATTATCAGCCTCCCACTTTCCATAGGCCAGGGCTGGCTTCCTCCTTCCTAGTTCCAAACTACAGGCCTCGCTGGTCTCAGGTAGATCTCTAACAACTCTAGGGCTCTAATCTTCTTGCCGGAGTTACATCGTTAAAATCTCCAAGCACCTACAGAAGCTGCCCTTCATGTATAGTGAATGTTCTCCATTGATACTTTGGTTTATGCAGCCAATCTTGATGACTCTCCTCATAAAGTCACTAACTGTTCACAGCGATTCGATTAGGGGTGGAGTCTCACAGCCCCTCCCCACTTCATGCTTTAATGTTGACCGGCTTCATCTTGTGTGAGCGTCTTCGCTGTTACGCGTTCACATACAGCAGGCCTATGGTGTCTGTAAGACGCTGCTTTAATCTAGTCCTCCCTGACTTCTCGCTCCTACCGTCTTTCCAACCCTCCTCCACAATGGTCCCTGCGCCATGACAGCTCCAGAATAAAGTCAGGTAACCCACTTTATAGCAGTGAAGGACAACATGGTTGTGGTCGTTGGTCACGGAACAGAGAGGTGGGGTTGGAATGAGCTCTAGATGGTTGCACATGCCCTTAATGCATGCACGCCACCCGCTGAGGAAGGAGTCAAACAGCACCTCAGTCCCCTGGGGAGGAGAGGACAGAGGACAGGATGAATCCCCAGTTTCTACTTAGCACTAAACCATCTTGGAAAAAGTAAGGTACTCAGAGGATGAAACGCTGGTCTTTCATTTTTGAGGGTAATCGTCTAAATCCCCCATATTTAGAAGCCTGCTTATTTTTCCGCAACTAAGTTAATTTTAAAGTCTTTACTCCACGGTGCTGCTAATACAGAACAGATGTGAGAACTACCTCCGAGTCGAGAGAAGCTCCCGCGCTCCTATCTCTCCCAACCTCTGTCAGTTGCAAACAAGCCAAATCTAAACCAGCAACCAAGCATGTTTCCAATCAGCACTCGGGCTTTCTCCCTACGGAAGTAACTCCTTGGCGTGCACAAGGGAAGGAAATGTTTCGTTCACATAGCAGTGCCAGGACTGGGAGCAGCTTCTCACGATACTTAACATGCTCACCAGCCAGGGCAGTGAGAAAAGCAATGCAGGAGAAGCAGCCAGAGATGGGGAAGAAAGGCCTTGGGCTAGCAGAAACAATGGGGCAGAGAAGGTTGGGTCCTGTTATTCAGGGGAAATCAGGAACTCTTCTTACCGAAAGTCTAGTCTACTGTGGCTTCATCTGGAACTTCACTGTGTGTTGAGGATTCTCTCTTTTAATCCCCCCCCCTCATGTTCCCTGGACATAAACTATACAAATGAAGTCTTGAAGTCCACATTGAGGGTGAGGGCTAGCCTGTATGATCTAAGAGGATGAGACAAACATGGCTTTAAACCACCACCACCCTCCGGAGCGTAATAACGCTTCTACCTCTGCAGCAAGAAAACCTTACGATACCATGAAAAATCTGGAGAAGCCACAGCCACCCAAAAACTGTTAGGGGACAAATGGAAAGTGGCGATTCTTTGAGTCGCTCACAGTTTCTGGACCTGGACCCTCCCACGCACATGTCCCACCCATTCGTAGAAAAGGTAGAGACAACATTGCTTAAAACTGATCTACATGACGCTTCTGTTCACATTTTGGAAGCAACTGGTTACATGGAAGTACTGTTCTTGGTATCGGCTGTCGTTTCAGATTTTTTAATGTACATGCTGGGAAAGACTTCTCGTGAGACAGCTACAGCGCTTTCATTGTCTCTCCAGCGTTCATTACAAGTAATTAGCAATGAGCCAGTCTTCCCTGTAAGCCTTTTCACTGGAAAAGTCACCAGTTTGGATGTGTATGCTCCTTTCTTTCTGACAGCAGCTCTCAAAGCAAAGCGGAGTAACAGTAACCATAGCAACAAGCAAAACACGGAAAGGTTGGCAGTTAATTCAATAAAGCTCTTGAACACACAAACAGCTGATAATGTCTAATTGACTGAACAAATAGTGAATAGCTGACAGTTCCGGGAATTACACTAGGTATTTATTTTGATCTATTTAATTTAAAACTGGAACAATATTTTATTTTATTATACAGTAAGTTTATGTAAATTTTAATGGTTGGTTTCATTGCATGCTTGTTTTTAGATGGCAATTCAAAAACATTTATCACATGTACATTATGAAGTTATTTTCCATTTTTACAAAACACAGCAGAAAAGACTCTAAATGCAATAAACACAGAAAGTCAATAGACCATCACATTATTTTCGAAAGAGCCCTTCCAGTAATAAGCAACCTGTGATGAAGCATCCTCTCTTACCTTCTAGATCTGTGAGCTTAGGTAAATGATTTGCTAAGCCTCCCTGAAACCATCTATTGGATAAAATCTGAGCTCTTCAGGTTATTATGAACATTAATAAAAACAGAAAAGGCACCACAGTTAACAGAATGCTTGGTCCATAGGCAGTTCTTAGTCATTGTTCCCCACTCTATTCTGCCACTTGGCATCAGCTAGCATATCTGCACACTTTCCATAAAGGGCTCACAAAACCCGGCCCTGGAGCCAGACTATCCATCAGAAACTAGTTGTCATAGAGATTGTTAAAGGGCACATGGCTCTTTTTGTTGACCAAAGTCCAAAGTACAGAATCAGAGTTGTCAACACAGAAGAGCTCCAGCCAAGAACTTTAATGAATGCATTTCAGAACACAGTTAATTCCAGTTTTAGGTAAAGAGAGGCCTCATGATAGACTCAGAGAATACCAACCTGGCAATAAATCTTAGATGACTCAAGACCTAACACTTAGCCCCTGAAAACTACCTATTCAGTAATACTTTATTTAAAAATTAAAATAAATCTTCATCAATACACACACAGAGAGACATAGTGACTTGTTAGTGATTTTCTTGGCATTCACCTAAATCTGGGAAAATGCAGACATTAATCTAGGGAGTTCTGGTGTGTGGTTTTCTATTGTTGTTGTTGTTGTTGTTGTTATTGGATATTCTCTGTCTTGTGTGTGGTTTTTCTAACAGAAGGTTCTCCCATGCAAATTTCTTCACTGACTCTTTCAAGTATGAGAAACCCCACAACTGACTTGCCAGAGAATCCTCTTGACTGTCGTGGTCTGAAGGACATCTCCTTTATCAGAAATAATTGCTCTAAAGCAGAGGTTGAATCCCAGTGTGGTGGGCAAGGCACCTTGATAAATATGCAAATTAGGCAATAGAGTGTAAAGGACAAAATTCACCAGGATTCTTATTTCCTGTCCACCTTATAGCAAAGATTCCTTTGAATGAATGAAATATACAACTTTTCTTCCCCATTCTACCCAGAAACTTGGAGAAGTTTATTTTCTTGACAGCTTAGGCTTCAACTTACTGGCAAGAAGAAAGCATTAAGAGATACACTGCTAAAGACAGTGGGAAGTAGTATCATGATCGCCCTGACTTAATGCAACCACCCACATTCAGTGAACTTTCCCATGCAACACTAAAATCTCAATAAACAGAATTTCTCCAGATGAGCAGCCATAGTTCACAGACCTCCTCTTGCTGTGGTTGCTGTCTGTAGAGCAATCAGCTATAATGGCTCTTCTAACCCTTTGGGGACAGCCATAGTGCATTTAAGCTCTCTATATTTTAAGATTCTCCCTTAAGTTTGTCTTCTAAACTGTCAAATACAAGTCTATTCACTTCGCCCTTCAGCTTCAATATGGTGGATTACAGATTCTGTCCGAAGGTACCATGTTCCCTGCCTTCCTCGGTTGCTTCTACAAGAACAGCTCTGTCTCCTGATGTGGAACATGTTCTATTTTTCCTTCTCCATACATCTTCTAGAAGTCTTGCAACTGTCATTGGATAGAATACATTGAAGAGCTCCATCCTCCTCAATAATAGTTGCTGACAGTTCTTCCAGCGAGAACCTTGGAGATACACCCTTCATGCATATAAAGTATACAAAGTTAGACATAAGTCTCATGAATTGAGTTTGCAGTTGAGATTTTAACTAAGAGCAATCTTTCCAGCCTTTTATTCCATGAGAAAATTCCCCAGAGTTGTAATAGGCAGATATGATTTCCCCTAAGTGTGATTACAGTATTTAAAAATACATATGTTGGGAATAACACGGCTTCTAAATACATGCCAACATCTTCATCTGCTGATCATCTGCTTGAAAACCAGAAGGAAAACTGGCTCTATTTTGATTTCCAGTGAAGCATCATCCTTACAACTTTCCAAGAATTCTTTTGTCCCTATGTGATTCTTTTTTTACTTATTCACTGTCTCTGGAATCTAACCCTTCCCCAGTATATGACATTGCTAGAGGCCACTTTTGAATGGTTTTGATAATTAAGCATGGTTTGTCTCCTAACTTACTGTTCCCAAAGCAATAATAAAATTAGCGAAACCAGGAAATGCATATTCTCCCTTCTCCATGCTTCCTCTGAACTCCTATGAGTGTAAGGAGGAAGCCACTTGACCAAGGATACAACTGTATGGTAAAGGTCAGTGGGAAGGTGCTGATTGGCAAATAAACTTTAGTGGGGGTAGGTGGCTGAGCCATAGCCACCGGAAATGGGGAGGGTCTAGGAAGGTTCCCAACAGGTGGTGTTCACTTATGCCTTTCCACTCAGAGTGGTGAATTCAGATTGTTTTATAAGAATAAGAATTTCCTGTTTGTAAAATGCTACACAAATACCATTCCTGGACAATTCTTAAAAGAAGCAGATACATATATAAACATAGATATAAACATGGGCATAAATAAAGTCAGAGGCAGACATAGGCATAGAAGAATAATTAATGAAAACAGAGGCCATTAGTTGGAAAAGGAGCAGGTAGTGAAAGAAATGGGTGGGTTTGAGGGAGGAAACAGAACAGGAAAATGATGTAATTATATTATAGTCTCACAAAAATAAAAGAAACAACTTTTTAAAGAAGCATGGTTTAGATAAAGCCAAAGTACAATAGTACTACAGCCCAACAGAACTTGAAGACTAAGGTAAACTATAATCTCTATTTGGGGTTTGCCTTCATTGTTTTCCTCAAAGACACAACAAATTTAACCTTGCCATTCACTCAGAGGTGAGACTCAATCAACTGTAAGAAGGTTGGAGACCACAGTAGGGCTGGAACATTTCTATATGAGGAAGCTTTGTCTGGATCCTGGGGGAGGTAATACAAAACATTAACCGACTTAATAAGAAAGAAAGAGACAGAAAATGTTAGTGCTGTGAACACAGGTCAAACAACGAGTTCCAAAGCTCATGCCACTGGCCCTGATAGCAGACAGACACCCTGGAGAGACAACAAAGATGAAGCCATTACAGAAACAGCCAAAGTGCCCGAGGTGAACATTCTAGGAGCAGAGAGTTTCATTTCAGGAGGAGCAGAGGTTTTATCCAACAGAAATAATGTAGGGGAAACTTAATAGAGAGAAAGAAAAGAATAGTGGTGCTTAGAGTTTTCAGATTACCTAAGACCCACAAAATCTGGCATTCTTCAATATTCTTTTCCTTGGGATAAGACATCTGTCACTACATTTAAAATGCAAACATTGCCTATGAGGAATATATCTTGATCTAGGATGCTTCACAAACATACTTTTGAGGCACACATGAAAGGATGGGAAAAAAGCCATAGAACTGATTCATTAGACTGAGGCTTATAATATAATGTATAATACAATATCTGCCTTAAACACCCAGGAACCAGAAACAGTGATAGCTAAACTAATGAACTCTTTATAAACAAATGGCAGCTCTTCTCCACTGGCCAGACATCATTCATTAACACCTAATCTGGAACAGTAAGAGAGTCTCATTTGAGACACTTTCTAATTAGATTGTCCTGTAGGCATGTCTGTGGGGGAACTATCTTGATTGGTAATTGATATAAGAATACCCAGCCCACTGTGAATGGCACCATTCCCTTGGTAGGAGGAACCCTTGATATCCCAACTCTTATTATTTCTTTCATCATATTATCTTTGTAAAATGATATGATTGATATTTATTAAAAAAGAAAGACCTCAGTGGATAGTGTTAGAATAAAAAAAAAAGGTTACCTTGGAACTTTTCTACCTTATTACCCATGTAGTTTACTTGTTAAAATCAATGTGCTGAAAATACTTCTGTGTAGCTTAAGACAGAGAAATGTAAAGAACTGCAATGTGATGCCAATAATACATTGTGTTTTATAATAAATTTTAGCACTCAAATATGTTATAATCTCCTTGAAGTTTTCAAATATCTTGGCAGGGAATGATGCCATTATTAGTTTATAGATAAAGGAAGAAAGGTTCTAAGGGATGTGGCCACCTAAATCATGGGAATATCTCTTCTTATTCCTTAGCTTAAATGAACGAAAAAAAAAAATCCAATCTAAGAAATATTAATGCAGAATAGTGGTTTTTAAAAAATAAAGCATTTAAATTATGCATGTCTTTTGTTTTAAGTTTAGTGTGTTTATTTCAGTGTGTGTGTATCTTTATCTCCTCTCTTCTCTATGTGTGAATGCGTGTGTGTGTGTGTGTGTGTGTGTGTGTGTGTGTGTGTCAGAGTGTATGTGTCTAAGTTACTCTTTCTGTTGCTGTAATAAAACACCATGATCTTGCCAACTTCTAGAAGAAAGGGTTTCTTGGGGTCTTGATAACTGTGTGAAGGGTGAGTCTATGACATCATAGTAGGAAGAATGGCAGCAGGAAGGCAGGCATGGTGTTGGAGCAGTAGCTGAAAGCTTACATCATCATGAACAACATTAATCATGAAGAGGTGGAAGGGCAGAGACAGAAGGACTGGAAAGACATGGGTGTTTGAAACCTCCAAGCCATTCCCCCCGTGGGCTCCATATTTTACACCTAGTTCTACAAACTAGAGACCAAACATTCAAATATAAAAGCTTATGGGGTTCATTGTCATTTAATCTAACACATATGTGCACCATGAGTGTGCAGTGTCAGCAGTGATCAGAAGAGGGTATTGAATCTCTTGGAACTGGAGTTACTGGTGACTTTGGATGCTAGAAACTGAAGCCAAATCTTTATGAAGAGCAATAAATGTTTCTAATTACTGAACCATTGCTCTATCTCCAAAACACATACATCCTTAATATTTATATCAATCCTGTAAGGAAACTTCACAGTCATTTTATAGATGATGGAAGTGTAGAAAAGGTAATGATTTACATCGTGTTATACAATTGCAAGTAACTGGTCCCAGCGTTATCCTGGAAGTTTCCACTAGCTACTCATGCCGAGCGCCACACAATGACCATTCTAGTACACACTGGCTTGAACAAACAACTTGTTGAAGCACAAGAACTAGATTTTCTCATATGCCAAGTGTAGTAGGAACACTGGGTTTCATCAATACATTTGTTTTTAGAAAAGTCCTCTAGGAACCATTGTCCATTTCTACCACACAGATAACAGGTAAACTGGGTATGACTTATTGTTATGGAAATGTAGACTTTATGATAGTCAGTTAAAGACCCCATTTGTGCTTTAGCAGTGGCATTGAACAAGCTGAAGGCACAACTATTCCTCTTGGACATTCACCTCCCCCCACCCTACTGTCTTCTTCTTTTCCCCTCTGAAAAGTTCATATGTACTTTAGAAGTCTCCAAAAACTACACCTTCAATACCCAAGGATTGAAAACTGTAGACACAGGGAAGGATATTTGAGATAGGAGAGACTTGTTCCCAAGAAATGGCATAGATTCTCTCATTCCCCTATTTTAAATATGTTTCCTTATTTCAACATATCCTTATCTCCAGGGTCACATTGGTTCAATTTGATAAATTGCTCTGCTGGCCCCATACAGTCCTACGATTCATTTTACATGAAAGCCTTAATGCTATGATTTCAATACAGCATCTCTTATGTTTTGCCAAGTGGTAAGGGCCTGTACATTTGTGGTTTAGCTTAGTCTTCTGTTTGTTTCCATTGTTGGTACTATTTACAGGGTTACATTAGCATTTGTATTTAGAGGCAAAGTAAATTAACCTCCTTGTCTCAATGGTTAATGACTACCATTGTGTCCTTCTTTCAGTCATAGCTGGGAAACGAAGAATGATTATTTTCTACTCTTTCACCAGAAAGTTGATACTGTAATTGAAAGTCTGACTAGTAGTAATTGTTCTGATGGAAAGCCTGGCTTTGTGCTGGGTCAGCCTTTGGTCAGCATGGCAGGGCATCTTGTGTGGCCCTCTGTTAACCATAAATGCAGTTTTCTGAGATACACATGATTTTTATCGTTTGCCCAAAATGTATGAAAGTCAATGTAAGTGCATAGCATATATGACTGCAAACCTGATTTTAATTTATTGTCATATGTGGAAACGAAGCTATTTCCATGGATAACAGACAGTTGGTTCCAAGAATATTTTGATCACCTGCTTTTTGATAGAAAACCCATTGAAAATAACTGAGGAAGGTAGACATGAGATCATGAGGGTGTATCTTAAAGCACGGGGAAAGAAAGACAAGCATAAGAAACTGAAGCAAAGAGCACTAGCCAGGGTTTGCAGCAGGGGGTACAATAGGGGTTAGTGGGAGAAAGGGACAAATCCAAATAAAATCTAATGACTCATATGTATGAGAAACCAGAATGAAGCACATTCGAATGCTTCCTTAGAGAATTAAATAATATTTCTTAAAAGAATGCTTGTTGTGTACCCTCTGACTTCAGAAGCTTCAGAACTTAAGGCCTAACATTGCCATTTTTGATTTATTTGGAATTTATTTTCCTAAGGATTATAACAGATACAGATCAAGATTCATTCTTCTTCCTACAGATACCCAGTTTATCCAACACCATATGATTTTTGCTTGTTTGTTTTTTCATTATTTTATTGGATATTCTCCATATTTACATTTCAGATGTTATCCCCTGTCCACCAATCCCATTCCCCTCCCCCTCCCAATGCCTCTATGAAGGTGCTTCCTCTCCCACTCACCGTCTCCCACCTTGGCATCACCCTACACTGGGAAAATGAACCTTCACTGGACCAAAGGTCTCTCCTCCCATTGATGCCAGACAATGCTGTCCTCTGCTGCATATGCACCTGGAGCCATGGGTCTCTTCATGTGAGCTCATTGGTTGGTGTTTTAGTTCCTGGGAGCTGTGGTGGGTTTGGTTAGTTGATAATTTTGTTCTTTCAATGGGATTACAGACCCTTACAGCTCCTTCAGTTCTTTCTCTAGCTTCTTCACTGGGTCTCTGTGTTCAGTCCAATGGTTAGCTGCAAGCATTCTCCTCTGTATCAGCATGGCTCTAGCAGAGCCTCTGAGGAGGCATCCATATCAGGTTCCTGCCAGTAAGCACTACTTGGCATCAGCAATAGTGCCTGGGTTTGGTGGCGGCATATGAGATGGATCCGCAGGTGACGCAGTCTATGGATGATCTTTTCTCCAATCCCTGCTCCTCTATTTGCCCCATTATTTTTTCCCCACGAGCGTTTCATTCTTCCTTCTAAGACAGACTGAGGCATCCAAATTCCGACTTTCCTTCTCTTTTTGCTTCATAATTTCTGTGAATTGTTTCTTGGGTATTCCAAGCTTTTGGGGCTAGTATCCACTTATCACTGAGTACATACCATGAGAGTTCTTTTGTGATGGGGTTACATCACTCAGTATCATAGCTTCAAGTTCCATCTATTTGCCTAGGAATTTCATGAAGTTATTGTTTTTAATAGCTAAGTAGTACTTGATTGTATAAATGAACCACAATTACTGTATCCGTTGCTCTGTTGAAGGATATCTGGGTTCTTTCCAGCTTCTGGTTATTATAAATAAGGCAGCTATGAACATAGTAAAACATGTGTCCTTGTTAGATGTTAGAGATTCTTTTGGGTATATGCCAAGGAGGGGTATATCTGGGTCCTCAAGTAGACTATGTCGAATTTTCTTAGGAACTGCCAGACTGATTTCCAGAGAGGTTGTATCAATTTACAACCCCAGCAACAGTGGAGGAGTGTTCCTCTTTCTTCATATTCATGCGAGCATCTGCTGTCAGCTGAGTTTTTTATTTTAACCATTCTGAGTGGTGTGAGGTAAAATCTCAGGGTTGTTTTGATTTGCATTTCCCTGATGACTAGGGATGTTGAGCATTAGGTGTTTCTCAGCCATTCGATATTCCTCAGTTGAGAATTCCTTGTTTATCTGTGTACCCTATTTTTAAAAGGATTATTTGATTCTCTAGAGTCTAACTTCTTAAGTTCTTTGTATATATTGGATACTAGCCCTCTATTAGTTGTAGGATTTGTAAAGATCTTTCCCAAATCTGTTGGTTCCTGTTTTGTTCTTTTGACAGTGTCCTTGGCCTTACAGAAGCTTTGTAATTTCATTAGATCCCATTTGTTTATTCTTGATCTTAGAGCATAAGCCATTGGTGTTCTGTTCAGGAAATTTCCCCCTATACCTATGTGTTCTAAGCTTTTCCCCACATTCTGTTCTATTAGTTTCAGTGTACCTGGTTTTATGTGAAGGTTTTTGATCCACTTGGACTTGAGCTTTGTACAAGAAGATAAGAAAGGATTGATTTGCATTCTTCTGTATGCTGTCTGCCAGTTGAACCAGCACCATTTGTTGAAGGGGCTGTCCTTTTTCCATTGAATGATTTTAGCTCCTTTGTCAAAGATCAAGTGACAACAGGTGTGTGAGTTCATTTATGGATCTTCAATTCTAGTCCATTGATCTATCTGCCTGTCTCTGTACAAATACCATGCAGTTTTATCACAATTGATCTGTAATACAGCTTGAGGTCTGGGATAGTGATTCCTCTGGAAGTTAATTTGTTGTTGATAATAGGTTTTGCCATCCTGGTTTTTTTTTTTTTATTCCAAATGAATTTGCAAATTACTGTTCATTTTAAATGTGCCTTTATTTTTCTTAAATTCTAAATATTCTTTGATTTTTTTTTATTATTCCTTGACCAAGCTATCTTTGGGTAGAGCATTGTTCAGCTTCCATGTATATGTGGGCTTTTTGTTGGTTTTGTTGTTATTGAAGACTAGACTTAGTCCATGGTAATATAATAAGATGCATGGGAGTATTTCAATGTTCTTGTTATCTGTTGAGGCCTCTTTTGTGACTGACTATATGATCAATTTTGGAGAAGGTATCATGAAGTTTTGAGAAGAACGTATGCTCTTTTGTTTTAGAATGAAATATTTTGTAGATGGCTATTAAACCCATTTGGTTCATAACTTCTGTTAGTTTCACTATGTCTCTGTTCAATTTCTGCTTCCAAGATCTGTCCATTGATGAGAGCAAGGTGTTGAAGTGTCCAGTTATTATTGTGTGTGGTACAATATATGCTTTGAACTTTAGTAAGTTTCTTTTATGAATGTGGATACCCTTGTAATTGGAGCATAGATGTTAATGATTGAGAATTCATCTTGATAGATTTTACTTTTGGAGAGTTAAAAATGTCCTTCCTTATCTTTTTAGTTGATTTTTGGTTAAAAATCTATTTTATTTGATATTAGGATGGCTACTCCAGGTTAGGACCATTTGCTTTGAAAAAAAAAATTTTTTCCCCAGCCTTTACTCTAAAGTAGTGCCTGTCTTTGTTGCTGAGATGAGTTTTCCATATGCAGCAAAATGCTGGGTCCTGTTTACATATCTAGGCTTCTCAGCACCTAACAGCACCTTCTCAAAAACTGACCACATAATTTGACACAGAACGAGCATCAATAGATATAAGAAGATTGAAATACTCCCAGGCATTCTTTCAGATTACCATGGTCGAAGGCTGGTCTTTAAAAACAACAAAGGCAACAAAAAACCCATATACACATGGAAACTAAACAATGCTCTATTGAACAATAGCTGTGTCAAAGAAGAAATAAAGAAAATGAAGATTTTCTAGAATTCAATGAAAATGAAAACATGACATACCCAAACCAATGGGATGCAATGAAAGCAGTACTGAGAGGAAAACTCATAGCTCTGAGTGCTTCCAAAAAGAAACTGAAGACAGCATACACTAGCAACCTGACAGCACAATTAAAAGCTCTAGAACAAATGGAAGCAGATACACCCAAGAGAGTAGAAAGCAAGAAATAATCAAACTTAGGGCAGAAATAGACCAAATAGAAACAAAAAGAACCATCCAAAGAATCAACAAAACCAAGAGCTGGTTCTTTGAGAAAACTAACAAGATTGATAAACCCTTACCCAGACTAACAAGAGGGCAAAGAGAGAGTATCCAAATTAACAAAATCAGAAAGGAAAGTGGAGAAATAAAGACTGAAACTGAGAAAATTCAAGAAATCATCAGATCCTACTACAAAAGCCTATACTCAAAAAAGCTGGAAAATCTAGAGGAAATGGATGAATTCCTAGACAGATACAAGATACTAAAGTTAAACCAGGACCAGGTAAACCATCTAAATAATCCCATAACACCTAAAGAAATAGAGGCAGTCATAAAAAGCCTCCCAACCATAAAAAGCCCAGGTCCAGATGGGTTCAGTGCAGAATCTTTTCAGACATTTATTGACGACATACTACCAATGCTCTCCAAACTATTCCACAAGATAGAATCAGATAGAATACTACCTAACTCATTTTTTGAGGCCAAAATAACCCTCGGTCCTAAACCACACAAAGACCCTACAAGGAAAGAGAACTTCAGACCAATCTCACTTATGAACATTGATGCAAAAATACTCAACAAAATCCTTGCAAACCGAATCCAAGAACACATCAAAATCATCATTCACCACAATCAAGTAGGCTTCATCCCTGGGATGCAGGGATGGTAAATATACAGAAATCCATCAATGTAATCCACCATATAAACAAACTCAAAGAACAAAACCACATTGTCATCTCACTAGATGCTGAGAAAGCATTTGACAAAATTCAACACCCCTTCATGTTAAAAGTCTTGGAAAGAACAGGAATCCAAGACCCATACCTAAACATAATAAAAGCAATATACAGCAAACCAACAGCCAACATCAAACTTAACGGTGGGAAACTTGAAGGAATCCCACTAAAATCAGGGACTTGACAAGGCTGCCACCTCTCCCCCTACCTATTCAAAATAGTACTGGAAGTCCTGACTGGAGTAATTAGACAGCAAAAGGAAATCAAAGGGAAACAAATCAAAAAGGAAGAAGTAAAATCATTACTTTTTGCAGATGACATGATAGTATACTTAAGTGACCCCACAAATTCCACCAGAGAACTCCTACAGCTAATTAACAAGTTCAGCAAAGTGGCTGGATATAAAATTAACTCAAACAAATCAGTAGCCTTCCTCTACTCAAAGGACAGACATGTGGAGAAAGAAATTAGGGAAAAGGTACCCTTCACAATAGTTACAAAAACTATGAAATACATTGGTGTGACTGTAACTAAGCAAGTGAATGACCTGTATGACAAGAACTTCAAACCTCTAAAAATGGTAATTGAGGAAGATCTCAGAAAATGGAAAGATCTCCCATGCTCTTGGATTGGAAGGATCAACATTTTTAAAATGGCCATCCTACCAAAAGCAATCTACAGATTCAATGCAATCCCCATTAAAATTCCAACCCAATTCTTCATTGAGTTGGAAAGAGCAATGTGCAATTTCATCTGGAATAACAAAAGACCTAGAATAGCGCGAAATCCATCCTCAACAACAAGAAAACATCTGCGGGAATCACCATTCCTGACCTCATGCTATATTACAAGGCAATTGTGCTAAAAACTACATGGTACTGAGACAGAAATAGGCATGTGGATTAATGGAATAGAATAGAAGATACAGAAATGAGCCCTCACATAAATGGTCACCTGATTTTTGACAAAGGAGCTATAAACATTCAATGGAAAAAGGACAGCCTATTCAACAAATGGTGTTGGTCCAACTGGCACTCAGCATGCAGAAGAATGAAAATATACTCTTTCTTATCTTCTTGGACAAAGCTCAAGTGTAAGTGTCAAAGATCTCAACATTAAACCAGGTACACTAAAACTATTAGATGAGAAAGTAGTGAAAACCTTAGAACACATAGGCACAGGAGAAAATTTCCTGAACAAAACATCAATGGCTCGTGCTCTAAGGTCAAAGATTGACAAATGGGACTTAATGAGTTTGCAAAGTTTCTATAAGACTAGGGACACTGTCAAGAAAACAAAATGGAAGCCAACAGAGTGGGAAAAGATTTTTACCAACCTCACATCAGATAGAGGCCTAATAGCCAAGGTATACAAAGAACTCAAAAAGCTAGACACCAGAGAATCAAATAACCCTATTAAAAAATAGAGTACAGAGCTAAACAAAACATTCTCAATTGAGGAATATCGAATGACTGAGAAACATCTAAGGAAGTGCTCGACATCCTTAGCCATCAGGGAAATGCAAATCAAAACAACTCTGAGATTCCACCTCACACTAGTCAGATTGGCCAAGATCCAAAACTCAGATGACAGCAGATGCTGTTGAGGTTGTGAAGAAAGAGGAACACTTCTCCACTGTTGGTGGGGTTGTAAATTGATACAACCTCTCTGGAAATCAGTCTGGCGATTCCTCAGAAAAGTGGATATAGTACTACCTGAAGATCCAGCTATTCTACTTTTGGGCATATACCCCAGAGACACTTGAATATACAACAAAGATGCATACACCACAATGTTCATTGCAGCTCTATTTATAATAGCCAGAAGCCCGAAAGAACCCAGATGTCCTTCAGTAGATGAATGGATACAAAAATTGTGGTACATTTACACAATGGTGTACTACCCAGCTATCAGATACAATGACTTAACGAAATTCTTAAGAAAATGGTTGCGTTTAGAGAATATCATCCTGAGTGTGATAACTCAGTCACAAAAGAACAGACATAATATGCAGTCACTGATAATGGGATACTAACTCCAGAAAGCTCTGAACACTTCAGAAACAACTCACAGACTGTGTGAGGTTCAAGAAAAAAAAATGAAAAAAACACTATGCTCAATCCTTACACACTAAGAAAACTTTTACTCATTCTGGGTTACATCCTGTTTTACATGTACTTTTTTACTCATTGTAACTAGTAAGACCTTAATGCACACTATCAAACCTTTGGGGGGGGGGGGGGGGGAGGAAAGCCAAGCACTGACAAAAATGTATTCGTATACATTTATGCAAAAATGCTTAAAATTTGTTCTATTATCTTTGTTTTTTAAAATAAAGTTGTTCAAAAAGAAAGAAAGAAAGAAAGAAAGAGAGCAACCTCACTTGAGAATAGCAATAGCTCTAAGTTGAAGAGTAAATTTAATAATCTACCCTATTATTATATTTTTCCAATGGTAATTCTATAATGTACTACTCCTTGAACTGTGAGCTAAAATCAGCCCCTTCTCCTGGTTGTTTTTTTGTCAGAATATCTTATTATAGCAAAGGAAAAAGGAACTAAGACAGAAACAGAAGTGATGATATAAGACCTTTGAAAAATGGAACAGCTTCATTGTGTGGTTAGCTGATCAGAGGACTAGGAGCTGTAAACTCGGATCTGCCTCCCTCATCAACTGGTGTCCCAGGAGTTAAGGGGAAGAGGCTCACTGAATGGTGAGATGGGGATGTTTCAGGATCTTTGCCCAGCTTGGGTGACCATGTCTTTTCACAGGTCATATTTTCCTTTGGCTGTGTGTAGGATTTTGAGCTTGTGAAATCAAAGGTTCATCAAATGGATAGGCTTTTTGTATATAGGTTCACTCCTTAAAATTTTTCAAACTATCCTAGAGTGGATTCTTGATGTTTTTCTTGAAAATCAAATCACGTACTTTGCAATTTATGAAATTTATAATTGTGATCTCTAAGTATCGAAGACTTCTGTATTTGCTAAGTTCTAAAGTCTAGTTTTGGCACTAAAATTTATGTAGGTTGAAAATTAATTAGAAAAAGCAATTCATGTAAGGGATATACAAAATCTCAAACCTAATTAAATCTTCTCAGTAAAACTTCTGATTTTACAAGATGATTTGTTAAGAGTTTGAAAGGGTTTAAATAAGTTTTTAAAAAAAAATAAAAAGAAATAAAATTCAAATTTGCCTAAGCAAAATCAGATCCCTGGGACATTCCCAACTAATCAATGTCCACAAAACTGGAACAGCCCTGGTTCAAAGGTCAATGACTAGCTAGCTTCCCTCCGAGTTTGGACAAACACTGGTTCTCTGGTTCAGTGTGAAAGTCTGCAGACTTGCTTCCTCTGGAGAATCCTAAGGAAATGTCATCAAATATTGTGAAGGCTGAGTGGCCAAATATTAACCTCAATTTACATCACAGAAGCCAAAAACCAAAACCCAATGAAACCAGCGAACTTCTCTGCTATCAACCCCAAGAAAGGTAGGAAACAAAAAGATCGTGAAATAGCAATCTAAGCAGTATTTTGTGGACCGGCTGGGAAAATTAAATGCTTTCAAACCACTGAAAACCAGCCTTTCCCAGGCTTGCTCATACTGACTAAACTGTCAAAATCAAATGAAAATGTATGTAACCTTTAGGGTTGGAATTTGCATTAATTTTCTGCAGACTGTGCTCTATTACAAACACCAGGTCAGAAGGGGGGGATTAAAATTGATTTTTTTCTTTTTTGATTAAAATAATTTCACCTCTCCTTGAGGAGCAGTCTTTAAGAGTCTTAGGGTGTCTTTCAAGTTCTATGAAAATAAACTCCAAAAAAAAAAAAAAAAAAAAAAAAAAAAAAAAAAAAAAACAAGGTTTCAACAAAAACAAAAGCAAGCAATCAGCTTCTATAGCAAAGAGCCTACACACTCCAAAAAGCATCTTTGGACTTCTGGGTGGGATACGCAGTTCGGAGCCCACCAGTGACTTCCAGAGGTGTCCAGTAAGCCCCCCTGTCACCAACAATTGCTCATGGTGATTTGGTCCACTGGGTTCTTAATCCTAAATAGGGAGACATTGTGTCCTGCTGTCAGAACTGTCAGGGCCACCAAGCTAAAACCCAAACTCATCCAAGTAGCAGCTGACCCTCTTTTTACTGCTTATGTGCTTATGCATGGTTCATTTCCTTTCCTGGGTCAGAGTGCCAAAGTCAATTCCCCCAGCTCATCTCCATCCCCATCACAAGCTTTCCTTTGTCTCCTTTCAGGCTCCACTGAGCTCTGCCAGAAAAATCGATTCTCAAGTTCCTCCGGTGATTAAATCCCTTTTTTTGCTAGTAACTCTAGAACGTCTCCCGTTTGTTGTCTGTGGGCTGTACGTGTTGTTTTAGTAACTTGCTCTTGTCGGGTTTTTGGTGGAAAGGGCATTCCTTTTGTGATTTTCATCTCTTTAATCCTTCCTTTCTCGTCATCTTTATCTAGATGATGTCTTTACAGTATTATTTTCAAACAAGAGAATTTCATAAAAAGAAATTTGGTTAATTAGGGCCAGAATACTTTTTTTTTGAAACAGGGACACAATTTTTAAGCCAATTAAGTAAACTAAGGTTTCCTAGAAAATATAACCAGTCGTGAATGTGACGATCCTTGGGGTAAGATGTTCAGGGAACTACAAGTAAGCAAGATGAAGAGCGCGAGGAAAGCAGAGGCGAGGCACCGAGTGGATCCAGGGAATGGTTGTTTCTGCATTCCTTCCGATGTAAATATTAGAACACGTGGTATCATCGTGACAGGTTGTGTGTGATCCAGTTGCTCTCAACCTCTGTCTCCCTCCCTCTCCCTCCTCCTCCTCCCCTCTCCTTCCCCTTTCTCTTCTTTTGTGCCACTTGTCCTCCTTCCTCTCCCTGTATCCCCGACCCTTTCTCCCACTCCTACTCCCTCTCCTTCCTCTTGTCTCTCTCTTCCCCCTCCCTCCATTCTTTCCTCTCTTTCTCTCTCACTCTCCCCATCCCCTCTCTCTCTTTTTCACTCTCTCCCTGCTCTCTTGCTTTCTCTCTCTTTCTTTCTCAAACGCTCTCTCTCTCTCTCTCTCTCTCTCTCTCTCTCTCTCTCTCTCTCTCGCTCGCTCGCTCGCTCTCGCTCTCTCTCTAGCTCTCTCTCACTTGCTTGCTCTCTCTTGCTCTCTCTTGCTCTCTCTCTCCCTTCTCCAGCTCCTGATTTCTTGAAAGGTCAAATAATCACTTGAGTGGCAGACATTGAGTATGAGCCACACAACTTTTAATCGTTCTACCTTATTGTAACATCTCGGTCAAAACCCATGTATTAAATGTTTTAGCTAACAAATCCAAACGGGGATGAGAGTAAGAAAACTCAGGGATGAGAAACACACAGAACCAGGTTTGCCGGGTGGACACAAAATTATCAGAACCTGTAGCAACTTCTCCATCTGGATATGGAGGAAATAGAACAGTGACTGGAAACAAGAAGTATGACGAGTTAGAGCCCGTGAGAAGTTTACCTTTCTAATAGCACCTTCTCTCAAGCTCTCTGTTGGCTGGACTCAGCAGGAAACTGGGAGTACAGTCTATGATTGGTCAGAATGCCTGTCACTCATAAAGGACAGCAAGGAATGAATCTGACAGCAAGGGCAAAAATGAGTGTTGCAGCTCTGAACTCCTTACTTCCTAAAGCTACACCTACCACAAACCCTCACACAAAACACTATCACACCAAACATGTGGATGAATGATATCTTTGAGCTCAGTCAGGGTTTCTACAATCGTAAAATCCTATGGTGGCTCAGTCCAAGACAAGAAGTCAACTTGTTGTTTTCAATGGCATCAACATATTTACTGTACCAATTAGATATCCCATCTAAGAATGTCCTTGAAATCCTACTAGCTATAATGCTAAATATCACAGACAGGCAACGATGATATAACACAGTTCTTAAGTACCATGGGAAAGATCCGGTAGTCCAAATCAAATAACAGCATAGAGAGGCTAGTGGCTCGGAAGGTGTCAAATGTGATGGGTGTGAACGAACAAACAGAGCAGTCGAGCAAGGTTCCATTTCACTCTACTACAGGTAGGATAGAACTTGGTGTGGTCAGAAGCTGTGTGGCTCAGTAAGAACCATGAAGGTCAAAATTCAGATGTGGAGCAACATTTAAAATAAATATATAAATTGAAAGTGAAATATCAGGCAGTAGAGCAAATTGAAGAACCAGCCTTAATGCTCTCGACATCATAATTATCATGTGTTTTGAGCGAGATACTATTGAATATCATTTTAGCTTTAGTGAGATGTTATTGGATAATTTTATTACAGAGAGCATCCCATAATGTTTTTAAAAGAATGGGCATTTTATGAAACAGGTACTATAAGTAGAAAACAACCACACCTACTCTTAGGGAAAAGTTACAGTCAAAACACAGGTGCAGTGATACTGTCGTGTAAATTTACCATTCCAGAACACCTGCTGTGATTCCTTCACATGCTCTGTTTTAAAACCATTGCAAGGAACTAATGAATCTGGTGTTGCTGGAATATCTGGTTTGTGTGTGGGGGAATGGCACAGGTAATCAGGACTGGGGCGAGGTCAAGCTCTCCGCTTGCCTAAGTTATTTAATTCTAGGGATCAGAATCAGAAACTACCATTCTTGACCACTGTCCCATACATAAAGCCCAGTACTAGAAAATCTGGGTCAGACAGACTTGGGACAGTGACAGCTTCTTCTGTGGGCTGAATCTTGCCCTGACACAGCGAGCTGCATGGTTTCCTGTCATTCTTTTCCACAGGCTCTCAGGGCTTTTCATTGAAATAACCATTTTGCTGAAATCTCAGGCTCACAGTCCCCAAAGCTGTGTGTGCAGTGATGAAGGTACTCCTGTCTGCAAGCAAACGAAGGAAATCCACAGTTCTTTAAAGTGCTGGCTTGACTTCATCCACTCCACTGAGTCTCAACAGGCATTGCCAACCACACAGACCTCTATGTGAAGAAGGACTGAGAAAACCCTAAATAAAATAATAGACTTTGCTCAACTCTTCCAGAACAAAACGGTCCATACATCTGAAACTGCTTTATAAGGCTAAGGAAGCAATCAAACTATTGTACTGCAATGTAAAATCAAAAGAAAAGCAATAATATTTTTTAATCTCTACAGTACTAGTGCCCAACAAAGAAGTTAACAACATGTACATATAAGTTTCTGAGTTGGCTCTTTGCCAGTCTTAGGTAATTATAGAGAGAGATCTAGATTTGAGGTCTCGTGTAAAGGGAACCCTTGTCATTCTCCCTGAGAACTTACAATTGGAACTTTGCCAATAAGGGAGCAAAAGTAGACAAAATACTAATGAAATGACCCTTGATAAACTAACGTCACTCTGCCCTTTTCTGCTTTCATGGCTCCTAGTTAATATCAGCTTCTCTCTTGACCCTTAACGCCAAAATCAGTTCTGACAGTCCTTAAATGTTCCTGTGTACAACAGCCAAGCAAGCAAATCATTCTGCAAGAGAAGCTGCCAAGCTTTCCAAAGTACTATCCTATGAAGCCATTTGATGTAGTCTTTCAGATGTATTTATATATAAAAATATGGAAGGAAGAAAGTATTAAGGAGATGGTACGTGTACACTGTTGTGAAAGTTTGGCAAGTTCAAAATCCAATGGGAAGGCCAAAGCCTGAAACAGAAATTGGCTGAATTAGAATCCAAAAGCAGTCAGCTGTGTAAGTGGTGAAGGAGCCATTGCAAATGAAGTCCAGTGAAGCTGCTAGAGAATTCCCTCTTGCTTAGGTGTTCGTGTGGGACGTCAGCTTTGTGCTCATCATATGGACAGAACCACTTGGTCTATTAATAGAAAGGTAAATCTTATTGAAATTCACCATGGGAATTAGGATAGTATTTAGCCAGATACCTAAAACCCTCAGTAGATTGTAAGAGTCTAAGAAGAAAAAAAAAAAAAAAAAAAAAAAAAAAAAAAAAAAAACCTCTGAAAACATTTTGAGAATGAGACCGAGAAAGAGCAGATTTTCAAGATGACGACCCCTGACAAACACATGATCAGGATTGGAGGTGTGGGGAGTGGGGTGCAGCCTTGCCAGAGACTACTGGATTTGGTGAGGTCCAAGAGTCAAGTGAAACAAACTTTTTCATGCCCTTGATACATGGTATCTTTCTCCCTGCCTGAGCTTTCTCTGGAGTCCCAGAGTAGATTACACAAAAAACCCTGCATAGAACTTATGAACACAGACATGGGAAATGGAAAAAAAAAAAAAACTGTGTTCCTAGAGTCAGATTACACAACAGGGGACACCATTTTAAAGGGTCACTGGAAAGGTCCCTGTAAGAATGGCCCAACATTCTCCCCTCACTGCTTGTTCCCCGTTCCACACACCCACTAGCCATAAAACCATGCTACCTCGTCGACTGTCTGATCAGGCATTTAAAATTAAGGCTTCCGTTCTCCTGCATAAATCAACAAATGCAAATGTTCCCTATGCATTGGTAAGAGATTATTTTACTCAAACATTGTGACTTATTTGATTATCCATTCATAGGTTGAATGTTTTATTTTTTTTCCATGATGAAACACATTACAAAAAACTGTATGTACATTTTAGCTGGGAGTCCATGGAGAAGCTAGTGGAATTCGAATATGAACGAATCCAAAAAGTCCATAAAAGAGAACAAACACGTTTTGTTTTACAAGTCCCCTGGTTCTCCTAGTCTGGATAGCTGTTTTAATAGTCCCCACGTAGTTACCAGTGTTTACACTGCTACGCTCTTTCCATTATGACCCAGCTACACTGGCTTCTCAGGACTTTTTATCTGGCCTTTGACGTAGGAGATTTCCAGGAACTCAAAGATGTCCCTAATTATTAATTAGTCACTGTCATCTATATTTGAAACAGTTTATCCTTTATTTCCAGCAATCTCTGGAAGGCCTTAATTGTGGCCATTTCTTAAAGCTTTAGAGAAGTGGGTTCTAAAATATATATTGTATAGTTTTAAAATGCATGAAATAATTAACCTGAATGTCAAAAATAATGAGAGGGTGAGGGACGGCCAAGCAATATTTATTAATTTCTCTTTCGGGCCTTCGTTCAGTGTTGTATTCAGATATTATGCAAGGAGCTAAGAAAAAACTCCATGAAGCTCAGAAAAGTGGAATCATCTCTCATTCTAGCATGATTCTTCTGACACCAGCACTCAAACTCTGTTCCCCAACTGTGGGGGACAGTTGGGGTATTAGGTGACCCACCCCTATCATTCCCATGGCCAAGGAATTGGGTCAGAGGCACGAAGTCAAGCAGGTGGCCAATAAAAACAGTTAAGCTCTCAGTGTTCCGTTTTTCATAGATGGGAGGGTAGGCTTGATTTTTATGTCACAGGATTGGAGCACCTGTTTCTAGCATTGTTCTTGGCTGAGTTGACAAATTTTATCTTCAGCAGGAGGAAAAAAAAAAAAAAATCGGCTCAAAGGAGGCCGAGAAGGAATGCAGAACAAGCAGGGAGAGATTTAGTTTTTAAATACCTGCAAGTTCATGTCTGAGGCATGCTCCTTGGATTCTCTCCATGTAGGGGTGTAAAGCTCTCTTTTACACACGTGTTAAAGTTGGTCTTCTGCCACTTTGGGTCAAAAGGGACAGAACAGCATTCGGTGTATAAGATCGTTTGGGGTGAGAGTTGTATTTTCTCCACTTTGCTGGAGCAGTCTTCAGTGATGAGGTGTTTTCCCTAAACACAGCTGGAACTTCTTGCATTTATACATCTATCACAGAGAAGGAAGATTAGCTCATCTTATCTGCTCAGTTGAGTACAGGCATGCTCAGTCCAGCTTCCTTCTTTATTTCTTGAGAGCCAGCATACTACAATGGGAATCCTAACCCCAGCCTCTCCACGCAAAGTTCACCTAAGTCTTCTCTTCATCACTGAGGCCTGTCTCATCCCTCCCTACTGTGGCTTGAGTAGAAAGGGAGCTGGATCCTCTTATTTGTGGCGAGTATGGGCAATAATATTAGCATGCTTACTTTCCTGACACAATGCCTGCTCTGTATAATGAATAAAGCTACTGCATACCAACCACGCATATGCCAAGAATTGATCTTCATAGCAGCCATCTAGGTCAGAGCTCTCTAGTTATCCCAACTGCTCATAGCAAGTGTGTTGCAGAAAGTCTAAGCTGGTCTCCCTGCCTTAGACTTCTGTGACTCTGACACGGGCCATACCATTCTGAAGCTCACAATCGAATTTCACGCCATATATGATGTGTAAGAAAAATGGCCATTTGCCATTTTCAACACTCTCTTCAGCGTTTTCTTTTTGTTCCAAATTTTAATTTGTTCTGAGAACACTTTTGTTTAAAGTCTCCTTAAAATTCCCAGATGGGAGTGGGTGCGGAGGCCAGACATTAGCAGAGAGCCCAAGATGGAAGACTTCACTGGGTCTCTCCCCTCTGAGTGGTGAGCCCTGCAGAAGAGGGAGAGGAAAGTCTGTAAAGTCAGGAAGGATGGGAGACAGCAGGAGAACATTGCTCATTGAAACAACTAAGTGGGGCTCGTATGGGCTCACAGAGACTGAAGTGGTAAGTCCCGGGCCTGCAAGCATCAACACCAAGTCTACATGCAAACAATGGCTGTTAGCTTGGAGTTTACCTCGGACTTCAAGGGGACAGGGTATGAATCTCTGACACTTTTGCCAACACCTTGTGACTCTATTTCTTCTATTGGGTTGCCTTGTCCATCCTCAACATGAGGGCCTTTGCCTTATCTGATTGTACCTGGTTTTGCTGTGGTTTGCATGACTCCCTTGAAAGCCAGCTCCTTTCTGAAGGGAAAAAAAGGCAGAGTGGATCTTCTAGAGAGAGATGTTCTGGAGAAAGATGTTGGAGAGCTGGGAGGAGTGGAGAGAAGGAAAATTGTGCCCAGACCATGTTGTAGGAGAGAAGAATCTATTTTCAACAACTCCAAAAAAAAAAAAAAAAAAAAAAAAAAATCCCATTGCTGATATACTTGAAATCTCAGGGGTAATTCCTATATCCAAGATATACCCAAAGACAAGCAATGTTCAAGTTCCACAAATATAAGGCTCCCATTTAATGTGGATAATATTTTAATATGTTGCTCCTATTCTCAACAAAACAATTGAAATTCACAGGCCTCAAGTTCTTTTGTCTTGGTCAGTGGTGGTCTTTAAATGTCTCACTGCTGGTTTTTATACTGCCTGTTGTAATGTTTTGAAAGCTTCGGTGTGCACAGTATGAAATGATCTATGTGTCTGTTAGTTGGGTTTAATAGGTGGCAGAGAGTAGCCTTGAGGGAGAATTGGCAGTCTAGAGGTGGTCAGTTAAGAATGTATGGAAAGATACCCACAGACTGCCCATTTTCTGTGAGAATAAATGAACGTTTTCTTCAAGTTTCAGATGAGTCTGTAACTTGTAAAGAAGCTGTAAATCCCTGAAATGTAAACACCAATACAAATGCACTGGAGCAGATGTCTTTCCCTCGTCCTATAAAGAGAAGTGTGACTGACTATACAGTTTTAGCATCCCTCGGGGGATTGCTGGAACACTTGTTGAAGAGAAGTATCTTACGATGTGATCTTTTCCTGTGACGCAACCTAAGATACTCTAAAACACTGCAGACTTCGGGAAGGTGTGGCAGTTGGTAGATTCTGTAATTAGTACTTTTGTTAACATAAAACTCTAGCAGAATCATGACTGGCTTTATCCTATTAGTGACACCTTCATTAAGTAATGAACAACAGGTATGAGATTCCTCAAAGTATTACTAGTTGAACCCTTAAGTATGACTTTTTCTGATCCAAGCAGAGGCAAAACAGCCATAATAGCTTAAGCTATTTCTTTAGCAGTGGAGAGTAGACACAGTTGTTTTAGATGTATCCATTCCCTGGCCTCCATCACCTATAGATAAGTTAAAGTGTGTGGAGCATGTGGACTTTTGGTATCAGACAAAATCAAGACCATTTATTACAAAGAATCAGGACATGTAATTGTGGAGGCTGAGAAGTCCTAGACTTTGCTATATACAAGCTTAAGAGCAAGGGAACCTAGTCATGGGATCCAATCTGAGATTGGTGATCTTACATCAGCAGGATTTGAAATGTAAATCCTGGGGTTTATTACATAAATTTTCACCTGAAGATTGGACGTAAGGTGCCATGTGCAAACTCTATCTTTGTCTACATTCTGCAGCTATTTCTTATATATTAAAATATTGGCTCATGGTGGAAGGGGTTGTTTGAGTGAAGAACAAGCTGGGGAGAGTGTGGAGTTCACAGAACTAGGGAAGCTAATCAAACATGTGAGGCCTAAGAGACCTTCCATGGTTGTACTAGCAGCAACAGAGCTCTGGGAGAAAGGGCTGGGGACAGTGCTTGCAGGTTGAGCAGGGAGCACCGGCTATATACTTCCCTGTGTCATCGCTGATACCCAAGTGGGCTTCTCAGAGAGGCAGTTAATGAACAGCCATCACACTCCTGTTAGGAGCCTCGATGAACTCATCAACTCACCAAACTAGACAGCGAAAACTATTTCTTCGCTCTGTTAATAGTTTTCTTTCTTTGTGGTAAATAGTTATTTTTTAGGTAACCCCCCATAAAAATTCAAATGACAGTACATTGTATGTTACTACCCCAACTCAGTAATTTACAAAGACTGGAGGCTTATTTGACTCACAGTTGTTAGGCATGTACAAAACACAATACAAGCATCTTTCAATTATTTTACAACTGTCCTGCTACATATAACATGGGAGATGGCATTACATGTAGACACAGAGCAAACTTGTATATACATGCCTTCTTTACTCTTTTATAAATTAAATTCTTTTGGATTTTATATATTTTTATTGTATTTATAATTTACCCCTTTCTCTCTGAGATGCCAAACCTACTCCATCTTGGCACTGGCCTCCATCTTAAAAGAAAACGAGCCTGAGAATTTGACCTGCAGCTGAACCCAAGCTACACCCAAGAACCAGAAAGGACCCCATGGCTTGTCCTTGGCTGATATCCCAGAATTACTTCCTAGTAACAGTCAATCAAAAATTATCCCGATTGTTTCAGATACACTTTCAGACTGTTTGAGATTGTTCACGGTTTTGCTTCAAAGCACCCACCTGTTGACTTAAACCCTCTTGCTTGTTTGTGATTCCCTATAAAACTTTATCCTTGTGAGGGCTTGGGGGGAGCTCCACCTTCCCATCCTGCAGAGCCCAAGCTCAAGCTTGTAATAAAGAGATCGTCATGCAGTTACATTGGGGTCGACTCCTTGGTGGTCTTTCGGGGTTCACAACACTTCCTGGCACACTATCTCTTCTCCATCCTCTGCCATGTCCCCTACTTCATTTCAAATAGATGGTTCTCTTTCTTGAACTATTGTCATATACATACACACACACACACACACACACACATATATGGGTTTTTTATTTCATGCATACAAAATAACTACATTAAAATGTAATTAAATACATACAATAAAAATTGGACTAACAAAATTTTATAGAAATATGTCATACAGTTGATTATTATACATATTGTACTTATTCTGAATTTTGAAATCTTCATAGAACTCATCAACTTCTAAAATGTTCATGAGTAAATATATAAATACAACCTTCTGAAACAATTTAGCCTTGCATATATAAAGTTTCTAGGGCTGACCATGTGATATTGGATAACCAAGTAGAGTGTCCATCCCTGGAGAAGACTAATTGTCCCCTCTCAGCAACTGTGAAGTGCCCTATTGCTCTTCCAGTTGTGAGGCTTTTGTGAGATTTCTACCATTCACACTGGCACATTGTTTTCATTGTTGAGCTCTTCCTTATACAGCATGTTGTTGAGATTTTTATTGGTGCAACTTTTCTGTCTTATAGAAAAGATACAATCTCACAGTGTACACCTTTCTACCCTTCTTACACGATGTTCTCAGAGCTGTGGAAGTAGGAGTTGTGTTGGAGATGTGTCAGCTGGGCTGGGACCCCTGTTTTCAGTAGTTCTCAGATATGGCTTTCTGTAGTGGTTTTTCACTACATGCTACAAAAAGAATCTTCTTCGATGAGGAATGAGACACACTTAGCTGTGGGTATAGTGATAAGTATTTATAATGCAGGTCAACATTATATGGGTTTAGGAAAGGGGAAGCAGTAGCTTCTCCTCTAAGATTCATGGCCTCATTAAGCCAAAGGTAGTTGCTACTTTTACAGTACCAAGCATGATAGTCTATGAGAACAGACCAGCTAATAAAAACAAACAACAACAAAACCCAATAGCAAACATGAACAAACTTCTTTCTAGTTGGTGGTCTGTTGATTCCAAGCAACTCCCAAACAATAGAGGCTATTGCTGTTAGGCTTGGTTGCCTCCCTGAAGACAACACATACTTTAAACACAGGAGTCAGAGAAATCAAACTGGATATAATCCAAAAGCCTCTCACACAGGACCAGCTTTTGTAGTATAGAAAGGTGTTACGCAAGTTCCCAAGAGAAAAACAATCACTAGTCTTACCCAACTGCAATGCCTACAAAGTATAATGGTCAACACGCCAACATATTCTTATAAGAACAGCGGTGGCACATAGTGTGGCTGTAACCAACACCTGCCTTTCCTTTTCCTGTAAAGCCACTGATGCCACCAAAGAGACCCATCCTCATGATCTCATGTACTCTCAACTGCCTCTCCCATAGCACATATGTTCTTAGAGAAGCCAAAATGTTGATTAATACCCACACTGTAGTATCCACTGCTAACTGTTGATCGTTCTGGATTTGGCAGAGCTGGTGGAACCCACCATCTTTTGACATGTTTGTCTGGATAAATGAACATTTGTTCTCATATCAACTTTTGAGCTTGAAAGTCATTTTTCTTAAAACAAAACCTCAAATTGTATAAGCTGTAGTTCAACGAAATCAGAATTCATTCCCATTTCTGTTTCACGTATTTCTCTTCTATATTACCCCAGCTTCAATCATAAAGTTGGCTTGGGTCAACAGATCAATTTTATGCATTCAGTTTTATTCATAAATAGAACTACCTTATAAGGGGCATGAAGTAGCCAACAGCAGAAGACCAACCACAACAAAAAACAAACAGGTAAGTTCTCAATCAAACACATCATACTGTCCCTCTTTCCTAGGCTACAACCACTCTCCTTTTAGCTGTGTTCTATTCTCCACATTTGCGGTCATTTCTTTGGATTTACCTGTTCGTTCTCCCTTTCTTGACATCTTGACCTGTACTCTAGGTCACTCTACTCTGACCTAGAAAACTCGGAAGTCTCATTTAGTAACCAAAAGACAAAGTATAATAGGCAATGACCTTTGGGATAGAATGCCTTGGACATCCATTCAGTCTAAATACACTAGGTGAAATGATGCTGAGTGAGCAGGAGATGAGGATATAGAGAGACGGGACAAGAGAGCGGAGGGAGGGGACAAGGACAATTGTGCTTCAGAAACTGGAGTTTTTACCTCTTAATAACTGTATAGTAACCTGAAGTTATTTGAGGGATCAGTGATCCTCTTGGTCCTATAAGTGATCAGAAACTTTAAAATTCTGTACCCTATTTCTAATCATCCTGTGAGAATGCCAATCAAAAGAATAGCTAAACCTTTCTTGGAAAGGACTATAACCTTGCATTAACCTCGGGCAATCCCCACCTGTCTGACTACCCTTGGGCATAGCAATAGTGATTATAAAAACCCCCGTCTCCTGTTCTGCCCTTTAAAAAATTAGCTTAACACCTCCGGCAATAAAAGTTCACATGCCTCAGAGATAATAAAGAGGGTTATACCTTCTTCACCGCCTACATAGTGCCAAAGGAGGTTTTATGCAAGATCAACTAATGTCGACTCGAGAGTTATTATCAAAGAATCCCTTCCTGCCTTTAATTTCCTCTTCTTTCAAATCTTTCCTAGCTGCCCTGAACCTTTAAAGTTTCTTTTTGTGACAAAATGTGACTTGGGGTTAGCTCTCCTTCACTGTGTAAACGTGCACAGTGGAGCCCATAGAAAGGGAGCATTCACAGCTTGTTGTATATTTTATTAAACCAATTAAAGAATTTATGGAAAGAAGAAATCAAGTTAACAACCACAGCAAAGCAAAAGAAAACAAAGTCTTTTGTGTGGGAGCCAACTCTTGCCCCGTTTCACAGGTACCCCCACAAATGTGATGTCATTTTGATTGAGGCAACCTCTCTCCCACAAAGACAAATGAAAGAACTCCTTTGAAAATAACCCCTGCATTTTCACACAGGTGCTCACATCTAAAATAAACCTCCAGACTGAACCTCAGAAATCATTTTCTAAAGGAATGTTCTGTTAGGGCTGCCCAAAGAGCTTTTTTAAAAAAGGAAGAAAGAGACTGATTTCGAATGTGCAGCGTGCTCTTTTGAAGAAAATAAAGAATATGCTTTTCCACTCTGATTTGAGTGAAAGCCATACTTCTCAACTTGTGGTTTTACAGTCTAATTACAGAACATGTATAAACCTTTGCTCAACTTCTTTAAAATTGATTTGCAATGCATTTTAAATTCAAAAGAAGAAATGGCTTATGTCCAGAAGCAGCTTAAAAGGATATGATTTGGTGTAGGACTGGGTAACTTCCCTCTGATTTATAAGTCTTGATTTTTCTGGATTTCTTTTGATGATTCAGACTCAGTAGGGGTTCTCTCGACTGGTCAGTCACTAGGTTCAAATGTTGCATCTATCAAAACTCAGTAACCCTGGGACCAGGCTCCTGTGTACAGTCTTCCAGCCTTGTGAGCAATTACCAAATACAGAAGAGAAATGTGGGTCACCACTAGATTTCATTGCTTTGTTATCCTACTGGGTCAAGATCCACTTTGGTTGTGTTCAAACCACATTAGAGCGTTACTACCTGTGTGTGCCTAAGCATTGAGCTTTCGCTGCTAGGCCACTGTCTACTCTCTGAGTCAGACATGTTTCCAAAGAGATCTTCTGGCTTCCACACTTTTAATTAGTAATCCAACATTCTCTGGTTTTTAAAGGTTCATTTTTATTATTTATTATGTGCATTATGTGTGTCAGTACGGTAGGAGTAACACAAGTGTTGGTGCCCTCAGAGGCCAGAAGTAGAGTTAATGGAAGTTGTTAGCTACCTAGTGTGGTGCTGGAATCAAATTCCAGTCTTCTGCAAGAGCAGCACTTAATACTCTTAAGTAGCTGAGACATCTCTTCAGCCCCGTGTTCTCAGCCTGTAAAAGAAATCCAAATGACTTTTTCTGGACATAAAATTGTCCAATGGCTGCTTCTGGGCATAAGCCATTTCTTCTTTTGATATCATGTAATCAACATATAATCAAAACTTTTAAAATATTGCTTTAAAGGCCTATGTATTTTACAACAAAGAGCTTAGTCAATTTACGGTTATGATTATTGTAACCATTATTGATAAATTCGGATTTATTCCTATCAATTTTATCTAATATTTTCATTGCCTGTACCTGCATTGATTTTTCTCTCTCATCTTGTGTTTTCTCCTTTTCCTATTATGACTATTTAGAAGGTAAAACATTTTAATTTTATCTTTATCATTGTGAGAGACCAAATATTTTGGGTTCAGGCTCCATCTTAGAGAATCTGACCTAAGGTTGAACTAGGCTAACTAACAAACTGCCCCCCCCCCAACAAAACCTGAGTCTAGCAAAAGTTCTAGGTTATTCCCCAACAAATTTGCATCTCCAGTTCTCAAGCCTGCCCCTGACACTTCACTTCCTAACAACCACCAAACAGGAGAAAAAAAATAGTTAAGTTTATGGTTTAGCTCCAAATGGCCAAATATGTTAAAGGCCATAATGTTCTTCACCTGCAGTCAGATGTGTACCTGGCTAGATACCTCCTCTTGCCTCTATAAATGTTTGCCTGACACTTGGCTTGAGGCCCCTTCCCTCTCCTACATCAGAGATGTGGTGTAGCTCAACCTCAAGCTTGAATAGAGTCCTTAATGCAATTGCATCAGATTCGGATCCTTGGTGGTCTTTTTGGGGTTCAATAATGTTTCCAACACAACAATGCAAATTTGCATGTTCATACTTACAAAGCAATTAAATATAATTAATTATTTTTCTTCCTACAAAATAGCACAGAAATGTACTGTTTTAGACCTAATTTAGACCCTCTTCTTTGTTTCTTGTTAATTCTTTCCAGTATTTTAGCTCTTGTGGGTTTTTTTTTTTCTTTAATGTCACAATTGAAAGTCTTAATATTGCTTCCCACAGTCCCTTTAGGTCATCTGTCCTTTATAACTTTTAAGATCTTTGTTTTACATAATCCAGTTTAACTAAATTGCATCTAGATTATTACGTAAGTTTATATTTCTCGAACCTGATCATTCATTATCTTCTATCTTTTTAAATTAGCCTACTCATTTCTTGAATTTTTTGGGGGTGCAAACTAGTTTAGAGCAGAACACATTTTGTGCAGTCTGTTACTTAACACAGGATCACTTTCCCATTCCCACGTTTTGTTCTCTTTGTAAAGTCTACAATCATCTTTTCAGATTTGTTTTCTCTATGACTAGTGCCCGATGTAGGTATATCTAATACATCTATTGAGTTTATCATTTCAGTTTTTGTTTGTAGATAGTCTGTGTATTTTTTATAAACCTATTTTTTAGTTCTTACATTTGTTTTTTACCTAGTAATGTTTTCAATTTTACATTTCAAAGTGGTTTGAATCTGAATAGTGAACATCTGTAGTGTTTTAGTTTGAGTCTATAGTTTATTGTTTTGTTTTTTGACAGATTCAATGAAACATAGGAGAAGGGAAGGAACGTGAGTAATGAGACAGACACGTCAGGAATTCTACAGATGAAAGGAGCAACTGAGTTTTATAGTTAAAGTAAAAAAGTTATTTTAATAAAATGTGAGAGAAGGCATGCATCCTGTACAAGTTTATAATCAGAATACATAGGAACTCCAAAATATCAATAACAAAAGTCCAAATAACAAATGAAGAATAGACTTAAGTAGGCATTTCTCAAAAGAAAATATGCAAATGCCCAAAAGAAAAAGGAAAAAACAAATCTCACTATCACTGAGCATCAGAGAAAGTCAAAGCCGGAATGGAGTATTGTGCCATTCCTTGAAGAATGAGCAGTAATAAAAAAGAAAAATAAGGAAACAACTACAGACGGATACCTGGACAAAGGGGAGCTCTTTCACATTGAAAGGGGAATGGAATTTGTTTCTTTACAAACTAAAAACAGAATTCCGTAGAGTACAGCAATCTCATCATCTGTCCAAAAGAAATGAACCCAGTGGCCTGCACTCCCAGTTCAGTTAACTACTCACGATATTCAACAAGCACAAACTACTTTATATAGCATTAGTTGGTAAATAGAGAAAATATAAAACATCATTTATCATGTAATATAATACCATAGAACCATAAAATAATGAAATCTACTTATTTGTTATAACACAGATTGCCCTAGAAATCAGCACTGTGAAAGGGGCTGGGTGCAGAGAGACACATCCAACATGATGGGACCATCAGTGGCTGGGGATAGTACAAGGGACTAGACTTTGTTCACCCATCCACAAATATTGTCACTTTGTATTTGAAAAACTTAAAGTATTTTAAAACTTTTTGCCACAAAGCAATGATTAGCGTTTAAAGGGAATAGTGAAGTTTACCTAATTTTAAACATTACACAATGTATTAGTGTATTACCACATCACACAACTGTATCAATATATGCAGTTTTTGTACCAGCTAAAGTGGGCTTTGGTTTAGACTGAGAAAAAGCTTAAGCTAATGATAAGTCTCAAAAGGCTTCCTGGCCAGCTGATGGTAAGGCAGAGCCCAGTGGCTGTTAGCATCTTGGCTCGAAGTCTCCACCCATCTGGGAGACTCAGTTGGAATCCTGACTTCTGGAGCACACAGCCCCAGTTGAATGGCAGTGCATCTTCAGTTAGATCAATTTTCACCTGGAATACAACCCAGGACATTCAGACAGTTGGCTACTCTCTTGGGCATGTGTATCCTTACAAGGAAGAGGAAAAATGGTCTCTTGTCTTTGAAAGTTCTACTGGTCGTCTCTCCAGCTCTAGTACCCTTCTTACATACCAGCCTCTCATCTTAATGAGGTTTTTAAAAGGGGTGAATGATGGGTTTGGATCTACGTAGCCTCTATGAAGAATAAAGGATCTCCTTTACTTTCAACTTAAGAATACTGGAAAATATCACCATATTTTATAAGTGACACAGACTTGAAGACAAAAAAAAAAAAGAAAATAGGAGTCTAATTTTGTAATATCAAATATATAGTATTCAAATGATGTGGTGTTGACACAAATAGAAAATGAGCCAATAAAAAATAATGTGTTTTGAAGTTGGAACTATGCATACGTAAAAATGTGGATTGTGATTGATATATACCAAGTGACTTGGAGAACAGAGAACACTGCCGTTGTCAGGGCATCATGGGAAACAAGAATGGACTTATCTTTATCCTACTGCATGAAAAAGGCAAAACAGATTTGAAATGCATTAAAGATCTAAATGCAAAATAGACAACTGTAAAAATATCATAAAGAAAATGTAACAGGTATATAATATGTATTTTATTCCAAAGTAAATCTGATATCTCAATGCCAAAAAAGTACCAACAATTTGCTTTATTGAAAAAAATAATTTTTCCGAATTGGTATTCAACCCAGAATGTTATCTATGAAAAAATTATTTATCAAAAACTCATGTAAAAGTATTATTATAGTGGTCTAGGGGTGTTTCATAAACCATTAAATTTAAAAATTGTAAAATTTTCATATTCAACCTTTTTGAATACACATTTGGGTGGATCTATCAAAAGCCCATGGATAATTTCTCTAAAACGAATGAAGTTTTAGAGTAAAACAAGGTAGTTCTTTGATGTCTCCTAACGTAACCTTTCTTTCTTTTTTTTTCTTTGAAAATATGTAAACAAAAACTTACTTTCAAAGGGTGTCAATGAACATTTGTGAAAACTTTCTGGTCTCACAAGAGTGACTTCTGTTGAAGAATTAGCTCAAGGCAAAACCAGAACCTGGTGTCTCCAATAGTTATGTCTGAACAAAGCTGGTCAACATGCAAACTTGGGTCTCTTTAATAGCAGTGTCTGCCTAAAGCTGGGGAAAAGGAACAATTTCAGGTGTCTAGAACATCAGTGTCTGCCTGATGCTGGGAAAATGGAACAAACTTGGATGTCTAGAAAAATGGCATCTTCCCAAGGCTAGAGAGGTGTAGTCCCCAGTATGTGGGAAAGCAGTGACTGCCCCTGAGGAGACAGCGCAATCCTGGGTCTCTAAACTAACAGGTCCTGCCTTTGTTTTCATCCTGGAAATCTTTTATGGGTCATCAGACAGGCCTTTATTGGCCTCAAACAGACTTCATGTGACTACTTCTAACTTTCCGGCTCCTACTGCCAGCCACCCTTAACCAGTCACAGAGCCTTCTTGGAACTCCTCTCCTACACCATCTCACTTGCTAACAATATTCTTAATAAGAGCAAATGCATAGAAAACAGTATCTACAAGGACAGAATGCATGCACTGTGGGCATTAATCTCCAGAATCCCTTCTCTGGCCCCCAAAGTGGTGTTCTTCCAAGTCTTGATATGCCCCACCTACAAACATATTGTTTAAGATTGGACATCTAACACCTAGCCAAACCTTTAAAGATAGTTTCTTGGCCACTAAAATCAAGACAACTTGGAACTAAATCTCACACAGTAGTATGTGTAGTCCTTTCAGTGTTGCTCGTTCTTTCTTCTTCTGAACCTGCCATTTCACACAAGGCTTTACCTGCTTTGTAACACACAGCACTTCTCTTCCAAGATGCTTTGCGTGTGTTACAATGGCCACTTGCTCAGCATCCGTAAACTGTTCTACACTCCTGACGTTGCTGTAGCTGGAAAAAAAAAAAAAACTTTGCCATGTGTATCACAAACAATGCACTTAAATCAAAACAGAGCAGATTTAACAAAGAGCAAAAGCACCAAGTCTGGTCTACTTATCTCCCCTGAGCCAACAGGCTACTGTGAGATAAAAATCAGTCATAACTATGGACTTCCACCTCAGTAGAGTGGATGATGTTCAAGTAAATAGAAGGTGATTCAGAAATAGCTCCTCAACAGGATTGATGTTCAAAGAACAAACCACACACACACACATTCTGATCATAAAGAAACTCATTCTGCAGTCTCCACTGCAGTCATGAGGAGATAAATTGGAGGAGAAACACATTAAGATGCACTGTAGTCCAGAACAGAGTGTAAAGACAGATTTTAAAGCCTGATACAAAAATACAAAATGGAAGTTTGAGATAAAAAAGAAACTAATGATAGATTCTAAAATCTTTTCCTTTTAAAAATTTCTTATCCATTGTATTTTCATATTTTCCATATTATTAAGGAAGAAACAGATAGGACACAGTACTGCTTTTAAGTCAGTATTTCATGGACTATGTTTATGGAATATTTTATTGAAGTGCAAAGTATATTATTTTAATTTCACAACTTATTCAATGGTTATTTGAGAATTTTTATTATCTTATAGACAGATAACTTTTAGAATAATTGATCATGCTGAGTTATTAATTTAAATTCCATTATTTTATAAAAATGTAGCTTCTAAAATAATAATTTTGAAATTGTAAAGAAGTACAAACTCTAATTATTTATAGATTACATTTTCAAACATTTATGTGTCCTGAAGGCTATAAGTTTTCTATATATCTGTTCAATTCAACTCACAAATTATTTTAAATTATAATCTATAAAATTTCTTTACATCCTTATTTATTCATTTTCATCAATATCATTATTTATAGCTGCTCAAGAGAAACTTCTATATGGAAGTGTTTAATAAATATAATCAAAACAACTTGGCAATATACCAAAGAATGAATGTACTATGACCCAAAACATAGTTGTTTCCAGAAACCATGTTATCTTAATAATACGACTACAAACATGCTAAAGAATTTCATCAATATAATCTATTTTACCTACAAGCTGATAAAAATATTTTATTATAAATGCTGATAATTCACTTAATGAAACTCATACCACTTTGGTAAGAGCTTCCCATAGGTTAACGTAAACAGAGTCAAGACTAGTTATTAAAATTCATCTCTACATTGCTGGTGGTTGATCACTAAAACAATTAAGTTCAGTCACCACCACCTTCACTCAGCATCATTTCAGAAGTCCCAATAATTATAAAAAAAATCAATACCTGGTGTAAACATTAGCAAAGAAGGGTCTATACTGTCACTATTGTTGATATATTTGACTGAATATAAAAACTTAGATTTCCATGGAAAAGTACTATAGTGTTCATAAGAAAAGATGTTAAATTGTGGCTACAGGATAATAAGAGGAAACTGTTTCTCTCTGTTTTCGCCATTGTCATCTAAAGAAGGACAATATTCAAACAAACAAACATGTGCTGAAGTAAATTAACAGTACAAGACCTACTCATAGAAAATTGTAAATGTGTCTTTAAGGATAAGAAATTTAAACATCTGCAAATAAACTTATATTTATGGATAGGAAGCCAGCATATTGAGAAGAATAACTTTCTCAGAATTAATAAATAAGCTTACTATTATCCAGATTGCAATTATCAGTAGGAGTCTTTTGGTTCTTCATGTTGATGAGAGAGAAGAACCCAGGATAGTTAGATTAGACAATTTTTGAAGTTTACAAAGAAAGTAAAATATGTAACTACCTCATCGTGTTCATAGTTTTGAAATAGAAGTGGTGATTGGCAACTGTCAACTTCAAATATAAAGGGCTTAGAACTCATAAAAGTGTTAAATTTAGTGGCAAGATGTGGGGAGAAAATGTTATAAAGAAAGACACAATCCAGATCCTGCCCTTCCAAACTCTGACAGCTCCAACTCTTCACAGTCAGTGAGTTCTGGCAGAGTCAGGGTAGGGAGGACTAGATTTTCTTTAGGGAACAGGCCACTGGGAGTTTAACTGTGCTCCAGGGAGTATATGGGCAGCACAAACTGGAATTGGCGTGTTTTTTCTTTTTTCTTTCTTTCCTGGATTTTTTTTCTTCCTGTGTGTGTGTGTGTGTGTGTGTGTGTGTGTGTGTGTGTGTGTGTAGAAGATTACAAGTATAGGGGTAGACCTTGGAGGACAAGAAAGTGAATGTGATTGGTGTACATTATGTGAAATCCCCCTATAATCAATAATATATATATATATTATTTTTCAATATATATTGAAAATATATTCAATATAATCAATAATATATTTTTCTCTTATATATATATGTATATATATATATATATATCAGAGAGAAAAATGACAACATGATGCCCCCCGACCAAAACATAGTTTTACACATGATCAATTTTGTGATTTTCTTCCAATCCAGTGACAATGCCCTCGTCCAACACAGCCCCCTCTCCAGCATGTTTTCTGCTTGCCCTGCAGCCTTTGCTCTGGCCTCACATATAGCCTTGTTCACAACAAAGAGATGTTTCAAACTCCATGAGTGGTTTCCACGGTGTACTTCACAATCTGAACTTCTCAGGTCTCCAAAGTTCTAACAACTTCCAACTGCATCACCAGCCTTGGCTGGTGTCACTCGTCCCCTCTCTGTTATGCTGTGTCCTGGTAACAGTATCCTTTCAGCTCCAGAAAAACCACAGCAATGTTCAGACGAGAAATGTCTTGATTGTTGGCTGCCTTGACTGGTTCATGACTGTTTTTCTCAGCAGTCAAGAGGTCCCCTGATCACCTCCTACAGCACCCCGTTTTAATTAGCTGCAGAACACCAACTATTGTCAGCTATTTCTTTGGTTTATTTGTTTGCACGATGTTTATTTTCACATAAGACTGTAATCTCTGAGGAAAAAAAGAAGTTTGTCTGTCTGGTCGTTCAGCATTAGGCACAGTGCCTGACACAAGGCAGGCACTCAATAAATATTTATAGAGCTAAAGAAATAGAGCTTGAACACAGATTTATTTCTGAGCGTGTTACCCAAGAATAATGTTGAATCACCAGACACAGGTTTACTTTGAAAGGCAACTGAAGAGCTTCCCGCAAAGATGAAAGGTGGGCGTTACAACCTAATTTCACTAACTTAAGTATCAAGGTAGCAGAAGGCATTGGTGTGTAGATCAAAAGTCGCTTTCAGTAAATACAAACCGAGTGCTCCATCCCTGAAATGTCAAAAACCTGAGCAGCAGCATTGACTGTGTAGGAGGCCTTGACACGCATCTAGTGATCCACACTGATTTATATAAATCACCTGCCAACGGTTCAAAGGGAGACATTAATTTTCCATGCACACTCCTCAAATGAGTTACTAAATTCAAAACTCGGCCCCAGCAAGATGATCAGTTACCCACAAAGCTTGGTGCCATTGAAGAGTTACTTAAAATCAACATATGTCTCCTAAAATCAAGAGGAAAGCAATGTGATGGACTTCTAAATGCATCCTCTAGAATGTTCTCTGCCATGGAGACAGTCTTGAGGGGGGGGGGGTTTCTTGTCTTTTTTTCTGACTCATTGTTATCAAGAAATAAGTTGGCATTTCTATTTCATACAAAATTTCTCCAGTCCTAGATATTTTCTTGAGTTCTCTGGAGGCTGCCCAGTTCAGCCCATGCATAAGTAAGGCTGTTCTCTGCTCTTGCATTCCCATGCCAGAATCACATCTAGTTATAATCCAGACTATAACTGGTTAATAAAGTCATAGCAACCATTTGTTCAAGGGCAAGCAGATCCTGAGACCAAACTGACTGTGCAGGTCTTTATTATGGGTTGCATTGTACTTTCTCATGCATACCTTCAGATCCATGGTTGGGATGCCTAGTTCAAGTTCAACTGTACTTGGAGACAGAGCCCATGAAGGTTACATGGGGTATTATGAGGTTAGATGAGAAAAACAATGCACCCATTTTTAATGGGGCTGCTGTCTCTATAAGAAGCAAAAAACATAGCAGAGAGGGCTCTCTCCTCCTTTTCCCTGCCATTCCCCCTCCCCATCTTTTTTTTTTTTTTGGTGCTCCTGTATGTGTGCAGACCCAAGAAGAGAAACCCAATTGGAAACAAGATTGTCAAGACCTGTATCTTACTCTTGACTCCCAGAGCTACATATAAATAAACATCTGTTTAAGCCACCCAGGTTGTGGTATTTTTTTACGACAGCCGCAGAAGAATAAGACAGCCCTTCCTGAGTCTCCTGTATCTGTCTGTACCAACATTTCGCAATATCTCTCTCTGCAATTGCCTTACCTTACCTCATACATGTGGTTTGATTAGGATAACCAGTGCCAGAAGGTATATGACAAATGCAAGCAGGAAGTCATGAATGGATTAAATGAGGACTCCTTTCAATTCAGTCCTAAAAAGAATGAATTGTGAAGAACAGAATGTAGTCATGTGGTTGAGGCAGGACTCAGTATGTAGCCCAAGCTAGCCTTGAATGCTTGCTGGTCCTGTATTCATCTCCCGAGTAGCTGGAATTACAAGAATGTAGCAGTGCCCACAAATCGAAAAAATATACTTTATAAACCAAAGCTGCTTTCTTTGAATATCATTCTTGAGAGTAAGGGTGCCATTTATATAATATATAATTCAAATAATAATAGTCCAGTCATCTGCAGCACAGTGATATTCACGTTTCTAAATGCATTTAAATATAAAAAGATGTAGTAAAAACATGAGATAATAGCAAGTTTCAAATCTGTTATATATTGTAAGAGCAGTGACCTACTGAGTTAAAAATACCATTGTCTGACACACCACTATACCCTCCTTCTCTGTGAGAGTCAGGAGTTGAAGAGTCAATTCACCATAGGAGTCAACATTAGAAGCATTCAGATGTCTGAGATCTGGCCTCTTGGCTTCTGCCTGCCTAGGATGAGCTAGATTCTCCAGTGGATCAGAGAACCTTGAAATGTCAACACTCATACCCTACTCGATTAATGAGAAAGCTGAGCCCAGAGGGATAAGGACATGGCTGTATAAGGCTAAGCAGTGAGTTTAATGCCAAGAACAAAATGAGGCACAGAGTGCCAGGCAACCACACTCTGTTCCAAGTGCCCCAGATCATCTCAAACACTGACTGAGGTCCAGGAAAAGAGCCACCGATCTGTTAAAGAAAAAAATAGTAGCTCTTTTGTTCTTTGTGAACTCTGGTTTTATTTTATAAAGAAAAATATTCAGCATCAATACTAGAAACCAAATAATAAAATAATATATATGAAGCCTACTTGTTCTGGACACACACACACACACACACACACACACACACACACACACTATTGAAGAGCTTGGGCAAAGTTAATTACCACGGAAGGTTGAACAACCTAGTCATCTAATTTGAAGAAGTAAGACCCTCCCACTCAGGCCTCAGTGCCGGTCACTGTTGCAATCTTATCTACACCCATGAAATACATAATTAGATTCTAACCAGTTGTATTTGGATGGCTTCCCACTTGTAAAGCCTAGAAAACTATTATTCAGAATTAAACTGTATTAAATACCCACTTTCCAATTATAAGCCATAGTGTGTGGCTTCTTGTGCTTTATAAGCCATTAGTAGCAGTTTTACCTGCCTCGTGGGGATGGAAATCAGCTGACCGTAGAGATCCTCAAAGTACAATCATAATCCAGTCTGATAATAGCCTTGAGGTCTTTCTGTATTTATAGCCAGAACATTTTCAACAGTGAAATATTAGTGGGTTTTAAATGGTTTTTACTCACTCTACATTTTTTCTTAGAAGTAAATAGCGCAATAAACAGCAAACAGTATAGTGCAGTGCTTAGAAACATACACAGAGCTCAGAATACCTATGCCTCCCATTATCCAACCCTCCTCTCACCTGTGTCTGCCTTATGTCCCCTTGTTTTCCTTTCCTTCATCTCATGCTGCTCAACAATCCAATGAGGTAGCTGGATCAGATGATGCCAAATTCACCCAAGAATGTCTGCCTCTAGAATTGGACTCTCTCCCTCCTCTTCTCTTCCTCCCTCCCTCCCTATCTCCCTCCCTCTCTCCTTACCTCCTATTCTCTCTGTGTCTTTTTCTGCCTTTGTCTCTGTCTGTCTCTGTCTGTCTTTCTCTATTTATGTTTCTCTGTCTCTGTCTCTGTCTCTCTGTCTCTGTCTCTCTGTCTGTCTGTCCCTCTGTTTCTCTCTGTCTCTGTCTCTGTCTGTCTCTGTCTCTGTCTCTCTGTCTGTCTGTCTGTCTCTCTCTCTCTCTCTCTCTCTCTCTCTCTCCTTCCCTCCCTCTCCCTCTTCCACTCACACACTCACTCACTCTCCTGCTATGTCACTTTCTCTCTTTTGCTTTATCCTTAAGTAACTCAGTTCATCCATTTGGATGCTCATATGTCTGTGAGAAGCACATGGGATCCTTGATCAATCTTTGCTTAAAAACTTTGGGAGGAGCTCCTACTCACCTCTAAGCAATGTGCCTAGGAACCGAGCATTTTATTAAACATATTTATCTCAGCCCTGTGGACAACTGGTGGGAAGTTGTGAGAAACATGATCATAGTTTGATTACTCTCCAAGTGCCCACAGTCTAGTGTGAATGGAAACACATGAAGCCCATGAAAATGTACACCAACAAATTCTTGTCGAGCTAAACTATACAACTTTTAGGAGGAATGGTAATGCCATGTCTGTTGTGCTCCAACTGTGACAACAAAAAGGTACATGACTGTTGCTGTTAAGCACAGAAAGGCAATGCTAAGTTCAATGTTTAAGTAACAGGAAGTATCATGGAAATCTGTCTGGCGATACCTCAGAAAATTGGATATAGTACTACCTGAAGACCCAGCTATTCCACTTCTGGGCATATACCCCAGAGACACTTTAATACACAACAAAGATATATGCACCACAATGTTCATAGCGGCTCTATTTATAATAGCCAGAAGCTGGAAGAAACCCAGATGTCCTTCAGAAGATGAATGGATACAAAAATTGTGGTACATTTACACAATGGAGTACTACTCAGCCACCAGAAACAATGACCTAACCAAATTCTTAAGAAAATGGCTGCACCTAGAGAATATCATCCTGAGTGAGATAACCCAGTCACAAAAGAACAGACATAATATGCAGTCACTGATAGTGGGATGCTAACCCCAGAGGCTTGCACTCCCCCAGAAACAACTCACAGACTGTATGAAGTCCAAGAAATAAAGAAAACAAAAAAATATACATATATTTACAAAACAAGAACACTTTGACTATTTCCATGTTGCGTTTTGTTTTGTATGTACTTTACGCTTATTGTAACTATTAGGTTTTCAATGCATACTGTCAAGCCCTTGAAAAAAATCAAGTACTGACTAAAAAAAATATATTCACATGGTTTTATGTAAAAATTATTTTAATACCTGAAAAAACAGTACTGACAAAAATGTATAATTTTAAGCAAAAAAAATGTTTAAAATCTGTACATTTATCTTTGTTCTGTAAAATAAAGTCGTTTAAAAAAATATTCTCAGACACAAATCTAATACTGTCAGTATAATATCAAATATAATATTTAATATAAGAAATAAAACAATATTATGTAGTTAATATAGGAAAAGAAGTCACAAGGCTGAAATTAAAGTTGTTAAAACTGGCATTTTATGGATGCAAAGGAACTTATAGGAAAAGAACATCTTCAGCAAATGGTGACGCTCATACTGACCAGCTGCACTTAGACCCATTCTTATCGCCTCCAAAGGGCTCAAAAACATCAACAAAGACCAGACACAGCAAATCTGATAGAAGAGTAAGTGTCGTAGAATCTTGAACACATTGGCACAGGAGATGATTTTTCTGAACAGAACACTGACAGCACAGACAATAAGATCAACAATTATTAAAAGTGCCCTCATGAAACTGAAAAGCTCCAGCACAGCATTGGACTCCATCATTTGGATAAAATAGAAGCCTATAGAATGGGAAAAAATATTTACCAATCACACTTTCAAGAGAGGAGTAACATAAAAAGAAACTGGGTATCCAGAACACAAATAGTCTAAGTTAATAAATGGAGCAACATCCTTAGTCATTAGAATAATGTAAACCAAAACTACTTTGAGATTTCATCTTCTGTCCATCAGAATGGTCAATATTAGTAAAGGAAATGACAGCTCATGCTGTCAAGGATGTGGAGTAAGGGGATTATCAATCCATTGTTAGTGAGAGTGGAAACTTGTACAGGTACTATGGAAATCAATGTGATGGCTCCTCATGAACATAGGAATCAATCAACCTCAAGATCCAGTTATATTTTGGGGGGGACACAGAAAGGACACTATATCCATTCACAGAGACACTTGCTTAGCCATGTTTGTTGCTACTCTATTTGCAATAGCCAGAAGCTGGAAACAACCTACGTGCCCATCAAGAGTGAGTGGATAAATAAACTGCTGTATTTACTCACTGTACTCTTAATTAACTATTTAAAACAAATTCTCAGGCAAATGTATGAAAACAGAATAGGGAAGTAACCCAGACACAGAAACACAACTATGGTATGTATTAGCTTATATGTGAAGTTAACTGTTAAGTTACTGAGAAGCAAGATAATCCATATACTCATAGAAGTTAGGTATAGAGTAAAGGACTGGGAGAAAAAGGTAGATCTCCTTAGGAAGGGGAAATAGAATAGATAGTTATGGATGGTGGAGTCAAACAGAGACAGAGTTCCAACTGAACTTCCCTTGTCACCAAATGGAGCTTTCATTATAGTGAATTGCTTACATCTAATTGAGTTGTTAGCCACAGGGAATCCCTAAACAACCTAAGATGTTGCCAAGATTATACGTTGCTCTCTACCAACTGATGGCAAGGCCCTATTGCTAAAGATGACACCTACAGAATGGCACTTAACATGGAGAAGTTGAGTTGGTACCTACATAGACTCTTTAACCCTTGGTACCAGAAGGAACTCATGTTACATGATACAAAAGGAGAAATGTAAACACCAACACTACAACCAATCCACAGACCCCGCTTTCAATCTGTAATGATATCCTGCCCGCTAGTACAATATGGCACAATGCTTGTGGGCATAACTAAGCCTAACTAACTAACATCTGATTTTATTGGAGGCATGAGATGGAACCCATAGCCAGTGTCCCATGTTTATCAGTCACTTACAGCTAACTTCTTGAATGACCAAGAAGCCCAGAATGGCTAACTCAGGAACTTAGGGGAAAACCAAATGCTACTATTATACTAGCGGTTCCCCTAATTCTCCTAATGCCATCTGCTGTATTCATATATCAATACCTTGCTCAGTCATCACCAAAGCATCTTCCTCCTGCAGCAGATGGGAACAAATACAGAGAGCCATAGCCAGAGAATATCAGAGAGTAAGAAAACATAGAACACTCATCCCTAAAAGGAAAGCCTCCATCGGATCTCTCCCATTGGGGTTCAGGAAAGACTTCAGAGGAGAAGGCTAAAACAGTGTAAGAGTCAACGTGAATGGAGGTCGCCAAAAAACAAAGCCTTCTAAATACCACAGGACCAATGCGTATGAACTCACAAATACTGAAATGGGAAAGAGTGGGTCTGCACCAGATGGGACTCTAGAGCTGAAAAGAAAAGTGAACACATGCCCCCAAGGCTAACCCTTAAGCTATCTCCAATTAATAATCATTTGCAGATGAAATTTTATTTTCCTCCAAGAGAGTCTCACTGGAGAAATAAACTCCTAAGGGCAGGCTGTATAACCTAGATGGCCAACAGAAAATAAACTCAACAACAGCTCTGGATGGCCATTGTCTCGTAATGGCTTCTGTTTTACGATTTTATAGTATTATCAAATATGCAATGAGTGTACCACCACATCTGTGACTTTTCTCATGTCTTCTATTAGACTCTTTTCCTTCTGTTTATTTTGTTCTGTTGATTTGTTTGATTTGGGTTTATTATTTTATTATCATACCTTAGATGCCTGTTTTCTAAAGAGAGAGAGAGAGATTGGTAAATCCAGAAGGAAAGGAGGTAGGGGTAACTGGAATGAGAAAAAAAAGAGGAAGCCATAATCAGGATATAGTATATGAAAAAATATCTATTTTGATAAAAGAAAAAAACAATATCATTACAAATAAACAGACAAAAAGATATAACAGTAAATTCACATGAAGAAAAACACAGATAAGAAACAAACAAAACAAACCTTACAATCTTCAATGAACTAAAGAATTTACAAAGTACCACCACTAGGTTCATAAAAATTTTACCAAAAGAAACAAACAAAAAAAAACAAAAGAAATACAAGCAAGTTGTGTAAGAAAGAATCAGTTTATAGCTTACAGTATTAAAATGTATATAAGGTTTTTATTAAGGAAGTTATACACATTATGTACATATATGATATGTGTGCAAGTATATGGTGTGTGTGTATGAGTGGTGTGTGTATGTGTGTGTTAATCTAAACTTTTAGTACATTAATTCTCTCACTGGAAACCTCTTCAAAATAAACCATTTAAGAGAAAAAAGACCATTTGCACAACATTCATAGCTATATTATTTTATGGAAAAATCTATAAACAACCCAACTCTTTTATTGATATGGAATCTTCAATTATAATTGATAAAATATTATACATCATAATAAACAATAAATAGGGAGTAACATGAAACTATTTATGAAATATTATGTCAAATGCAAAATTTAGATTGTACAGATACTTCATATAACCATACCAAAATATATCATGTGTGGGTAATTAAAACATAAATATTATGAAAAAGAGCCTATACTATTAGGATGTTGGTTTAACATATTTTCTTTTCTTGGTTCTTTATATGTCAAGCTGTAACATCTTTAATAGTATTTTCAAATTACTTTTGTTAAGAAATTTTGGAAATTTAAGAGTTAGTCATAAACAATAATTGTAAGTAAAGAGGAATCCATTAAAGATTAAGCCTTTAAGTCAGAAGGTCTAATTAAAAGACCAATCAATGCCTTACTCCTGTCTAGAAGGGACAGAAGCTTGACTCAGGGGACAGAACAAACGCAGAGAGTAAAGGGTCATCATGGTGAAAAATGCAAGAGAGTTGACTCTAGCAGAAAAGTGAATAAAACCACCCTGTTTGCCTTGGTGAGTAATGACTAGCCTGGCCGGTTATTCCTTTCTTTAAACCATTACTGAATTAGTTATGTACCAAGTTCCTAAGTCTAGATGCTGACTCCAAGGAATGATTTGTGTTCTAACATTGTCGCTTATAATGCATTACTTTAATGGATCAAATGCCAATAAATGAAAGACACCAGCTAGATTACAGTGTAATTGGGTAGATAACTCAGAGGAGAGAAATTACTAATAAGATAATGAAGTTCAGTGTTTTGTTTGAGAATGACTTAGACTAGTCAGACAGAGAAAAACTTTGGGAAAATGTACTGTCTAAGGGATGTTATTTAGAGAAACTATTGTGTAGTATATGAAGTCAGAGGACAGTGATATACTTTTTAGTAGAAAGGAACAAAAATGCACATTGTAGTTTAAGTCTAGAATGTTTGAGAACTTTGGGAGGCAAGAAAAGGTGGGAGAGAGGACAGAGGTGGGAAGGATCATAATGTCTCCATAGTCTAAAGGGAAGAGCTGCAAAATCCAGTGCAGGGTAAAACCTAAATCTTAAGCTAACAAAGACGGGAGCTAGGAAAAGAAAACACAGCTTTATGTGCATTTTTGAAACTCTGACTGTGTGTGGCAGAGCATGGGGGTTAAGAGTAGAAGCCAAGAATTTAGTTAAGAGACTGCCCAGTGACCTGTAGGTCAGATAAGATGGCAACCTCAACAGGACAATGATTCTGGAAATAGCAATTAGCCATCAGTCTGAATCCTTGTGAACAGAAGACTTCCTATAGGTTGGATAACAGGGCTGCTGGGGATACACTATTCAGGAGCACAAGGAACAGTGAGGAAAGAGAGCAGAGCATGACCTCAGTGCCAGAAAGCACGCCCTGCCAAAGTGGATTCTAAGCCAGCACTGCAGGCATCAAGTAAGGTGTACACCAGAGTCAGACGACATTGTCACTTCGTGCATTTGCTCAGTGTAGTCTAACCAGAGTGCTTTCTTACTTGGGAAAGGAAAAGCAGAGTTCTCAGTAACGGGATCGTTAAGATATGTCCTAATTATGGAGACCTCTAATTTCAATGATTCTTCAGTTTGTGGGGGAAAGGATATAGCCTGGTTTGTCTAATGCTTGAAGCAACAAGGTCTGGAAATCCATCAACCTTTAACACGTGACCTCATTGTTCCTTGGGGGGGGAAATCAATCAAGCTTCTTATACACATATTGAAAAGCCATAGAAAATACGTCTTCTTGGGTTTGTTTTTCCTTTGGTCCCATGGGACATTCTTGGGTCAAGGAGCAAATGTGAGACCACCATGACATTAGCTGCCTCTCACCATCTTTAGAATGATATTGACATTACACAAGTGGCCAGAAATTCTCAGTAAATTCTCAATAAAAAGCTGTTCCAAGCTTCATCTGGGAAACTTAGTTTCTTGAATGATAAACTTCTAAATATTTATAGAGAACAGGATTTAAGAAAAAATTAAGATGGAAAGAATTCTTCCCTTCAATGGTATTACATAACATTTTGGAAGTCATTTGTGATTCCTACCCTAAAACTCAAATGGGAAAAAAAAAGTATTCAAAAATTTCTGTCTTAGCAAAGTTGCTTTATAAGTTTGTTATATATATGGAAGTACAATTTGATGATCAAGACATCTCATGGAAGAGTTTATTAAGATATGCTGTTTTCAACTTCGGTAAACCTGGCAAATATATAGACCAAGAGAGACCAAGAGACTGAAAAGCAGATTTTTTTACAACAAAGGTCATTGGTTCAAGCCCAGCCCAACTCAGCTGGAAAGCAATTACCATCTGCTGATCTTAATGAAATGTACTGGTGGGCTAAATTCAATTTCTAGCAAGGAAAATAAACATGAAAATTGTTGCAAGCCTAGATAGAGACCAAGAATTAATTTAGTTGTTTCGTGTCAGGATTAATAAACATCAGAAGTTCTCAGCAGCAGGAACAACAGAATTTTTTTGACAATGTGAATAAATATAAAGAAAAACTAAAGGCATTTTCATGTATTATTATAATTTATATATTGTATGCCTTGAGTGTGCATGGAAGTATACAGACATGTGTGAAGTACATCTTCACATGTGTGTATTTTTTGTGTGTGATGTATGCACAGTTGTGATAATGTAAAACCATGGTAGCCAGATGAAGGCATCTGGTGCCCACTCCTATGACTTTCTACTTTGTCTCTCTGATCTCTTATTTTTAATATTATTTATTTATTTACTTATTTATTTATTACTTAGTAATTTATTTATTGCTCACGTATCACAGTGTGCATACAAGGTTGAGGACAGCTTGTAATATTTGGCACTTTCCCTCCACCCTGTAGGTCCTAAGACTCAAATTTAGTTCATCAGGCTTGGCAGCAAACACCTTAATCTGTTGAGGCTTCTTGATGGACCTCAGCTGCGTTCCCTTGAGTCAGAGTCCCTCTGGGAACCTGGAGTTTGCATTGATCTTTCCTCTTCTTAGGCTGGCAGTCAGCAAATTTCAATGACCGCTGGTCTCCATCTTCCTGTGTTCTTGGACTGCAAGTATGCATGTGAGCACACCTAGACTTTATCTTGGCCTTCCTGTTTGTGCAGCAAATGCTATCAACCAATGTGCCATCATTTCAATCTGGTTGCTGTGTTTGTATATGTGTGTGTAAAAATATACTTATGTGCATATAAGTACATATATGCATATGTGCATATATTTATATAAAAACACTTATTTTGAAATAGCATAAATATTAATATTTGGAAGCAACTCTAAAGATTCATTGCATACAGTTCTGTAAAGTCTTTGACTTCGCTGAATAAATTCTTAAACATTCAGCAATTTCATGCTTTCCAGTGGGCCTATACGTTCTCCCTTTAAAGTTATCATAAAAATGGGGTGGAGAGGAAGAATAAGAGACTCCTTTAGGCCCTTTCCAGAAATGGTTGATGGTCCTCATTTTTTTAACATTCAATATCCATTAGGAGTCGCACAAAAAGTTTACTGCCTTTTCCACCTTGCTCAAGTTAATCCCTGCCCTGTTGAACAATTTTGTGTTGGCTGCAGAACTGGCTGGAGTCATTTCATAACAGGCTTTGCTTTGTTACCCTAGAAAACTTAATATACTTCACAGATGTTCAGGACCATAGTACTTCACCAAGCCAGAACCCTCAGTCTGCAGGGGGACCCTATACACTTCACTATACTACGTTGGTAACCTATGGCAGGCATGCGATGTTGGAAGATGTTTTCGATACTTGGGAGGGCTGGTCCATTGCACAGATCTCTTCTCTGGATGCAGCATTTTATCTTAACAGCAAATGGTTAAGCTAACATTGAATTTCACTATGTTTTGTGGGACTAAACTATTCTATGGTACTATTTCAAGCACCATAGACTTCCCAAAAATTTGGAGAGTCAAATACATTCTTTTCTAACAACTGGCTAGAAGTCGGCCTAAGAAGGTGATAGCCAAGGCAACATCCAGAGTTCCAAATGTGTGATTAGAGAATGTAGGTTATCATCACAAAGAGACATTTGTGAGAACTACAATAATTTCAGCTTCGGATGTCCTGGTTTTGAGCTTTCTTATAACAATAAGATAAAAGATGTGCATCGGGAAGGTGGACATTGAGAGAAAAAGAACTGAACTCCAAATAAGGATGGTCAGATAGAGTGAGGGATGGTCAAATGGGTGGGGTTTGAATGTGGCTTTTCTGTTCGAGTGCAGGGCAGCCTGTGACCCCTACCCTCGGATACTGAAGCAGAGGGGATCCTAGGTCCAAAGCTAGACTGTCTCAAAACAACTTTTGTGTTGTGGGAAGATGCTGAGAGTGTTGCTCAATGGTATAGAAAAGCATTACTATAGACTTTATAATAAAGGCGCCCAGGGTACACCGGAGCCTAGGTTCACTGCTAATAGTGGGAGCAGACACAGAGATGTACAGGGGAACAGGTGGCTTTTCCAGAGGTACTGTATCAGATTTACCTGTCTCTTATTTTCTTTATTATTAGTATTGTTTGTATATGCATGTGGTGTGATGGTGGGGGAGGGGAGGAGACATGGACACACCACAACACATATGTTGTGGTCAGAAAAAAAAAAGTTGAAATCATTTAGAACTTTTTCAATACTTATGTGGGTTCCATGGATCAAGGAGTTTCTGCTGCAGGTTTTACCCAATGAGCAATCTATCAGGGACAATCTTTCCTATTGCTATGACAAAAATTTTAGAAATAAAGAAAGAAGGGGAGGGAGGGAGGGAGGGAGGGAGGGAGGGAGGGAGGGAGGAAGGAAGGAAGGAAGGAAGGAAGGAAGGAAGGAAGAAACAGGCAAGTTCAGGGGAGCAGGATTCATCTTGACACACATTATAATGATGCACTCCATTACAGAGAGGAGGGTGGAGAAATGAGAGTGAGTCATTCTTTGGTGGAGACATTCAAGGCAGCTGTGCCGATATCTTGAAGCAAATAGACATAAATGCTGGTGTTTATCTCATTCTCTCCATTTCTCAGTTAAAAGGACCATGCCCTCCACTTCTAGGTGAATCTTTTCTCATTAAATAACTCTCTCTGGTACCTAGAGGGGCATCTCCCAGGTGGTTCTATGTCCAGTCAAGACGACAATGAAGATGAGCCATAACAGGCAGCCAGATCAGACAAGGCCAGCCTTCTCCAAACTTTATGTGCAGCAAAAGCATATAGTTCAAGATCCCAGCATTCCACTGGCTGTAGTTTTCCTTTGCATTACACATTTATTTTGTAGAACACCTGAACATCATTTTATACTATAAAGTTGTGATGGGGTGCATCTGCTTGGCCCAGGAAGTGGCACTGTTAGAGAGAGTGCCCTTGTTGGAGGAAGTGTGTTACTGTGGGGGTGGACTTAGAGGTCCTCCTCCTAGCTGCCTGAGGATACCCAGTCTGTTCCTGGCTTCCTTCTGATGAAGATGTAGAACTCTCAGCTCCTCCTGCACCATGCCTGCCTGGATGCTGCCATGCTCCTGCCTTGATGATAATGGAATAAACCTCTGAACCTGTAAGCCAGCCTCGTGTTCGGTAAAGGTGCCACAGCCTGTGTGTCCCGTCTGTGAAGTGCCTTCCATTCAGTGACCATTCTGTGGACCTTAACTTTGCCCCAGAATTCAGCTCAATTGCCGGAACCCACGAGCCAGCTTATGAAAGCAAAATGCAAACTCATCAAGTCTGTCCTACTTCCTTTTCTTTACAGGAAGGTTTTCCATTACAAATTCGGTTTCTCTAACACATACAAGGCTAGTTAGATTTTCTATTACTAGGGGTAGGAGATTCGTGGCAGCAACAGGGAGAAACTTCCATTCTTACAATAGCTAACAATGGAGGAGAAAGGGCTTTCCTTAAAAGAACTCTTTTGTTAAATTCATCCCTTTCTGTTAGAAATTAAGCCACCATGACACAACACGAAGCCTTGGTCTTTCCTTTTAATAGGCTGCAGATGGATGCTGTGTTTTCAGAGGCCATGCAGGGGAGCTGAATGTTAGCGTGAAAAGGTCACAATAGAATTAAGTGGTTTCGGTGAAATGAAACCAAATGAAAACTTGATGTTCACCTCTTCCCCAAACCAACTTTTAAGAACTTCTTAAAAGCAGAGCCAGGCATAGGATTGGGGCGGGGTTGCCTACCACAGGCTTTGCGTGGGGTTTAGAGCTTGCTCCCAGATTTTCCTCTGCCACTCCCACCACCTTGCACTGAAAATAAATAAATAAAATAAATAAACAAATGCTCATCTATAAATGACAGTGGATCAGTGAATGCAGTACCATGCTTCCACTGTCCGCTAAACTCAACCAAAATGCCAGAAGGTTTCAATGTGTTAGGAATTAATGAAAACTCTTAGAATGTATCTCATTTACCAATGAAACACACATCAGGTATGAATCATTCTTCAATTTATATAAGCAACATCAGTATTTGCTGTAAAAAGAAATTACAGTAGACATACCAATAGCCCAGCTCAGCCCCGAATGATGGTCATCACACAAAAGATGTGTTTGGCTCTTGCAGTATTTGATGTGAAGTCATAAATTTCTGAAATTATCACTCCTTTCTTTATAACCACCTAGACTTTAGTTTTTAAAAACATTTTCCTTATTTTCAGTGTCAGGAATGTGTCTTAGTTAGGGTTTTATGCTGTGAACAGACACCATGATCAAGGCAACTCTCAGACAACATTTAATTGGGGCTGGTTTACAGGTTCAGAGGTTCAGTCCATTGTGATCAAGGCAGGAACATGGCAGCATCCAGGCAGGCATGGTTCAGACAGAGCTGAGAGTTCTACATCTTCATCTGAAGGCAGGCTGCTAGCAGAATACTGGCTTTCAGGCAGCTAGGATGAAGGTTTTAAAGGCCACACCCACAGTGACACACCTACTCAAATAAGGTCACACCTACTCCAACAGGAACATACCTTCCCATAGTGTCCCTGGACTGAACTGAGCATATACAAACCATAACAGAATGGAACCCAGAGCCTTCGGCATTCTAGACAGTTAATATACCACTAAACTCCATATTCAAAGCCTCTAGTTAAGAAGCAACCCCCACCACCAACAACACATATACAGCAGAGGGCTGCCTGGTCTGGGCTCAGTGAGAGAAGATGGACCTAACCCTGGAGAGACTTGAGGCTCCAGGGAGTGAGAGGCCTGGTGAGGTGGGGGATGGGGATATCCTCTTGGAGACAGGGGTGTGGGGAGGAGGTATGAGATGGGGAGAAGTCAGGGGGGCAGAGCAGGAGGGGTATGAAGTCTGGACTGTAAAAAAACGATTAAAAAATAAAAATAAATAAATTAAACAGATTTTTTAAAAGGGCAGAACCCAAGAAAGACATAGTCTCTTATTGCTGCTAATGCCAGTGACAAATGGGATGTCTTAACAGAAAGAAACTATCTCCTCTCAGCAGAAAAAAAAAAGTAGGTTTCCTATTGTGTCTTCTTGTGATAGGGTCTAATTGACATTTCTTTATTTACAAATCTTACCTGTTCTTTGGATAGCTGAAGACTAGATTCTCTAGATTCCTGGCCAGTCCCAATTCAAACCCCTAACATAAGATTTTTTCCCTTTTATTATTGATTAAAGCTGTCTATAAAGTTGCTATAGTATGTTGTCTGGGAGAAGTGTGGGGTGAATGTTGCTTCTTTGTAAGTTTATGAGTTGATCTTATGCAGTATTTTGAGGGGTTTTTTTTTTTGTTTGTTTGTTTGGTTGGTTGGTTAGTTGGTTGGTTGGTTGGTTGGTTGGTTGGTTGGTTGGTTGGTTGGTTTTTCTTTTTTACCTTTTTTTGGTTTGCCCTGATATTGTTTGGGGCGGGGTTTTACAACAAGAGAAGACAATGTAGTCTTTAGTGTTTCCTGTGCTGACAACTAAAGGTTTGAGTAAGGAAAATCTAATATCAGATGGGACAATGGTTATCTAAATAAATGATATATTTTCCAAATTGCCCATCAAGTTAAAATAAGGAGAGTTTGAGGCAGGTGATTATTAATTTTATATATCAGAAATATGTAATAGATACAAACACACAAAAATAACTGTACATGAAAATTTTAATTCTCTAAAACTAAACATGGCCTCCACTCTAAATTTAGCTCTGCCTCCAGGAAGGATCCCTTTCTTCTGTGGTACCTGAAGGGACCTTCCCAGACCTGTCAGAATGACTTTGGCACACAATTGCGAAGCTTGAGGCACAGAACGTATGTGATGCTCTCAGCTTGGGAGAGTTTTAAGTACCCTCTGGAGGCCATGTCGTTCACTGCTTCCCATCTGCGCCAGTCTGTGACACACTCCAGAGCTCTTTTAAAGATGTCTGTGAAGAAATTCATCCTCATCTCATTCCCATCCGTACCAACAACCTGCCGGCTCAGCTACTTTTCTTCTGGGTCTTCATCACGCCCAACTCAAAGGGAAAGAAAAAGACCAAGAAACACACTCAAATTCTCTTCTGACCCACAGCACCTCTGTTGTTAGCCCTGAAAATTGGGTTCATCATTCGAAAATAACTACTCTGCACTTTTACAGTAGTTGTCTGTTTCCTTATGTGCCTAAGTCTCCTTAACACACACACACACATACACACACACCTACTCTAAATGACTAAGATATGGTCCCTAGTACATTGTATATTCTCTAGTAAATTGTTGACTATCAGTAGATATTTGTTGAACAGAAGAAGAGAAACTAAACCATGTTAACTATGGAAGAGCACTTCATTCTTTGAGATGAGGTTTACTCCAGGAAAAGTGGTCCATGGCCCCTTAGTTCTGTCCTACTTAGACCTTAGTGGATCTGGGTAGCAGAGCAAGCAAAAAGTATTTGAAGAAATGTTGCTTTAAAGTTCTGAAGATGTGGTTGGTGCCAGAGACATACAAATCATCCACAATCATTGAGTGTGTGGTTTTATTTGCTGACCTACGTTGAGGATTACTGTAGGAGGGAATATATGAACATACTGAAGGAGTGCCTTTCAAGGGGAGCCTGTATAAGGCAAAATATGTGAGAGACAGCCAGATAAAATGGAGGAAAAGAAGTGGGGTAAGGGTGGGAGGCAGGGAGCAGAGAAAACAGAGAACATTGTTTTTTAGCACCTGGGGCCTTAAGCTGGTAGAGTTTATTGCAGGCAAGCATATAAACTATAAAGTAAGAAAACGGTTGTTATGTGAGCCTGGGAAAGAAGGAAGAGGCCTCTGCCAATCAGCTTCAGAAAAGATGACATCATTCCTACACAAGATACAGTGACCTAGAGTCAAGGACAGAGAAAAATCCATAAGTGACTCTAGGAAAAAATCTGAGCAAAAGGGGTTTTTATAGATTAGTCATCAATCTCCAAATAAGCAAGATCCCAACCCTAAATCTTAATAACAACTATCTAATAAATTATATATATATATATATATATATATATATATATATATATATATATATATATGCTGAATATCTGCTTTGCAAAAGCCATATTAAAAGCAACAAAAGCATTTCAAGAGGCAGGTTTCATACATGACTTCACCATCCAGTACCTCAGCCCCTGAGATACATACTGTACATACTGTTGTGACCCATGTAAAGATGAGAAAAGGAAACAGGGGCAGTCAAGTGACTTCTCTGGGATGCTCAGCTTGCAAGCGGTTGGTTAAGTCAAGACTGTAATCCTGGTGTTTAGTTCCCAGAGTCTGTGCTGTTAACCCCTCCTGACTCTCCCCTAGCCCCCAATCTCCCTTCTATCTTGTTCATTAATCCTCACTGTGATTCCTAGCACACAAACATGGAAGCTGAGTCTGAGACTGTGCAAGTTCGAGCCCAGCTTTTCATCAGGAAGTCTACAAACTTCCCCTGCAACACATCACTTCTGCAGGGAAAAGGATGGTCGTGAAGTGTGGGGCGGGGGAGGTTATGCAGGAAAGAATAAAGGAATATAGTGCGGATGTGGTTTCAGGCTTCTCAGACCCGGCTTTGATATGATTCATTGTCTGAAAAAGTGTGTGATTCCCGTTCATTCACAAATCATTCATTTCCCCTACAGAGCATACATCAGGACTGAAAAAACTAATCAGACATCAAAGGCAACCAAAGGGCCCTCCCCAGGTCAAAAGGGCAAAGGGAGGAGAAGCCAGTATTCTCCCAAGCAGCTGGGAAGGACATCTGCCCAAGGAAAAATCCTATTTTCCACCAAACACATAGTGCCGTGTTTATTTCGGCAGAACAGCATTCCCAGAAGACGGCTTTTTAATAAGCTGCAAAACTACTGTTCCCTAAGCTGAATCTGTATGTATACCTCGTGTTCCCCTTTATCTCAACTCAGAAGAATTCAGCTAGAGAGTCATAAAAAGTGGGAAATCCAACAGTGCCTGATGATTCAATTGAGCAAAAGGTTTCTCTAATAGTGAATAGTTATTTGCTTTGAGATCTTACTTTTTTGTTCAAGGAGCCCTGACCTTCAGTAGTCAGGGTCAGCCTAGGCAATCCAGGAGACCTTTCCAATGCCACACACACACACACACACACACACACACACACACACACACACACACAAAGACACCAACACAAATCACTAGGAATATACTCTTAATAATATGATGTCATTTGGCACTCTGACTCTGTGATGGACAGCTAACCATCTGTCACCTACTTCCTTCAGCATTAGTCTAGCAGGGTGCACAGTTCAAAGATCAGTGACCACACTAACCTCTATTCCCCTAAACCATTGGGTGTGCCTTACATATGAATAAAGCAGAAAACTACAGTCTAAATACACTTAGAACTGAACCATCTCTCTGTCCCTATCCACCCTTGTCCTCCTGCCTCTGGACTCCTTTTCCTTCATGCATGTTTCTCACCCATTGCTGGGGCATTCAGGCATCTTTGTTTGGAAATATGATCCTTTAGATTGCATGGACAAGCAGCAAATCCTCCCTTTCGTCTGTGATCATGCTTAAAATATGAGTATATTCTAGCATCTCAGAAAAGAGACCTGTGCTGTTACCCCCCCCCCCCGCCTGTTTTCCATTCAAACTGCCCCATCACATCATTCCTGTATCCCAGACAGTGTGCAATGAAGAAACCGTTGCAGTGATTAAGGTTTCTCCAACCACTTCATGTTGATTCATTCATGTACAACAAGTCTCTCTCCTCGGTTCTACAATAGAAAGCCCTGAGTCCCGAACCCGGGAAGCCAAAGGTAAATCCATGAGCAGCTACACTGTGTTTGACATGGAAACCTCTGTGCTACTCCAGAGCACCACCTCCCCTGGAATGAAAGTTATAGATGTACCTTGCTCCATCTCATGTAAAGCCACAGACTACCAAGAAGACGGTTTTGACCTACTTAATCCAAGAAGTTATTTTGTCATGGACCTGAAAGACTGTTTTCATTCTTTTGGGGTTTTATTAATATATAAATTTGGAAAAATTGTCATTCTCCAATTCTTCTGAAATGTTTACTTCTTACTAAACCATAGTCCCAATGAGCATTGCTAAATCTTAGTGAAGAACATTGTGGTCCGAGGCCTGGTGTTGGGAACCATGGAAGGCATTTAATGCACGTAAGCAGTGGAGGAAAGAATCCAAGCACATGCTGATAATTCTGATCCAAAACCAAAGCTTCCAGACAATTGAAGGAAGTGTGGGAGGTTGGCTCATGTTAAAAACATTGAGATGAAATTGCTAATTCTATATCTACGAAGCCCAAAGCAAAATGTTACACAATTGTTCTGGTCTGTGCAGATAATAAACCCAGACTCCAGGAAACCATACAAGTGCTTGACCAAAGTAGGTGGATAAGAATGAAAGAGCTAAGTAGGTGCCCTTGCTCCACTGGCCTTGCCAACTCTCCAACTCACACACTCATTGTTGTAGAGTTCTCACATAATATTTTCCCCTTTCTGAAATAGTGAAGCCTTCGTGTCCCTTACCCAAATGTTCACACCTCCAGGCTAGCTTACACCTGCTTTGTCCACCTGTACCAAATGAGAGGAGCAGTGTTCCCTTTAAAGCTACCTTGGTGAAGATGAGCTTTGTGTCTGCCTTCGTTAGCCAGGCCTCATGCTGCTTGGCAGCCCATCCATGGAGGAAAACCCCTGTTCGGAGCAATGGAGACTCCCATAGTGTGGCCATGCCAATCCCGCAGCCCCTGAGGAATTCTGGTGCGAGCCCTTTCCTATCTCCAGTCCCTCCCAGATGAGCTCATCCGGTTCCAGGATTTTCATTAACAAACAATTTCCAAATTTATGCCGGCAGCCAGGGCCACCCCCAGGGCGACTGGGGCCTAAAGAAATGGCTTTTGCCAATCTTTGTCTATGTAAACAACTCCAATCACTGCAAATCAGGCTGTCAACACAATCCTGGTGGCCCAGTCTTATAAATCCCCGATCTAGAGAATATGCTGGGCACTATCAGAGTTGACTTGGTATGACCCTTGTATGGAACAGTTACAAACCCCAGAAGCTCCAAAGGCACTTTACAAATTTGGAGAAGGTCAGTACACATAGCCAGGGCCTCTGAAGCCCAAGGCCTGGACGTTTGTACTGTCCAAAAAGAGAGTATTTCTTGTCCTAGTCTCTGGCCCAACTGTCAAACACATCTGAACACACTATCCACCAATATAACCACTGGTATGTTTCTTGTCATTTCCCAGTCATACACATATGAACATATGTGCGTATCATATGTCTGTCTTGTCTCTCTCACAGAGGCTGTCACCGGAAGATTCTGTGACAAGGTTTTGTGATGCCAGTAACACCTGTGCCATAGTGGGAGGTGTACCAAGTGCACTTATCAGCCATCCATCTAAAAATACACACTGACTCATTTGGCCTGAACCTGAAAGACAAGAGGTCTAAAGGAGGCTCTAGTGTGTTGGAAGAAGCTTCCCTCATGTCTGTGCCTAGAATAGAAAGGCAGTAATGGAAAACCAGCCCCAATCAGAACATGGTACTGAAATAATACAGGGGGAACAAAGTTCAATCTTTTTCTCTGTTCCACTTGCTCTGATTTTACCACCCACACTACAGGCAATCTGCTGATGGGTCAGATTCACAGCTGCTCTATACCAAAGAAGTCTGACTATATTCAGGTGGACTCCACCCTGGCAGGCAAAAATAGGACGTGTCAGGTGGTGGTACTTGTCCTATAGATGGCTTTAAGATTTTCTGAAAATGTTTGAAGACCCACAAGTCTCATAAGAGGAAAGAAGCACTCATAGTCAGCCTTTCGTTATAATTACATGTACAGGTAAAATTGTCAAGTACAAAGGACCTCCATGTTTCATCCCTTTGCACCAATATGGTGACCTCTTTATAAACCTCAAGTTGTTCTTCCTTCTGTTTACTAAGCCACCAGGGTCTCTTTTGTTTCACTAGATTATAGACAGAGACTTTTCGAGTTATAGAGTCTAATCTCCACTTCTACAATGTTTGCAAAGTTTGGGAACTTATGACTTCAAGTGAATTTTCACACCACCCCCCCCCCCCCGTTGGGCAGCATCATGGAACCTTACTTGAAAACCGAAAGGTCCTTTTGCTTCTACTGACCAGAGCATCCTGTGAGTGGAATAGCATTCTCGGGTCATGCTTCCCGCACATAAAGCCTTCTGTGATTGGCACGTGACCACTGAGGTGATCAACCAATCTAACTTCTTCCTGGAAATAGAATTCCAGAAAACAACCCAATTCTCATCTCAAAATTCTCAATCTAGTGACATTCCCAACTCCTACCAAAATTCCAGACATATATTTTTTTTAATCACTTTAATGATAACAATGCTAGGTTGTTGCCAGAGTCAACTTGCAGAGGTATTGTCTGTACATCTCTCTGTAAAAGTACTTTTTATTTGCCTGAATTAATTGTTATCCCTAAGGATTATTACCCTCATCTGCTAACCTAGACCTAGTCCTGGACGCTTCAAGCCTCCACACAACTTAATCTAGGCCTAGAATGTTTTCAGCCTCCTGGGACTTGCTGCTGAGTAAGCTCACCGTTTCGTGTTCTTTCTGAGCTCTGGCTTGAACTCCTCTCCCAGCTGACTGATTCAGTCACTGAATCAGCCACTGAACTCCTCTGCTTGGCCTCTCACACCAGCAATCTTTTCTTTTCTTTTGTCCATAAATTGAATATTTTATTTATTTACATTTCAAATGTTATCCCCTTTCCAGGTTTCCTGTCTGCAAACCCCGATCCAATCCCCACTTACCCTGTTTCTATGGGGTGCTCCCCCACCCACCCACTCCTACCTCACCATCCTAGCATTCCTCTACACTGGGACATCAAGCCTTCAAAGGACCAGGGCCTCCACTCTCATTGATGCCAGATAAGGCCCCTTCAGCTCCTTCAGTCCTTTTCCTTACTCCTCCATTGGGGTCCCTGTGATCAGTCCAATGGTTGGCTTTGGGAATCTGCATCGCTATTGGTCAGGATCTGGAAGATCCTCTCAGGAGACATCTGTATCAGCCTCCTGATAGCAAGCACTACTTGGCATCAACAATAGTGTCTGGGTTTAGTGTCTGCAACTGAGTTGGAATCCCCAGGAGGGGCAGTCCCTTGATGGCCTTTCCTTCAGTCTCTGCTTCATTCTTTGTCCCTGTATTTCCTTTAGACAGGAGCAATTTTGGGTTAACATTTTGGAGATGAGTAGGCGGTCCCATCCCTCATAATGGGAGACTGTGCCTCTTGTTCTTCCTCCCCTTTGTCAGGTATTTCAGCTAGTGTCATCCCCATGGGGTCCTGGGAACTTCTTGCTCTCCTGGTGTCTGGGACTTTCTGGTTACTACTCCCAGTTCTCCATCCCCCACTGCACACACCTCTGTTTAATTTCCTTACCCTCTGTACATCACCTCCATCTCCTCCGATGCCTGATTTTCCACCTTTTTTACCCTCCTCCTCCTTTCTTTTTCTCTCACCCTCCCTTGATTATTGTGTTCCCCCTTTTAAGTAAGACTGAAGCATCCACATTTTGGTTTTCCTTCTTGAACTTCATATGGCCTGTGAATTGTATCTTGGGTATTCCAGGCTTTTGGGCTAATACCCACTTATCAGTGAGTGTTCTTTTGTGTCTGGATTACCTCACTCAGGATGATATTTTCTAGTTCTATCCATTTGCCCAAGAGTATCAGGTAGTCACTGTTTTTAATAACTGAGTAGTAGTCTATTGTGTAAATGTACCAAATTTTCTGTATCCATTCCTCTGTTAAAGAACATTTGGGTTCTTTCCAGCTTCTGGCTATTATAAATAAGGCTGCTATGAACATGGTGAAACATGTGCCCTTGTTATATGTTGGATCTTCTTTGGGGTATATGCCCAGGAGTGGTATAGCTGAGTCCTCAGATAGTACTATGTCTAATTTTCTGAGGAACCGCCAGACTGACTTCCACAGTGGTTGTATCAACTTGCAAGCCCACCAACAATGGAGGAGTGTTCCCCTTTCTCTACATCCTCACCAGCATCTGCTGTCATCTGAGTTTTTTATCTCAGCCATGCTGATTGGTGTGAGGGTTGTTTTGATTTGGAATTTTATGATGACTAAGGATGTTGAGCATTTCTTTAGGTGCTTCTCAGCCATTCAATATTCCTCAGTTGAGAATTTTTTGTTTAGTTCTGTTCCACACTTTTAATAGGGTATTTGTTTCTCTACAGTCTAACTTCTTGAGCTCTTTGTATATATTAGATATTAGCCCTCTATCAGATGTAAGATTGGTAAAAATCTTTTCCCAGTGTGTTGGTTGCTGTTTTGTCCTTTTGACGGTGTCCTTTGCCTTACAGAAGTTTTACAATTTTATGTGGCCCCATTTGTCGATTCAAAGGTAGTTTTTAACTTACAGGGAGAAAGTATACACTAAAATGTTAGTGACTCACATTGTACTTTCCTCTGTTGATGAACTTTCTGTTCTCCAACTATACACACACAGACCTGTACGACTTGTGCCCAACATTGAATGTGCTTCTGTGTCTGTGTTACCCCTTACCCCATTCACTGACTTTGTGTGTCTGTGTGTGTGTTAGGCTCAGAAAGTTATCTCTTAATAGAAATAGGTTGTGTCTTCCTAAGAAAATTTCTGTCCTATGTGGGATTGTGACAATAAATTTGTAGTGACATGCTGTTCCTTTAACACAGATTCCAAAATATGTCCACCTTTTACCATAAATGTTGTTCAAGTTAAGAGGCTTGCACTGTGCAAATCATTACACTATGTGGAGGTTTATGGCCTCCTCATTTGTTTTTAGGTGCTAATCACACACTTAATGATTGTGTTCTTGTGAACCTGGGCTGATTCACTGACTCACACACCTTGTCACACTTACCACAAACACCTACATCTAGAAAATGAAGTCATAGCTTTCAAAATAGTAATACCAAAGGAAATACTACATAAAAGTCTAGAGTAAAAAATAAAAAGCATAGAAATCAAAAACATAAACTTTCAACTGTCCTGTGTTGTCCCCAAGAGTTCACCAGATTTTTTTTTTCCTTTTTTATTCCTAGGGTTTCTTACATGTCTCTGTGAAGAAGAGTCCCTTCTAAAATTCTGAACCTTGTATCATCACTGGTCACATCCCTTAACCACACTCAGTCAACAGCAGGAAATATGTCTCTAGCTATAAAGCCACATGCTCAGCAACCCTTAGATTCTCAACTATAAAGAGGGGAGGGATGACTAGATACCATAAAATAGCTAACAAAGTAACCTAACACTGAAAAAGACAACAAATATTGAGAACACATACAGGAATAAATGAGAGAATTTGATGAGTATTTTTCAGAAAAAAAAAAACAATCAACTAGGAACAAAAAAAAAAAAAAAACAAAAAAAACAAAACAAAAAAAAAAAAAAACCAGAAATCCATGCAGGAATTGAGAGAAATAATCATAACTTGATTATGTTAAATGTGCTCCTATTTTATAGGTACTGATAACATATCTCAGAGATTTAAAACATGAGCCTTAGACATAACAGTCCCTGAGCTTCTTAACCTCGGGGCTATAAATTAGCAGATATGCATCAGCTCTGCTTGGGAAACATCTCTTGGCAGAAAGCAGAAGAGCTCAGCATACAAAAAGTAGTTTCCTGAGATTTAATGTAGTAAAAGTAAAGATTGCAACAGAACTATGTGCCCGGCCAAAACTTGGTGGATTCACTAATTTCCCCAAAGGCTTCTGTGCTTGCTCCTTTTCAGAACAGCATGAACTCAAAAGAAACAATATGTTACTTAAAAGCAAACACTGAGGGTCACATAGAAATCATTTTGTAATGTGACCTAAAGTTGGATTTATGAAGGATCCGGCCACTTCGGTTAACATCACGTCATGCCAGACAAACCTCCATGTGCTGTCTGTGACACGGCTCTCAGTTGGACCCAGTCCCATCCTTACCTGAACTTTGATGGAGACAGACTACGCTTGTTTCAACTTTTAAAATCATAGGGGGGAAAGAGCAGGAGAAAAGCTGGTGTGACAGAAACAATACAAGGAAAATGTCACCTCCTCATTTCCCTGTGTAAACAGAACTTGCTAAGGAAGAAAAGGAGGGGGAAAGACGGGTCCTTACACGATAAGGACTAAGGCCTGACAGCATTAGAGAAAATAGTGATTTATTATAAAGAGCAAGAAAAAGTGGAGAGATGGCTCAGCGGTTAAGAGCACTGACTGCTTTTCCAGAGGTCTTGAGTTCAAATCCCAGAAACCACATGGTGGCTCACAACCATCTGTAATGAGATCTGATGCCCCTTTCTGGTGTGTCTGAAGACAGCTACAGTGCACTCACATTTTTTAAAAAGAATAAGAAAGAGCCACAGAACCAGAGAGATTCCTTTGTAGGAAAACTACTTTTAAGAAAAAATAGTGAAACCACTAAAAAAGTATAAAACATAGGTATAGAATAAATAAATAGGAATAAAGGTATAGAAAGCAGAGGGTATAAATCTGCTATTACCAAGAAAAGTCACAGAAGGGGCTTTGCAATATAATTTATATCAATGTTTTACTTCTTTTTTTTTCTTTCATTCTTTTTTGTTTTGTTTTGGACAGAATCTCATTATGTAGCCCAAGCAGAACGCAGACGAGCTGTTCTACTCTCTTGGACACTGTACTGTTGCACCTCCTGATCCTAGAGATAGAATTCAATAATCACAGTAGCCTCCCACATTAAGAAGAAAGAGGAGGAAGAACCAGGGGTGGCAATACACAACTCTAATGTCAGCCCTCCAACAAGTAGAGGTGGAAATATCAGAAGTTCAAGGTTCTCTACCAGTACGTAGAATTGATCAATACATATATTGAGAGCACCCCGAGCCATCTGACACCCTGTGAAAACAAAACCAAAGAGAGGGGGCATTCAGACAGACATCTAACTTTACACTCAGGGAAAGGGAAAGCCTAGATGTTGAAAGAACGGGAGTGGTAAGATCCAAAGTAGCAAACATTGCCCATCTTTGCCAGTCCCTGGACTATGAAAGACTTAAATCCTAAGCCTTGTGTAAGGACTGAGATGTAGCATGAAGACCTTCAGTTAGAGCTGGAAGAAATTCAGGGATGACCATGTGGCATTGAACAGCCAACTTGAGGGCTCGTCCCCGGGGAAGACCTTGTTCCCCTCTCAACACTCACTAGTCACCTGTCGCCTTTAGTCCAGGGTTGAGACCTCATGTCTGTTGTTGTTGCCCGTAATCTCATGTTTAGGCAGCTGTGCTGATGAGAGTTCCTAGTGTAGCTTCTCTGACATTTCTAGGAGACACAATCTCACAGCAAACTTACTGTTCCTCTGGCTTTTACAGTCTTCCTACACTTTCTTCCACCATGAACCCTGAGGATTGGGTGCCAGGAGTTGTAAAACAATTTACATATAAGAACTGAACACTTTATGTTTATGTATTTAGGTCTGTGTGTGTGTGCTTGTGTGTGTGTGTGTGTGTGTGTGTGTATGTGTGTGTGTGTGTGTGTGTGTGTAACAGTAAAAAATAGAGGCCATTAATTTGAAAGGAAAAACGAGGGTAACACATGAGAATGTTTGAGGTGAAGAAAGAAAAGAAGAAAAATGATGTAATTGTATTTGAATTTCAATTTTTTAATTATGTATTTTAAAAAGAGAAAGACCTTTAATTTTTCTGAGAATGTAAACCACATAGATCCAAACTTGAGTTTGAGCCTCAAACATGTATTTCTATCTTTGTCTAGAATCCCCCTCACCAGTAAAAGGGGTTGTTTTGAAAGGATTGGGAAGTGTGGCCTTATTAGAGCAGGTGTGGCTTTGTTGAAGGAGGTATGTCACTGGTATAGAAAAAGCTCATGCCAGACTCTCTCTCCTTCTCCCTCTCCCTCTCCTTCTCACACTCTTCCTCTCTCTCTCTCTCTCCCTCTCCCTCTCCCTCCCTCTCCCTCTCCCTCTCCCTCTCCCTCTCCCTCTCCCTCTCTCTCTCTCTCTCTCTCTCTCTCTCTCTCTCTCTCCCTCTCCTTCTCACCCTCTCCCTCATTCTTCCTCTCCCTCTCCTTCTCACCCTCTTCCTCTCTCTCTCTCTCTCTCTCTCCCTCTCCTTCTCACCCTCTTCCTCTCTCTCTCTCTCTCTCTCTCTCTCTCTCTTCTCTCTCTCTCTCTCCCTCTCCTTCTCACCCTCTCCCTCACTCTCTCCCTCGTACTCTCTCTACCTCTTCCTCTCTCCCTAACTTACAGAATAGATGTCAGTTCTCTGCTTCTGCTCCATCACCATACCTGCCTTGCCGACTGCCACATTCCCCTCTATGATGGACATGAACCAACTCTCTGAAACTGTGATAAATACCTTCTGTCATTTTCTGTGGTGCTTTGAGACAGAATGCCCTCCCATAGGTTCATATATCTGAATGCTTAGTCACCAGGGAATAAAACTCTGTGAAACATAGGAATTAGGAGGAGAGCTCTTGTTGAAAGAAGTATGTCACAGGGGTGAGTTTGAGGTTTCAAAATCCCACACCAGGTTCAGTCCCTCTATTCCTGCTACTGGTAGATCAGGATAGAAAACTCAGCTACTTCTCCAGTGCCATGACTGTCATGCATAATGCATGCTCCTCACCACGATGATATGGAACAAAAATCTCTAAAATTTTAAATATGCTCTTAATTAAATGATTTATCTTATAGGATTTGCCTTGGTCATAGTCTTCGCCACAATAGAACAAGAACTAAGACCCTAGAAATGGGCAGGCTTTGAGGTTTCGAAAGATATGTGCTATTCCCAGCATTCTCTCTACACTTCCTCCTAGTGATCAAAATGTAAAGCCTCGGGGGCCCAGAACAGGGCTCAGCCCAACTGCCACCTGGCCCAGCAGTTCCCAGAGATGAAGGCTGATGAGAAGGGGATCCAAATAGCCAGGGGGCAGAGAGATCTCTGCCGAGTGTGCATGGAAAGTGCCCCCTGCACTGCCTGACCCAGGGACCAGGAACCCAGCATCGGGACCTCTGTTCCCATCAGGCAGCATTGGGGCGCAGAACAGGGCTTGGACCATTTGCCACCTGGACCAGTGGAGATCCAGGGACACAGACCAGGTACAAGGGAAAGGCAAGAACATATCACTTACAGCAAGATGGCAAGAGGAAAGCGAAAGAACATATCCTAAGGAAACCAAGACAACCTGGCAACACCAGTACCCAGCTCTCCCATCACAGCAATCATTGGAATGCCAAACACTCCAGAAAAATAAGACGGAGACCTAAAATCATACCTCAAGATGCTGATAGAGATACTTAAACAAGAATGGGAGGAAAAGCAAAAAGAAAGAGAAGCTTTTAAAGAAAAAACAAGAAAAACACTCAAAGAACTCAAAGAACTAGAAGAAAACAGAACCAAAGAAATGAAGGAATGGAAGAAGGAATTTAAAATATAAATTGACACAATAAAGAAAACACGAAAAGACATAACCCAAGAGGTAGAACACCTAAAAAAGAAATCAGGAGTCACAGATGAAAGCATTTAAAATAGACTACAAGAGATGGAAGACAAAATCTCAGGGGCCGAATACAACATTGTAAACATAGACAAAACAGTCAGAGAAGATGCAAAAAAACAAAAAGTTCCTAAACCAAAATGTCCAGGAGATCCAGGACACAATCAGAAGACCAAACCTAAGGATAATAGGAATAGAAGAGAGCGAAGAATATCAACTAAGAGGCACAGTAAATATCTTCAACAAAATTGTAGAAGAAAACTTCCCTACCCTTAAGAATGAGATGACCACAAGCATAAAAGAAGCCTTCAGAACTCCAAATAGGTTGGACCAGAAAAGAAATACATCCCAACCCATAATAGTCAAAATACCAAGTGCCCAAAGCAAAGAAAGAATACTAAAAAGCAGTAAGGAAAAAGGTCAGGTAACATATAAAGGCAGACCAAGCAGAATCACACCCAATTTCTCAACAGAGACTATGAAAGCTAGAAGAGTCTGGACAGACATCATGCACACCCTAAGAGAGCACAAGTGGCAGCCAAAGCTGCTATACCCAGCAAAACTATCAATCACCATAGATGAAGAGATGATATTTCAAGACAAATCCAAATTTACACAATATATGACCACAAACCCAGCACTACAACAAATTATAGGTGGAAAACCCAATAAAATGAGGGAAACTACATCCTAGTAAAAACAAGAAAACTCCTAAGCAAGAAAATCAGAAGAAGAGACACAGACACAACTAAACCTACAAAAGCAATATAGAAGGAAACAGCAACCACTATTCCTTGATATCTATTAACATAAATGAACTCAACTCCCCAATAAAGAGACATAGGCTATCAGACTGGATACATAAACAAAATCCAGCATTTTGCTACATACAGGAAACTCATCTCAAAGACAAAGACAGACACTATCTCAGAGTAAAAGGTTGGGAAAAAACCTTCCAAGCAAAGGGCCCCAAGAAGCAAGCTGGAGTGGCTATTCTAATATCAAATAAAGTAAATTTCCAACCAAAAGTTATCAAAAAAGATAAGGAAGTACACTTTTTACTCATTACAGGGGAAATCTGTCAGGAGGAACTCTCAATCCTTAACATATATACTCCAAATACAAAAGCACCCACATTCATAAAAGAAACCATACTAAAGCTCAAAAAATACATTTCACCACACACAATAATAGTGGGAGACTTTAATACCCTACTATCACCAATGGACAGATCATAGAAACAGAAACTGAACAAGGACACAGTAAAACTAGCAGAGACTATGAACCAACTGAAATTAATAGATATCTACAGAACATATCATCCTAAAGTAAAAGAATACACCTTCTTCTCAGTACCCCATGGCACCTTCTTGAAAATTGACCACATAATTAAACACAGAATGAGGCTCAATTGATATAAGAAGATTGAAATACTCCCATGCATCCTCTCAGATCACCAAGATCTACGACTGGTCTTTAACAACAACAAACACAAAAAGCCCACATACACATGGAAACTAAACAACGCTCTGTTAAACGATAGCAGGGTCAAAGAAGAAATAAAGAAAGAAATTAAGGATTTTCTAGAATTCAATGAAAACGAAAACACAACCTACCCAAACCTATGGGATGCAATGAAAGCAGTACTGAGAGGAAAACTCATAGCTCTGAGTGTTTCCAAAAAGAAACTGGAGAGAGCATACATCAGCAACTTGACAGCACAGCTAAAAGCTCTAGAACAAAAGGACGCAGATACACCCAAGAGGAGTAGATGGCAAGAAATAATCAAACTTAGGGCAGAAATAGACCAAATAGAAACAAAAAGAACCATCGAAAGAATCAACAAAACCAAGAGATGGTTCTTTGAGAAAATCAACAAGATTGATAAACCCCTAACCAGACTAACTAGAGGGCAAAGAGAGAGTATTCAAATAAAAAATCAGAAAGGAAAGTGGAGACATAACAACTGAAACTGAGGAAATTCAAGAAATCATCAGATCCTACTACAAAAAGCCTATACTCCACAAAGTTGGAAAATCTGGAGGAAATGGATGAATTCCTACACAGACACAAGATCCTAAAGTTAAACCAGGACCAGGTAAACCATCCAAATAATCCCATAACACCTAAAGAAATAGAAGAAGTCATCAAAAACCTCGCAACCAAAAAAAGCCCAGGTCTAGACTGGTTCAGTGCAGAACTTTGTCAGACAATTATTGCGGACATAACAACAATACTCTCCAAACTATTCCACAAGATAGAATCAGATGGAATACTACCTAACTCATTTTTTGAGGCTACAATAACCCTCATTCCTAAACCACACAAAGACTCTACAAGGAAAGAGAACTTCAGACCAATCTCACTTATGAACATTGATGCAAAAATACTCAACAAAATTCTTGCAAACCGAATCCAAGAACACATCAAAACGATCATTCACCATGACCAAGTAGGCTTCATCCCTGGGATGCAGGGATGGTTTAATATAAGGAAATCCATCGATGTAATCCACCATATAAACAAACTGAAGAACAAAACCACATGGTCATCTCACAAGATGCTGAGAAAACATTTGACAAAATTCAACACCCCTTCATGTTAAAAGTCCTGGAAAGAACAGGAATCCAAGGTCCATACCTAAACATAATAAAAGCAATATACAGCAAACCAACAGCCAACATCAAACTTAATGGCGAGAAACTTGAAGCAATCCCACTAAAATCAGGGACTCGACAAGGCTGCCCACTCTCTCCCTACCTATTCAACATAGAACTGGAAGTCCTGGCTGGAACAATTAGACAGCTAAAGGAAATCAAAGGGTAACAAATAGGAAAGGAAGAAGTAAAAACATCACTCTTTGTAGATGACATGATAATGTACTTAAGTGACCCCACAAATTCCACCAGAGAACTCCTACAGCTGATAAACAAGTTCAGCAAAGTGGCTGGATATAAAATTAACTCAACCAAATCAGTGGCCTTCCTATATTCAAAGGACAAACATATGGATAAAGAAATTAGGGAAAAGATACCCTTCACAATAGTCACAAAAACTATGAAATACCTTGGTGTGACTCTAACTAAGCAAGTGAAGGACCTGTATGACAAGAACTTCAAATCTCTGAGGAAGGAAATCAAGGAAAATCCCAGAAAATGGAAAGATCTCCCATGCTCATGGATTAGAAGGATCAACATTTTAAAAATGGCCATCCTACCAAAAGTAATCTACAGATTTAATGCAATCCCCATCAAAATTCCAACCCAGTTCTTCATTTAGTTGGAAAGATCAATGTGCAATTTCATATGGAATAACAAAAGAATAGTGAAATCCATCCTCAACAACAAGAAAATATCCGTGGGAATCACTATCCCTGACCTCAAGCTATATTACAAGGCAATTGTGCTGAAAAATGTATGGTACTGGTACAGAAATAGGGACATGGATCAATGGAATAGAATAAAAGATCCAGAAATGAGCCCTCATGTATATGGTCACCTGATTTTTGACAAAGGAGCTGTAAACATTCAATGGAAAAAGGACAGTCTATTCAACAAATGGTGCTGGTCCAACTGGCACTCACCATGCAGAAGAATGAAAATAGACCCTTTCTTATCTCCTTGTACAAAGCTTAAGTGTAAATAAATCAAAGATCTCCACATTAAACCAGATACATTGAAACTATTAGATGAGAAAGTAGGGAAAACCTTAGAACACATAGGCACAGGAGAAAATTTTCTGAACAAAACATCAATGGCTCAAGCTCTAAGGTCAAAGATTAACAAATGGGACTTAATGAGATTGCAAAGTTTCTGTAAGGCTGAGGACATTGTCAAGAGAACAAAACAGCAGCCAACAGAATGGGAAAAGATCTTTACCAACTCCACATCAGATAGAGGCCTAATATCCAAGGTATACAAAGAACTCAAAAAACTAGACACCAGAGAATCAAATAACCCTATTAAAAAATGAGGTACAGAGCTAAACAAAATGTTCTAAATTGAGGAATATGGAATGGCTGAGAAACATCTAAGGAAGTGCTTGACATCCGTAGCCATCAGGGAAATGCAAATCAAAACAACCCTGAGATTCCACCTCACACCAGTCAGATTGGCCAAGATCCAAAACTCAGATGACAGCAGATGGTGGCGAAGATGCAGAGAAAGAGAAACACTTCTCCACTGTTGGTGGGGTTGTAAACTGATACAACCACTCTGGAAATCAGTCTGGTGATACCTCAGAAAATTGGACATAGTACTACCTGAAGATCCACCTATTCCACTTCTGGACATATTCCCCAGATATACTCCAATATACAACAATGATACATGCACCACAATGTTCATCGCAGCTCTATTTATAATAGCCAGAAACTGGAAAGAACCCAGATGTCCTTCAGTAGATGAATGGATACAAAAATTGTGGTACATTTGCACAATGGAGTACTACTCAGCTATCAGAAACAATGACTTTATGAAATTCTTAAGAAAATGGATACATCTAGAGAATATCATCCGGAGTGAGATAACCCAGTCACAAAAGAACAGACATAATATGCAGTCACTGATAGTGGGATGCTAACCCCAGAGGCTCTGAACACCCCAGAAACAACTCACAGACTATATGAAGTTCAGGAAGAAAAAAACAAAGAAAATGAAAAACCATTATGCTTAATCTTTACACACCAAGAAAAATTTGACTAATTCCAGGTTACATCTTGTTTTACATGTACTTTATGCTCATTGTAACTAGTAAGATCTTAATGCACACTATCAAACCTTTTAAAAAAAAAACCAAGTACAGAAAAAATGTATTTATATACTTTTATGCAAAAATGCTTAAAATATGTACATTTATCTTTGTTTTTTAAATAAAGTTGTTCATTAAAAAAAGGATCTGTGGTTCTGGTCAGCGGGAACTGAATAATTAGCTGTAATTAATGAGAGAGTCAAACCCTCTCTCTTAGCTTAGCTGGGATAATTAACAGGGTCAAGTGGGCTGTTGTGACTTAGCTGTAATTAAGAGGAGGCAAACATCACCAAGGTAAAATCTTCCAGGAATATTTTCTCAAGACCAGGGCATAGAAGCTGTGGTCTAGGGCACTAAGGCTGCATCTCCTGCTAGCAACCAGAGCTGACAATGTGCAAAATCACACATTAAAAAATGGTTTTAAAGGTTTGAAGAGTCCATGGACAGCAGTTGAGGCTTTGCACCATGAGAATCCAGGGAAAGCCACTGTCACCTGTGCAGCCACAGTTAAAGAAAGAGCCACAGGACTGCAGGGCTCCTGAGAAAACATTGAGGATTGTCACTATGTTGCAGAGTTAGAGTCCTTAAAGAAAAGTCCAAAGATGCTATTTGTGAAGGTTTGGCGGAGTTGCAGTGGGGAGCCCAGCATTTTGGAAGTTCCAGTACCATGGAACAACCGCTAAAGTCAGCCCCAGCTGTGCAGTGGATTAGGTATACTACAGATGACAAAGATGAAGAAATGCAACCACTGGGAAGGTCCTTCCATGTCCAAAGGATAGTGGGTGGTTCCCAGAAGTCTCACAGTTAACCTTATGTGCTGGACTCTGGTTTTCCTGCCACTCGAATGAAACTATTCCCTGGTTCTTCCCCTTCAACTATAAATGTATGTAACTTAATTTTTACTTTACAAGAGATCATGATAAAGACACCTTGGGATTTTTAAAGAGACTGGAATTTTTAAAGAGACTTTGGGTAGTTAGAGGCTTTGGGTATTTTAAAGGAACTGAGCTTTCAAAGTGTTTGGATTTTTAAAGAGTTGGGGACTTTTAAAGTTATATTAGGTTTAATGCTGTGTATTAATATGCCATCTTGAGACAAATGAAAAACGAAAGGTTGTAGCCGGGATGATATCTGTGTGTGTTAAGTTTACAGATGTAAATTGTTCTAATTTTTTGTCAAAACATAAGAACAAGTTCTGAGTGGAAGGTACTGCAGTTGAAAGACTCACCTACATAGATGAACTGTAGGTGAGCCTGTGGGACAGTTTTTTAATTGCTGAATGGTGTGGGAGGTTCTAGCCCATTGTGACTAGTGCCACCTCAGGGCGTATGGTCCTAGGATATATATATAAAGCAGGATGAGTATAAGGAGCAGGCCAGTAATCAGTAGTACTCCATGGTTTCTGCTTCAGTTCCTTCCTCAAATCCCTGCCCTGATGTAGGGGTGGTACTGATACTAAGGTCCTGCTCCCTAGTTGGTTCCTGATCAATCAATAAAGATGCTATGGGCCACTTGATGGACAGAAGAAATAAGCAGGACTTTCAGGTCCCTGCAGGCAAGTGAACAGATGCAAGGAGAGGAGAGAGGGAGTTTTTCACCTTGTTTTGGAGGGAAAAACGCCAACCAGCCATGTGAGATCTCGGGCAGAGTGACCACAGGCCACTTCTAAAGGTGGGAGGTTGGAGATTTAGATCTGGG